>NW_027478561.1:0-300000 GCF_051014685.1 Ptiloglossa arizonensis
TCTTAGCTTCAAACTCCCATATCTCGCGAACGGATTGACCAAACCCAAACATTCCTATTGCATCTGAAAGTAGAAACTCGCCCGATTACAACGGTATGTGTATGTTTCCCCGAGGCCTTTCTGGTTAAGCGTTTGGAGCAGCAGAAGTGCGAAAAATTTGTTGTCTTCGCAACCATTTCTTTGCTTCAAACTCCCACATCTCGCGAACAGATAGACCAAACCCAAAAATTCCGATTGCGTCTGAAAATAGAAACCCGCCCGGTTACAACGGTATGTGTATTTTTTCCCTAGGACATTCTGGTTAAGCGTTTGGAACAGCAGAAGTGCGGAAAATTTGTTTCCTTCTCAACCATTTCTTAGCTTCAAACTCACATATCTCGCGAACGGATTGACCAAACCCAAAAATTCCTGGTGCGTCTGAAAGTAGGAGCTCGTACGATTACAACAGTATGTGTATTTTTTTCCTAGGCCTTTCTGGTTAAGCGTTTGGAGCAGCAGAAGCGCGCAAAATTTGTTGCCTTCTCAACCATTTCTTAGTTTGAAACTCCCATATCTCGCGAACGGATTGACCAAACCCAAAAATTCCTATTGCGTCTGAAAGTAGAAACTCGCCCGATTACAACGGTATGTGTATTGCTTCCGTAGGACACTCTGGCTAAGCGTTTGGAGCAGCAGAAGTGCGCAAAATTTGTTGTCTTCGTAACCATTTCTTAGCTTCAAACTCCCATATCTCGGGAACGGATTGACCAAACCCAAAAAATTCCTATTGCGTCTGAAAGTAGAAACTCGTACGGTTACAATGGAATGTGTATTTTCCCCCGAGGGCATTCTGGTTAAGCGTTTGGAGCAGCAGAAGTGCGCAAAATTTGTTGTCTTCTCAACCATTTCTTAGCTTCAATTCCCATATCTCGCGAACGGATTGACCAAACTCAAAAATTCCTGTTGCGTCTGAAAGTAGAAACTTGCCCGATTACAACGGTATGTGTATTTTCCCCCGAGGCCATTCTGGTTAAGCGTTTGGAGCAGCAGAAGTCCGCGAAATTTGTTGTCTTCTCAACCATTTCTTAGCTTCAAACTCACATATCTCGCTAACGGATTGACCAAACCCAGAAATTCCCGCTGCGTCTGAAAGTAGCAACTCGTACGATTACAACGGTAGGTGTATTTTTTCCCTAGGACATTCTGGTTAAGCGTTTGGAGCAGCAGAAGTGCGCAAAATTTGTTTCCTTCTCAACCATTTCTTAGTTTCAAACTCCCATATCTCGCGAGCGGATTGACCAAACCCAAAAATTCCTATTGCGTCTGAAAGTAGAAACTCGCCCGATTACAACGGTATGTATATTGCTTCCCTAGGACACTCTGGTTAAGCGTTTGGAGCAGCAGAAGTGGGCAAAATTTGTTGCCTTCTCAACCATTTCTTAGCTTCAAACTCCCATATCTCGCGAACGGATTGACCAAACCCAAACATTCCTATTGCATCTGAAAGTAGAAACTCGCCCGATTACAACGGTATGTGTATTTTTTCCCTAGGCCTTTCTGGTTAAGCGTTTGGAGCAGCAGAAGTGCGCAAAATTTGTTGTCTTCGTAACCATTTCTTAGCTTCAAACTCCCATATCTCGCGAACGGATTGACCAAACCCAAACATTCCTATTGCATCTGAAAGTAGCAACTCGTACGATTACAACGGTAGGTGTATTTTTTCCCTAGGACATTCTGGTTAAGCGTTTGGAGCAGCAGAAGTGCGAAAAATTTGTTGTCTTCTCAACCATTTCTTAGTTTCAAACTCCCATATCTCGCGAACGGATTGACCAAACCCAAACATTCCTATTGCATCTGAAAGTAGAAACTCGCCCGATTACAACGGTATGTGTATTTTTTCCCTAGGCCTTTCTGGTTAAGCGTTTGGAGCAGCAGAAGTGCGACAAATTTGTTGTCTTCGCAACCATTTCTTAGCTTCAAACTCCCGCATCTCGCGAACAGATAGACCAAACCCAAAAATTCCTATTGCGTCTGAAAAAAAAACCCGCCCGGTTACAACGGTATGTGTATTGCTTCCCTAGGACACTCTGGTTAAGCGTTTGGAGCAGCAGAAGTGCGCAAAATTTGTTGCCTTCTCAACCATTTCTTAGCTTCAAACTCCCATATCTCGCGAACGGATTGACCAAACCCAAAAATTCCTGGTGCGTCTGAAAGTAGGAACTCGTACGATTACAACTGTATGTTTATTTTTTTCCTAGGCCTCTCTGGTTAAGCGTTTGGAGCAGCAGAAGTGCGAAAAATTTGTTGTCTTCTCAACCATTTCTTAGTTTCAAACTCCCATATCTCGCGAACGGATTGACCAAACCCAAACATTCCTATTGCATCTGAAAGTAGCAACTCGTACGATTACAACGGTAGGTGTATTTTTTCCCTAGGACATTCTGGTTAAGCGTTTGGAGCAGCAGAAGTGCGAAAAATTTGTTGTCTTCTCAACCATTTCTTAGTTTCAAACTCCCATATCTCGCGAACGGATTGACCAAACCCAAAAATTCCTATTGCATCTGAAAGTAGAAACTCGCCCGATTACAACGGTATGTGTATTTTCCCCCGAGGCCATTCTGGTTAAGCGTTTGGAGCAGCAGAAATGCGCAAAATTTGTTGTCTTCTCAACCATTTCTTAGCTTCAATTCCCATATCTCGCGAACGGATTGACCAAACTCAAAAATTCCTGTTGCGTCTGAAAGTAGAAACTTGCCCGATTACAACGGTATGTGTATTTTCCCTCGAGACCATTCTGGTTAAGCGTTTGGAGCAGCAGAAGTCCGCGAAATTTGTTGTCTTCTCAACCATTTCTTAGCTTCAAACTCACATATCTCGCTAACGGATTGACCAAACCCAAAAATTCCTGCTGCGTCTGAAAGTAGAAACTTGCCCGATTACAACGGTATGTGTATTTTCCCCCGAGGCCATTCTGGTTAAGCGTTTGGAGCAGCAGAAGTGCGAAAAATTTGTTGTCTTCTCAACCATTTCTTAGCTTCAAACTCCCATATCTCGCGAACGGATTGACCAAACCCAAATATTCCTATTGCATCTGAAAGTAGAAACTCGCCCGATTACAACGGTATGTGTATTTTTCCCCTTGGCCATTCTGGTTATGCGTTTGGAGCAGCAGAAGGGCGAAAAATTTGTTGTCTTCTCAACCATTTCTTAGTTTTAAACTCCCATATCTGGCGAACGGATCGACCAAACCCAAAAATTCCTATTGCATCTGAAAGTTGAAACCTGCCCGATTACAACGGTATGTGTATTTTCCCACGAGGCCATTCTGGTTAAGCGTTTGGAGCAGCAGAAGTCCGCGAAATTTGTTGTCTTCTCAACCATTTCTTAGCTTCAAACTCACATATCTCGCTAACGGATTGACCAAACCCAAAAATTCCTGCTGCGTCTGAAAGTAGCAACTCGTACGATTACAACGGTAGGTGTATTTTTTCCCTAGGACATTCTGGTTAAGCGTTTGGAGCAGCAGAAGTGCGCATAATTTGTTTCCTTCTCAACCATTTCTTAGCTTCAAACTCACATATCTCGCGAACGGATTGACCAAACCCAAAAATTCCTGCTGCGTCTGAAAGTAGAAACTTGCCCGATTACAACGGTATGTGTTTTTTCCCTCGAGGCCATTCTGGTTAAGCGTTTGGAGCAGCAGAAGTGCGAAAAATTTGTTGTCTTCTCAACCATTTCTTAGCTTCAAACTTCCATATCTCGCGAACGGATTGACCAAACCCAAACATTCCTATTGCATCTGAAAGTAGAAACTCGCCCTATTACAACGGTATGTGTATTTTTCCCCTTGGCCATTCTGGTTATGCGTTTGGAGCAGCAGAAGGGCGAAAAATTTGTTGTCTTCTCAACCATTTCTTAGTTTCAAACTCCCATATCTGGCGAACGGATTGACCAAACCCAAAAATTCCTATTGCATCTGAAATTTAAAACTTGCCCGATTACAACGGTATGTGTATTTTCCCCCGAGGCCATTCTGGTTAAGCGTTTGGAGCAGCAGAAGTCCGCGAAATTTGTTGTCTTCTCAACCATTTCTTAGCTTCAAACTCACAGATCTCGCTAACGGATTGACCAAACCCAAAAATTCCTGCTGCGTCTGAAAGTAGCAACTCGTACGATTACAACGGTAGGTGTATTTTTTCCCTAGGACATTCTGGTTAAGCGTTTGGAGCAGTAGAAGTGCGCAAAATTTGTTTCCTTCTCAACCATTTCTTAGCTTCAAACTCACATATCTCGCGAACGGATTGACCAAACTCAAAAGTTCCTGTTGCGTCTGAAAGTAGAAACTTGCCCGATTACAACGGTATGTGTATTTTCCCCCGAGGCCATTCTGGTTAAGCGTTTGGAGCAGCAGAAGTGCGAAAAATTTGTTGTCTTCTCAACCATTTCTTAGCTTCAAACTCCCATATCTCGCGAACGGATTGACCAAACCCAAACATTCCTATTGCATCTGAAAGTAGAAACTCGCCCGATTACAACGGTATGTGTATTTTTTCCCTAGGCCTTTCTCGTTAAGCGTTCGGGCAGCAGAAGTGCGAAAAATTTGTTGTCTTCTCAACCATTTCTTAGTTTCAAACTCCCATATGTGGCGAACGGATTGACCAAACCCAAAAATTCCTAATGCATCTGAAAGTAGAAACTTGCCCGATTACAATGGTATGTGTATTTTCCCCCGAGGCCATTCTGGTTAAGCGTTTGGAGCATTAGAAGTCCGCGAAATTTGTTGTCTTCTCAACCATTTCTTAGCTTCAAACTCACAGATCTCGCTAACGGATTGACCAAACCCAAAAATTCCTGCTGCGTCTGAAAGTAGCAACCCGTACGATTACAACGGTATGTGTATTTTTTCCCTAGGCCTATCTGGTTAAGCGTTTGGAGCAGCAGAAGTGCGACAAATTTGTTGTCTTCGCAACCATTTCTTAGCTTCGAACTCCCACATCTCGCGAACAGATAGACCAAACCCAAAAATTACTATTGCGTCTGAAAATAGAAACCCGCCCGGTTACAACGGTATGTGTATTTCTTCCCTAGGACATTCTGGTTAAGCGTTTGGAGCAGCAGAAGTGCGGAAAATTTGTTTCCTTCTCAACTATTTCTTAGCTTCAAACTCACATATCTCGCGAACGGATTGACCAAACCCAAAAATTCCTGGTACGTCTGAAAGTAGGAGCTCGTACGATTACAACGGTAGGTGTATTTTTTCCCTAGGACATTCTGGTTAAGCGTTTGGAGCAGTAGAAGTGCGCAAAATTTGTTTCCTTCTCAACCATTTCTTAGCTTCAAACTCACATATCTCGCGAACGGATTGACCAAACTCAAAAGTTCCTGTTGCGTCTGAAAGTAGAAACTTGCCCGATTACAACGGTATGTGTATTTTCCCCCGAGGCCATTCTGGTTAAGCGTTTGGAGCAGCAGAAGTCCGCGAAATTTGTTGTCTTCTCAACCATTTCTTAGCTTCAAACTCACATATCTCGCTAACGGATTGACCAAACCCAAAAATTCCTGCTGCGTCTGAAAGTAGCAACTCGTACGATTACAACGGTAGGTGTATTTTTTCCCTAGGACATTCTGGTTAAGCGTTTGGAGCAGCAGAAGTGCGCAAAATTTGTTTCCTTCTCAACCATTTCTTAGCTTCAAACTCGCATATCTCGCGAACGGATTGACCAAACCCAAAAATTTCTATTGCGTCTGAAAGTAGAAACTTGCCCGATTACAACGGTATGTGTATTTTCCCCCGAGGCCATTCTGGTTAAGCGTTTGGAGCAGCAGAAGTGCGAAAAATTTGTTGTCTTCTCAACCATTTCTTAGCTTCAAACTCCCATATCTCGCGAACGGATTGACCAAACCCAAACATTCCTATTGCATCTGAAAGTAGAAACTCGCCCGATTACAACGGTATGTGTATTTTTTCCCTAGGCCTTTCTCGTTAAGCGTTCGGGCAGCAGAAGTGCGAAAAATTTGTTGTCTTCTCAACCATTTCTTAGTTTCAAACTCCCATATGTGGCGAACGGATTGACCAAACCCAAAAATTCCTAATGCATCTGAAAGTAGAAACTTGCCCGATTACAATGGTATGTGTATTTTCCCCCGAGGCCATTCTGGTTAAGCGTTTGGAGCAGCAGAAGTCCGCGAAATTTGTTGTCTTCTCAACCATTTCTTAGCTTCAAACTCACAGATCTCGCTAACGGATTGACCAAACCCAAAAATTCCTGCTGCGTCTGAAAGTAGCAACTCGTACGATTACAACGGTATGTGTATTTTTTCCCTAGGCCTTTCTGGTTAAGCGTTTGGAGCAGCAGAAGGGCGCAAAATTTGTTGCCTTCTCAACCATTTCTTAGTTTCAAACTCCCATATCTCGCGAGCGGATTGACCAAACCCAAAAATTCCTATTGCGTCTGAAAGTAGAAACTCGCCCGATTACAACGGTATGTATATTGCTTCCCTAGGACACTCTGGTTAAGCGTTTGGAGCAGCAGAAGTGCGCAAAATTTGTTGCCTTCTCAACCATTTCTTAGCTTCAAACTCCCATATCTCGCGAACGGATTGAACAAACCCAAACATTCCTATTGCATCTGAAAGTAGAAATTCGCCCGATTACAACGGTATGTGTATGTTTCCCCGAGGCCATTCTGGTTAAGCGTTTGGAGCAGCAGAAGTGCGCAAAATTTGTTGTCTTCGTAACCATTTCTTAACTGCAAACTCCCATATCTCGCGAACGGATTGACCAAACCCAAAAAATTCCTATTGCATCTGAAAGTAGAAACTCGTACGATTACAACGGTATGTGTATTTTTTCCCTAGGCCTTTCTGGTTAAGCGTTTGGAGCAGCAGAAGTGCGACAAATTTGTTGCCTTCTCAACCATTTCTTAGATTCAAACTAGCATATCTCGCGAACGGATTGAACAAACCCAAACATTCCTATTGCATCTGAAAGTAGAAACTCGCCCGATTACAACGGTATGTGTATGTTTCCCCGAGGCCATTCTGGTTAAGCGTTTGGAGCAGCAGAAGTGCGCAATATTTGTTGTCTTCGTAACCATTTCTTAACTGCAAACTCCCATATCTCGCGAACGGATTGACCAAACCCAAAAATTCCTATTGCGTCTGAAAATAGAAACCCGCCCGGTTACAACGGTATGTGTATTGCTTCCCTAGGACACTCTGGTTAAGCGTTTGGAGCAGCAGAAGTGCGCAAAATTTGTTGCCTTCTCAACCATTTCTTAGCTTCAAACTCCCATATCTCGCGAACGGATTGACCAAACCCAAAAATTCCTGGTGCGTCTGAAAGTAGGAACTCGTACGATTACAACAGTATGTGTATTTTTTTCCTAGGCCTTTCTGGTTAAGCGTTTGGGGCAGCAGAAGTGCGCAAAATTTGTTGTCTTCGTAACCATTTCTTAGCTTCAAACTCCCATATATCGGGAACGGATTGACCAAACCCAAAAAATTCCTATTGCGTCTGAAAGTAGAAACTCGTACGGTTACAATGGAATGTGTATTTTTCCCCTTGGCCATTCTGGTTATGCTTTTGGAGCAGCAGAAGGGCGAAAAATTTGTTGTCTTCTCAACCATTTCTTAGTTTCAAACTCCCATATCTGGCGAACGGATTGACCAAACCCAAAAATTCCTATTGCATCTGAAAGTTGAAACTTGCCCGATTACAACGGTATGTGTATTTTCCCCCGAGGCCATTCTGGTTAAGCGTTTGGAGCAGCAGAAGTCCGCGAAATTTGTTGTCTTCTCAACCATTTCTTAGCTTCAAACTCACATATCTCGCTAACGGATCGACCAAACCCAAAAATTCCTGCTGCGTCTGAAAGTAGCAACTCGTACGATTACAACGGTAGGTGTATTTTTTCCCTAGGACATTCTGGTTAAGCGTTTGGAGCAGCAGAAGTGCGCATAATTTGTTTCCTTCTCAACCATTTCTTAGCTTCAAACTCACATATCTCGCGAACGGATTGACCAAACCCAAAAATTCCTGCTGCGTCTGAAAGTAGAAACTTGCCCGATTACAACGGTATGTGTATTTTCCCCCGAGGCCATTCTGGTTAAGCGTTTGGAGCAGCAGAAGTGCGAAAAATTTGTTGTCTTCTCAACCATTTCTTAGCTTCAAACTCCCATATCTCGCGAACGGATTGACCAAACCCAAACATTCCTATTGCATCTGAAAGTAGAAACTCGCCCGATTACAACGGTATGTGTATTTTTCCCCTTGGCCATTCCGGTTATGCGTTTGGAGCAGCAGAAGGGCGAAAAATTTGTTGTCTTCTCAACCATTTCTTAGTTTCAAACTCCCATATCTGGCGAACGGATTGACCAAACCCAAAAATTCCTATTGCATCTGAAAGTTGAAACTTGCCCGATTACAACGGTATGTGTATTTTCCCCCGAGGCCATTCTGGTTAAGCGTTTGGAGCAGCAGAAGTCCGCGAAATTTGTTGTCTTCTCAACCATTTCTTAGCTTCAAACTCACATATCTCGCTAACGGATTGACCAAACCCAAAAATTCCTGCTGCGTCTGAAAGTAGCAACTCGTACGATTACAACGGTAGGTGTATTTTTTCCCTAGGACATTCTGGTTAAGCGTTTGGAGCAGCAGAAGTGCGCAAAATTTGTTTCCTTCTCAACCATTTCTTAGCTTCAAACTCACATATCTCGCGAACGGATTGACCAAACCCAAAAATTTCTATTGCGTCTGAAAGTAGAAACTTGCCCGATTACAACGGTATGTGTATTTTCCCCCGAGGCCATTCTGGTTAAGCGTTTGGAGCAGCAGAAGTGCGAAAAATTTGTTGTCTTCTCAACCATTTCTAAGCTTCAAACTCACATATCTCGCGAACGGATTGACCAAACCCAAAAATTCCTGCAGCGTCTGAAAGTAGAAACTTGCCCGATTACAACGGTATGTGTATTTTTTCCCTAGGACATTCTGGTTAAGCGTTTGGAGCAGCAGAAGTGCGCAAAATTTGTTTCCTTCTCAACCATTTCTTAGCTTCAAACTCCCATATCTCGCGAACGGATTGACCAAACCCAAACATTCCTATTGCATCTGAAAGTAGAAACTCGCCCGATTACAACGGTATGTGTATGGTTCCCCGAGGCCATTCTGGTTAAGCGTTTGGAGCAGCAGAAGTGCGCAAAAGTTGTTGTCTTCGTAACCATTTCTTAACTGCAAACTCCCATATCTCGCGAACGGATTGACCAAACCCCAAAAATTCCTATTGCATTAAAGTAGAAACTCGTACGATTACAACGGTATGTGTATTTTTTCCCTAGGCCTTTCTGGTTAAGCGTTTGGAGCAGCAGAAGTGCGACAAATTTGTTGTCTTCGCAACCATTTCTTAGCTTCAAACTCCCACATCTCGCGAACAGATAGACCAAACCCAAAAATTCCTATTGCGTCTGAAAATAGAAACCCGCCCGGTTACAACGGTATGTGTATTGCTTCCCTAGGACACTCTGGTTAAGCGTTTGGAGCAGCAGAAGTGCGCAAAATTTGTTGCCTTCTCAACCATTTCTTAGCTTCAAACTCCCATATCTCGCGAACGGATTGAACAAACCCAAAAATTCCTGGTGCGTCTGAAAGTAGGAACTCGTACGATTACAACAGTATGTGTATTTTTTCCCTAGGACATTCTGGTTAAACGTTTGGAGCAGCAGAAGTGCGCAAAACTTGTTTCCTTCTCAACCATTTCTTAGCTTCAAACTCCCATATCTCGCGAACGGATTGACCAAACCCAAACATTCCTATTGCATCTGAAAGTAGAAACTCGCCCGATTACAACGGTATGTGTATGTTTCCCCGAGGCCATTCTTGTTAAGCGTTTGGAGAAGCAGAAATGCTCAAAATTTGTTGCCGTCTCAACCATTTCTTAGATTCAAGCTCCCATATCTCGCGGACGGATTAACCAATCACAAAAATTGCTGGTGCGTCTGAAAGAAGAAACTCGTACGATTACAACGGTATTTGTATTTTTCCCTAGGCCATTCTGGTTGAGCGTTTGGAGCAGCAGAAATGCGGAATATTTGTTGCCGTCTCAAACATTTCTTAGCTTCAAACTCCCATATCTCGCGGACGGATTGACCAAACCCAAAAATTCCTATTGCTTCTGAAAGTAGAAACCCGCCCGATTACAACGGTATGTGTATCTTTCCCTAGGCCATTCTGGTTAAGCGTTTGGAGCAGCAGAAGTTCGAAAAATTTGTTGTCTTCTCAACCATTTCTTAGTTTCAAACTCCCATATCTCGCGAACGGATTGACCAATCCCAAAAATTCCTATTGCATCTGAAAGTAGAAGCTTGCCCGATTACAACGGTATGTGTATTTTTTCCCTAGGCCATTCTGGTTAAGCGTTTGGAGCAGCAGAAGTGCGCAAAATTTGTTGCCCTCTCAACCATTTCTTAGCTTCAAACTCCCATATCTCGCGGACGGATTGACCAAACCCAAAAATTCCTATTGCATCTGAAAGTATGAACCCGCCCGATTACAACGGTAGGTGTATTTTTCCCTAGGCCATTCTGGTTAAGCGTTTGGAGCAGCAGAAGTTCGAAAAATTTGTTGCCTTCTCAACCATTTCTTAGATTCAAACTCCCATATCTCGCGGACGGATTGACCAAACCCAAAAATTCCTGGTGCGTCTGAAAGTAGAAACTCGCCCGATTACAACGGTATGTGTATTTTCCCCCGATGCCATTCTGGTTAAGCGTTTGGGGCAGCAGAATTGCGAAAAATTAGTTGTCTTCCCAACCATTTCTTAGCTTCAAACTCCCATATCTCGCGGACGGATTGACCAAACCCAAAAATTCCTATTGCATCTGAAAGTATGAACCCGCCCGATTACAACGGTAGGTGTATTTTTCCCTAGGCCATTCTGGTTAAGCGTTTGGAGCAGCAGAAGTTCGAAAAATTTGTTGCCGTCTCAAACATTTCTTAGCTTCAAACTCCCATATCTCGCGAACGTATTGACAAAACCCAAAAATTCGTATTGCATCTGAAGGTAGAAACTCGCCCGATTACAACGGTGTGTGTATTTTCCCCCGAGGCCATTCTGGTTAAGCGTTTGGAGCTGCAGATGTGCGAAAAATTTGTTGCCCACTCAACCATTTCTTAGCTTCAAACTCCCATATCTCGCGGACGGATTGACCGAACCCAAAAATTCCTATTGCATCTGAAAGTAGAAACTCGCCCGATTACAACGGTATGTGTATTTTCCCCCGATGCCATTCTGGTTAAGCGTTTGGGGCAGCAGAATTGCGAAAAATTTGTTGTCTTCTCAACCATTTCTTAGCTTCAAACTCCCATATCTCGCTAACGGATTGACAAAAACCCAAAAATTCCTGCTGCGTCTGAAAGTAGAAACTCGTACGATTACAACGGTATGTGTGTCTTCTCCCTAGGCTTTTCTGTTTAAGTGTTTGGAGCAGCAGAAGTGCGCAAAATTTGTTGCCCACTCAACCATTTCTTAGCCTCAAACTCCCATATCTCGCGAACAGATAGACCAAACCCAAAAATTCCTATTGCATCTGAAAGTAGGAACTCGCCCGATTACAACGGTATGTGTATTTTTTCCCTAGGCCATTCTGGTTAAGCGTTTGGGGCAGCAGAAGTGCGAAAAATTTGTTGTCTTCGCAACCATTTCTTAGCTTCAAACTCCCATATCTCGCGAACAGATAGACCAAACCCAAAAATTCCTATTGCATCTGAAAGTAGGAACTCGCCCGATTACAACGGTATGTGTATTTTTTCCCTAGGCCATTCTGGTTAAGCGTTTGGAGCAGCAGAAGTGCGAAAAATTTGTTGTCTTCTCAACCATTTCTTAGCTTCAAACTCCCATATATCGCTAACGGATTGACAAAAACCCAAAAATTCCTGCTGCGTCTGAAAGTAGAAACTCGTACGATTACAACGGTATGTGTGTCTTCTCCCTAGGCTTTTCTGGTTAAGTGTTTGGAGCAGCAGAAGTGCGCAAAATTTGTTGTCTTCGCAACCATTTCTTAGCTTCAAACTCCCATATCTCGCGAACAGATAGACCAAACCCAAAAATTCCTATTGCATCTGAAAGTAGAAACTTGCCCGATTACAACGGTATGTGTATTTTTTCCCTAGGCCTTTCTGGTTAAGCGTTTGGAGCAGCAGAAGTGCGCAAAATTTGTTGTCTTTGTAACCCATTCTTAGCTTCAAACTCCCATATTTCGGGAACGGATTGACCAAACCCAAAAAATTCCTATTGCGTCTGAAAGTAGAAACTCGTACGATTACAACGGTATGTGTATTTTTCCCCTAGGCCATTCTGGTTAAGCGTTTGGAGCAGCAGAAGTGCGCAAAATTTGTTGCCTTCTCAACCATTTCTTAGCTTCAAACACCCATATCTGGCGAACGGATTGACCAGACCCAAAAATTCCTGTTGCGTCAGAAAGTAGAAGCTCGCCCGATTACAAGGGTATGTGTATTTTTCCCCTAGGCCATTCTGGTTAAGCATTTGGAGCAGCAGAACTGCGCAAAATTTGTTCCCTTCTCAACCATTTCTTAGTTTCAATCTCCCATATCTCGCGAACGGATTGACCAAACCCAAAAATTCCAGGTGCGTCTGAAAGTAGAAACCCGTACGAATACAACGGCATGTGTATATTTTCCCCAGGCCATTCTGGTTAAGCCTTTGGAGCAGCAGAATAGCGCAAAATTTGTTGCCTTCTCAGCCATTTCTTAGCTTCAAACTCCCATATCTCGCGAACGGACGGACCAGTCCCAAAAATTCCTGTTGCGTCTGAAAGTAGAAACTCGTACGATTACAACTGTGTGTGAATTGTTCCCCAAGGACATTCTGGTTTAGCGTTTGGAGCAGCAGAAGTGCGAAAAATTTGTTGTCTTCGCAACCATTTCTTAGCTTCAAACTCCCATATCTCGCGAACGGATTGACCAAACCCAAAAATTCCTATTGCGTCTGAAAGTAGAAACTCGTACGATTACAACGGTATGTGTATTTTTTCCCTAGGCCATTCTGGTTAAGCGTTTGGAGCAGCAGAATTGCGCAAAATTTGTTACCTTCTCAACCATTTCATAGCTTCAAACTCCCATATCTCGCGAACGGATTGACCAAACCCAAAAATTCCTATTGCGCCTGAAAGTAGAAACTCGCCCGATTACAACGGTATGTGTATTTTCCCCTGAGGCCATTCTGGTTAAGCGTTTGGAGCAGCAGAAGTGCGAAAAATTTGTTGTCTTCTCATCCATTTCTTAGCTTCAAACTCCCATACCTCGCGAACGGATTGACCAAACCCAAAAATTCCTATTGCGTCTGAAAGTAGCACCTCGCCCGATTACAACGGTATGTGTACTTTCCCCCGAGGCCATTCTGGTTAAGCGTTTGGAGCAGCAGAAGTGCGAAAAATTTGTTGTCTTCTCAACCATTTCTTTGTTTCAAACTCCCACATCTCGCGAACGGATTGACCAAACCCAATAATTCCAGGTTCGTCTGAAAGTAGAAACTCGTACGATTACAACGGTATGTTTTTTTCCCCTAGGCGATTCTGGTTAAGCGTTTGCAGCAGCAGATGTGCGCAAAATTTGTTGCCTTCTCAACCATTTCTTAGCTTCAAACTCCCATATCTCGCGAACGGATTGACCTAACTCAAAAATACCTATTGCATCTGAAAGTAGAAACTCGCCCGATTACAACGGTATGTGTATTTTCCCCTGATGCCATTCTGGTTAAGCGTTTGGAGCAGCAGAAGTGCGAAAAATTTGTTGTCTTCTCAACCATTTCTTAGTTTCAAACTCCAATATCTCGTGAACGGATTGACCTGACCCAATCATTCCTGTTGCGTCTGAAAGTAGAAGCTCGCCCGATTACAACGGTATGTGTATTTTCCCCCGAGGCCATTCTGGTTAAGCGTTTGGAGCAGCAGAAGTGCGAAAAATTTGTTGTCTTCTCAACCATTTCTTAGTTTCAAACTCCCATATCTCGCGAACAGATTGCCCAGACCCAAAAATTCCTGTTGCGTCTGAAAGTAGAAGCTCGTCCAATTACAACGGTATGTGTATTTTTCCCCTAGACATTCTGGTTAAGGGTTTGGAGCAGCAGAAGTGCGCAAAATTTGTTGCCTTCTCAACCATTTCTTAGCTTCAAAATCCCATATCCCGCGAACGGATTGACCAGACCCAAAAATTCCTGTTGTGTCTGAAAGTAGAAACTCGTACGATTACAACGGTATGTGTATTTTTTCCCTAGGCCATTCTGGTTAAGCGTTTGGTGCAGCCGAATTGCGCAAAATTTGTTGTCTTCGTAACCATTTCTTAGCTTCAAACTCCCATATCTCGGGAACGGATTGACCAAACCCAAAAATTCCTATTGCGTCTGAAAGTAGAAACTCGTAAGATTACAACGGTATGTGTATTTTTCCCCGAGGCCATTCTGGTTAGCGTTTGGAGCAGCAGAATTGCGCAAAATTTGTGGTTTTCGTAACCACTTCTTTGCTTCAAAGTCCCATATCTCGCGAACGGATTGACCAAACCCAAAAAATTCCTATTGCGTCTGAAAGTAGAAACTCGTACGATTACAACGGCATGTGTATTTTTTCCCCAGGCCATTCTGGTTAAGCGTTTGGAGCAGCAGAAGCGCAAAAAATTTGTTGTCTTCTCAACCATTTCTTAGCTTCAAACTCCCATATCTCGCGAACGGATTGACCAAACCCAAAAAATTCCTATTGCGTCTGAAAGTAGAAACTCGTAAGATTACAACGGTATGTGTATTTTTCCCTTCGCCTTTCAGGTTAAGCGTTTGGAGCAGCAGAAGTGTGAAAAATTTGTTGTCTTCTCAACCATTCCTTAGATTCAAACTCCAATATCTCGTGAACGGATTGCCCAGACCCAAAAATTCCTATTGCGTCTGAAAGTAGCACCTCGCCCGATTACAACGGTATGTGTATTTTCCCCCGAGGCCATTCTGGTTAAGCGTTTGGAGCAGCAGAAGGGCGAAAAATTTGTTGCCTTCTCAACCATTTCTTAGCTTCAAACTCCCATATCTCGGGAACGGATTGACCAAACCCAAAAAATTCCTATTGCGTCTGAAAGTAGAAACTCGTACGATCACAAAGGTATGTGTATTTTTCCCCGAGGCCATTCTGGTTAAGCGTTTGGAGCAGCAGAAGTGCGAAAAATTTGTTGTCTTCTCAACCATTTCTTAGTTTCAAACTCCCATATCTCGCGAACAGATTGCCCAGACCCAAAAATTCCTGTTGCGTCTGAAAGTAGAAGCTCGTCCAATTACAACGGTATGTGTATTTTTCCCCTAGACATTCTGGTTAAGCGTTTGGAGCAGCAGAAGCGCAAAAAATTTGTTGTCTTCTCAACCATTTCTTAGCTTCAAACTCCCATATCTCGCGAACGGATTGACCAAACCCAAAAAATTCCTATTGCGTCTGAAAGTAGAAACTCGTAAGATTACAACGGTATGTGTATTTTTCCCTTCGCCTTTCAGGTTAAGCGTTTGGAGCAGCAGAAGTGTGAAAAATTTGTTGTCTTCTCAACCATTCCTTAGATTCAAACTCCAATATCTCGTGAACGGATTGCCCAGACCCAAAAATTCCTGCTACGTCTGAAAGTAGAAACTCGCCCGGTTACAACGGTATGTGTATTTTTTCCCTAGGGCAGTCTGGTTAATCGTTAGGAGCAGCAGAGGTGCGAAAAATTTGTTGTCTTCTCAACCATCTTTTAGTTTCCAACTCCCATATCTCGCGAACGCATTGACCAAATCCAAAAATTCCTGCTGCGTCTGAAAGTAGAAACTCGTAAGATTACAACGGTATGTGTATTTTTCCCTTCGCCTTTCAGGTTAAGCGTTTGGAGCAGCAGAAGTGTGAAAAATTTGTTGTCTTCTCAACCATTTCTTACATTCTAACTCCCATATCTCGCGAACGGATTGACCAAACCCAAAAATTCCAGGTGCGTCTGTATGTGGAAACCCGTACGAATTCAACGGCATGTGTATATTTTCCCCAGGCCATTCTGGTTAAGCGTTTGGAGCAGCAGAAGTGCGAAAAATTTGTTGTCTTCGCAACCATTTCTTAGCTTCAAAATCCCATATCCCGCGAACGGATTGACCAGACCTAAAAATTCCTGTTGCGTCTGAAAGTAGAAACTCGTACGATTACAACGTTATGTGTATTTTTTCCCTAGGCCATTCTGGTTAAACGTTTGGAGCAGCAGAAGTGCGCAAAATTTGTTGCCTTCTCAACCATTTCTTAGCTTCAAACTCCCATATCTCGCGAACGGATAGACCAAACCCAAAAATTCCTATTGCATCTGAAAGTAGAAACTCGCCCGATTACAACGGTATATGTATTTTTCCCTGAGGCCATTCTGGTTAAGCGTTTGGAGCAGCAGAAGTGTGCAAAATTTGTTGCCTTCTCAACCATTTCTTAGTTTTAAACTCCCATATCTCGCGAACGGGTTGACCAGACCCAAAAATTCCTGTTGCGCCTGAAAGAAGAAACTCGTACGATTACAACGGTATGTGTATTTTTTCCCTAGGCCATTCGGGTTAAGCGCTTGGAGCAGCAGAAATGCGCAAAATTTGTTGCCTTCTCAACCATTTCTTACCTTCAAACTCCCATATCTCGCGAACGGATTGCCCAGACCCAAAAATTCCTGTTGCGTCTGAAAGTAGAAGCTCGTCCGGCTACAACGGTATGGGTATTTTTTCCCTAGACCATTCTGGTTAAGCGTTTGGAGCAGCAGAAGTGCGAAAAATTTGTTGTCTTCTCAACCATTTCTTTGTTTCAAACTCCCACATCGAGCGAACGGATTGACCAAACCCAATAATTCCAGGTGCGTCTGAAAGTAGAAACTCGTACGATTTCAACGGTATGTTTTTTTCCCCTAGGCGATTCTGGTTAAGCGTTTGCAGCAGCAGATGTGCGCAAAATTTGTTGCCTTCTCAACCATTTCTTAGCTTCAAACTCCCATATCTCGCGAACGGATTGACCTAACCCAAAAATACCTATTGCATCTGAAAGTAGAAACTCGCCCGATTACAACGGTATGTGTATTTTCCCCTGAGGCCATTCTGGTTAAGCGTTTGGAGCAGCAGAATTGCGAAAAATTTTTTGTCTTCGCAACCATTTCATAGTTTCAAACTCCCATATCTCGCGAACGGATTGACCAAACCCAAAAATTCCTATTGCGTCTGAAAGTAGCACCTCGCCCGATTACAAAGGTATGTGTATTTTCCCCCGAGGCTATTCTGGTTAAGCGTTTGGAGCAGCAGAAGGGCGAAAAATTTGTTGTCTTCTCAACCATTTCTTAGTTTCAAACTCCAATATCTCGGGAACGGATTGACCTGACCCAATCATTCCTGTTGCGTCTGAAAGTAGAAGCTCGCCCGATTACAACGGTATGTGTATTTTCCCCCGAGGCCATTCGGGTTAAGCGTTTGGAGCAGCAGAAGTGCGCAAAATTTGTTGCCTTCTCAACCATTTCTTACATTCAAACTCCCATATCTCGCGAACGGATTGCCCAGACCCAAAAATTCCTGTTGCGTCTGAAAGTAGAAGCTCGTCCGGTTACAACGGTATGGGTATTTTTTCCCTAGACCATTCTGGTTAAGCGTTTGGAGCAGCAGAATTGCGCAAAATTTGTCGTCTTCGTAACCGTTTCTTAGCTGCAAACTCCCATTTCTCGGGAACGGATTGACCAAACCCAAAAAATTCCTATTGCATCTGAAAGTAGAAACGCGCCCGATTACAACGGTATGTGTATTTTTCCCCGAGGCCCTTCTGGTTAAGCGTTTGGAGCAGCAGAAGTGCGAAAAATTTGTTGTCTTCTCAACCATTTCTTAGCTTCAAACTCCCATATCTCGCGAACGGATTGATCAAACCCTAAAAATTCCTGTTGCGCCTGAAAGAAGAAACTCATACGGTTACAACGGTATGTGTATTTTTTCCCTAGGCCATTCTGGTTAAGCGTTTGGAGCAGCAGAAGTGCGCAAAATTTGATGCCTTCTCAACCATTTCTTACCTTCAAACTCCCATATCTCGCGAACGGGTTGACCAGACCCAAAAATTCCTGTTGCGCCTGAAAGAAGAAACTCGTACGATTACAACGGTATGTGTATTTTTTCCCTAGGCCTGTCTTGTTAAGCGTTTGGAGCAGCAGAAGTGCGAAAAATTTGTTGTCTCCGCAACCATTTCTTAGCTTCAATCTTCCATATCTCGCGAAGAAATAGACCAAACTCAAAAATTCCTATTGCGTCTGAAAGTAGAAACTCGCCCTATTACAACGGTATGTGTATTTTCACCCGAGGCCATTCTGGTTAAGCGTTTGGAGCAGCAGAAGTGCGAAAAATTTGTTGCCTTCTCAACCATTTCTTAGTTTCAAACTCCCATATCTCGCGAACGGATTGACACAACCCAAAAATTCCTGGTGCGTCGGAAAGTAGAAACGCGCCCGATTACAACGGTATGTGTATTTTCACCCGAGGCCATTCTGGTTAAGCGTTTGGAGCAGCAGAAGTGCGAAAAATTTGTTGTCTTCGTAACCATTTCTTAGCTGCAAACTCCCATATCTCGGGAACGGAATGACCAAACCCAAAAAATTCCTATTGCGTCTGAAAGTAGAAACTCGTGCGATCACAACGGTATGTGTATTTTTCCCTAGGCCTGTCTGGTTAAGCGTTTGGAGCAGCAGAAGTGCGAAAAATTTGTTGCCTTCTCAACCATTTCTTAGCTTCAAACTCTCATATCTCGGGAACGGATTGACACAACCCAAAAATTCCTGGTGCGTCGGAAAGTAGAAACGCGCCCGATTACAAAGGTATGTGTATTTTCCCCCGAGGCCATTCTGGTTAAGCGTTTGGAGCAGCAGAGGTGCGAAGAATTTGTTGTCTTCTCAACCATTTCTTAGCTCCAAACTCCCATGTCTCGCGAACGTATTGACCAGACCCGAAATTCCTGTTGCGTCTGAAAGTAGAAACTCGTACTATTACAACGGTATGTGTATTTTTTCCCTAGGCCATTCTGGCTAAGCGTTTGGAGCAGCAGAAGTGCGCAAAATTTGTTGTCTTCGTTACCATTTCTTAGCTTCAAACTCCCATATCTCGCGAACGGATTGACCAGACCAAAAAATTCCTGTCGCGTCTGAAAGTAGAAACTCGCCCGATTACAACGGTATGTGTATTTTTTCCCTAGGCCATTCTGGTCACGCCTTTGGAGCAGCAGAAGTGCGCAAAGTATGTTGTCTTCGCAACCATTTCTTAGATTCAAACTCCCATATCTCGCGAACGGATTGACCAGACCAAAAAATTCCTGTCGCGTCTGAAAGTAGAAACTCGCCCGATTACAACGGTATGTGTATTTTTTCCCTAGGCCATTCTGGTCACGCGTTTGGAGCAGCAGAAGTGCGCAAAGTATGTTGTCTTCGCAACCATTTCTTAGCTTCAAACTCCCATATCTCGCGAACGGATTGACCAAACCCAAAAAATGCCTATTGCGTCTGAATGTAGAAACCCGTACGATTACAGCGGTATGTGTATTTCTTCCCTAGGCCTTTCTGGGTAAGCGTTTGGAGCAGCAGAATTGCGAAAAATTTGTTGTCTTCTCAACCATTTCTTAGTTTCAAACTCCCAAATCTCGCGAACGGATTGACCAGACCCAAAAATTCCTGTTGCGTCTGAAAGTAGAAACTCGTACGATTACAACGGTATGTGTATTTTTTCCCTAGGACACTCTGGTTAAGCGTTTGGAGCAGCAGAAGTACGAAAAATTTGTTGTCTTCTCAACCATTTCTTAGTTTCAAGCTCCCATATCTCGCGAACGGATTGACCAAACCCAAAAAATTCCCATTGCGTCTGAAAGTAGAAACCCGTACGATTACAACGGTATGTGTATTTTTCCCTAGGATACTCTGGTTAACCGTTTGGAGCAGCAGAAGTACGAAAAACTTGTTGTCTTCTCAACCATTACTTACTTTCAAGCTCCCATATCTCGCGAACGGATTGACCAGACCCGAAATTCCTGTTGCGTCTGATAGTAGAAACTCGTACTATTACAACGGTATGTGTATTTTTTCCCTAGGCCATTCTGGCTAAGCGTTTGGAGCAGCAGAATTGCGCAAAATTTGTTGCCTTCTCAAACATTTCTTAGCTTCAAACTCCCATGTTTCGCGAACGGATTAACCAAACCCAAAAATTCCTATTGCGTCTGAAAGTAGAACTTCGCCCGATT
Source organism: Ptiloglossa arizonensis (assembly GCF_051014685.1). NCBI lineage: Eukaryota > Metazoa > Arthropoda > Insecta > Hymenoptera > Colletidae > Ptiloglossa > Ptiloglossa arizonensis. Next base: position 20,257 of record NW_027478561.1, read on the forward strand.
ACATGGGTATGTGTATTTTTTCTCTAGGCCTTTCTGGTTAAGCGTTTGGAGCAGCAGACGTGCGAAAAATTTGTTGTCTTCTCAACCATTTCTTAGTTTCAAACTCCCATACCTCGCGAACGGATTGACCAGACACAAAAATTCTTATTGCGTCTGAAAGTAGAAACTCGCCCGATTACAGAGGTATGTGTATTTTTTCTCTAGGCCTTTCTGGTTAAGCGTTTGGAGCAGCAGAAATGCGAAAACTTTGTTGTCTTCTCAACCATTTCTTAGTTTCAAACTCCCATATCTCGCGAACGGATTGTCCAGACCAAAAAATTCCTGTCGCGTCTGAAAGTAGAAACTCGCCCGATTACAACGGTATGTGTATTTTTTCCCTAGGCCATCCTGGCTAAGCGTTTGGAGCAGCAGAAGTGCGAAAAATTTGTTGTCTTCTCAACCATTTCTTAGTTTCAAACTCCCATATCTCGCGAACGGATTGACCAGACACAAAAATTCTTATTGCGTCTGAAAGTAGAAACTCGCCCGATTACAGAGGTATGTGTATTTTTTCTCTAGGCCTTTCTGGTTAAGCGTTTGGAGCAGCAGAAGTGCGAAAAATTTGTTGTCTTCTCAACCATTTCTTAGTTTCAAACTCCCATATCTCGCGAACGGATTGTCCAGACACAAAAATTCTTATAGCGTTTGAAAGTAGAAACTCGCCCGAATACAGCGGTATGTGTATTTTTTCTCTAGGCCTTTCTGGTTAAGCGTTTGGAGCAGCAGAAGTGCGAAAAATTTGTTGTCTTCTCAACCATTTCTTAGTTTCAAACTCCCATATCTCACGAACGGATTGACCAGACCAAAAAATTCCTGTCGCGTCTGAAAGTAGAAACTCGCCCGATTACAACGGTATGTGTATTTTTTCCCTGGGCCATCCTGGCTAAGCGTTTGGAGCAGCAGAATTGCGAAAAAATTGTTGTCTTCTCAACCATTTCTTTGTTTCAAACTCCCACATCTCGCGAACGGATTGACCAAACCCAATAATTCCAGGTGCGTCTGAAAGTAGAAACTCGTACGATTACAACGGTATGTTTTTTTCCCCTAGGCGATTCTGGTTAAGCGTTTGCAGCAGCAGATGTGCGCAAAATTTGTTGCCTTCTCAACCATTTCTTAGCTTCAAACTCCCATATCTCGCGAACGGATTGACCAGACCAAAAAATTCCTGTCGCGTCTGAAAGTAGAAACTCGCCCGATTACAACGGTATGTGTATTTTTTCCCTGGGCCATCCTGGCTAAGCGTTTGGAGCAGCAGAAGTGCGAAAAATTTGTTGTCTTCTCAACCATTTCTTAGTTTCAAACTCCCATATCTCGCGAACGGATTGACCAGACACAAAAATTCTTATTGCGTCTGAAAGTAGAAACTCGCCCGATTACAGAGGTATGTGTATTTTTTCTCTAGGCCTTTCTGGTTAAGCGTTTGGAGCAGCAGAAGTGCGAAAAATTTGTTGTCTTCTCAACCATTTCTTAGTTTCAAACTCCCATATCTCGCGAACGGATTGTCCAGACACAAAAATTCTTATAGCGTTTGAAAGTAGAAACTCGCCCGAATACAGCGGTATGTGTATTTTTTCTCTAGGCCTTTCTGGTTAAGCGTTTGGAGCAGCAGAAGTGCGAAAAATCTGTTGTCTTCTCAACCATTTCTTAGTTTCAAACTCCCATATCTCGCGAACGGATTGACCAGACCAAAAAATTCCTGTCGCGTCTGAAAGTAGAAACTCGCCCGATTACAACGGTATGTGTATTTTTTCCCTGGGCCATCCTGGCTAAGCGTTTGGAGCAGCAGAATTGCGAAAAATTTGTTGTCTTCTCAACCATTTCTTTGTTTCAAACTCCCACATCTCGCGAACGGATTGACCAAACCCAATAATTCCAGGTGCGTCTGAAAGTAGAAACTCGTACGATTACAACGGTATGTTTTTTTCCCCTAGGCGATTCTGGTTAAGCGTTTGCAGCAGCAGATGTGCGCAAAATTTGTTGCCTTCTCAACCATTTCTTAGCTTCAAACTCCCATATCTCGCGAACGGATTGACCAGACCAAAAAATTCCTGTCGCGTCTGAAAGTAGAAACTCGCCCGATTACAACGGTATGTGTATTTTTTCCCTGGGCCATCCTGGCTAAGCGTTTGGAGCAGCAGAAGTGCGAAAAATTTGTTGTCTTCTCAACCATTTCTTAGTTTCAAACTCCCATATCTCGCGAACGGATTGACCAGACACAAAAATTCTTATTGCGTCTGAAAGTAGAAACTCGCCCGATTACAGAGGTATGTGTATTTTTTCTCTAGGCCTTTCTGGTTAAGCGTTTGGAGCAGCAGAAGTGCGAAAAATTTGTTGTCTTCTCAACCATTTCTTAGTTTCAAACTCCCATATCTCGCGAACGGATTGTCCAGACACAAAAATTCTTATAGCGTTTGAAAGTAGAAACTCGCCCGAATACAGCGGTATGTGTATTTTTTCTCTAGGCCTTTCTGGTTAAGCGTTTGGAGCAGCAGAAGTGCGAAAAATTTGTTGTCTTCTCAACCATTTCTTAGTTTCACACCCCCATATCTCGCGAACGGATTGACCAAACCCAAAAAATTCCTATTGCGTCTGAAGGTAGAAACCCGTACGATTACAGCGGTATTTGTATTCTGTCCCTAGGCCTTTCTGGGTAAGCGCTTGGAGCAGCAGAATTGCGAGAAATTTGTTGTCTTCTCAAACATTTCTTAGTTTCAAACTCCCAAATCTCGCGAACGGATTGACCAGACCCAAAAATTCCTGTTGCGTCTGAAAGTAGGAGCTCGTACGATTACAACGGTATGTGTATTTTTTCCCTAGGACACTCTGGTTAAGCGTTTGGAGCAGCAGAAGTGCGAAAAATTTGTTGCCTTCTCAACCATTTCTTAGTTTCAAACTCCCAAATCTCGCGAACGGATTGACCAGACCCAAAAATTCCTGTTGCGTCTGAAAGTAGAAACTCGTACGATTACAACGGTATGTGTATTTTTTCCCTAGGCCATTCTGGTTATGCGTTTGGAGCAGCAGAAGTGCGAAAAATTTGTTGTCTTCTCAACCGTTTCTTGGTTTCGAACTCCCATATCTCGCGAACGGATTGACTAGACCCGAAAATTCCTGTTGTGTCTGAAAGTAGAAACTCGCTCGATTACAAGGGTATGTGTATTTTTTCTCTAGGCCAATCTGGTTAAGCGTTTGGAGCAGCATAAGGGTGAAAAATTTGTTGTCATCTCAACCATTTCTTAGCTTCAAACTCCCATATCTCGCGAACGGATTGACCAAATCCAAAAATTCCTGCTGCGTCTGAAAGCAGAGACTCGTACGATTACAACGTTATGTGTATTTTTTCCCTAGGCCATTCTGGTTAAGCGTTTGGAGCTGCAGAAGTGCGCAATATTTGTTGCCTTCTCAACCGTTCCTTAGCTTGAAACTCCCATGTTTCGCGAACGGATTGACCAAACCCAAAAATTTCTATTGCGTCTGAAAGTAGAAACTCGCTCGATTACAAGGGTATGTGTATTTTTTCTCTAGGCCATTCTGGTGAAACGTTTGGAGCAGCAGAAGTGCGAAAACTTTGCTGTCTTCTCAACCACTTCTTAGTTTCAAACTCCCATATCTCGCGAACGTATTGACCAGGCCCAAAAATTCCTGTTGCGCCTGAAAGTAGAAACTCGTACGATTACAACGGTATGGGTATTTTTTCCCTAGGACACTCTGGTTAAGCGTTTGGAGCAGCAGAAATACGAAAAATTTGTTGTCTTCTCAACCATTTCTTAGTTTCAAACTCCCATATCTCGCGAACGGATTGACCAGACACAAAAATTCTTATTGCGTCTGAAAGTAGAAACTCGCCCGATTACAGCGGTATGTGTATTTTTTCTCTAGGCCTTTCTGGTTAAGCGTTTGGAGCAGCTGAAGTGCGAAAAATTTGTTGTCTTCTCAACCATTTCTTAGTTTCAAACTCCCATATCTCGCGAACGGATTGACCAGACCAAAAAATTCCTGTCGCGTCTGAAAGTAGAAACTCGCCCGATTATAACGGTGTGTGTATTTTTTCCCTAGGCCATTCTGGTTAAGCGTTTGGAGCAGCAGAAGTGCGCAAAATTTGTTGCCTTCTCAACCATTTCTTAGCTTCAAACTCCCATATTTCGCGAACGGATTGACCAAACCCAAAAATTTCTATTGCGTCTGAAAGTATAATAGAAACTCGCTCGATTACAAGGGTATGTGTATTTTATCTCTTGGCCATTCTGGTTAAGCGTTTGGAGCAGCATAAGGGTGAAAAATTTGTTGTCGTCTCAACCATTTCTTAGCTTCAAACTCCCATATCTCGCGAACGGATTGACCAAATCCAAAAATTCCTGCTGCGTCTGAAAGTAGAGACTCGTACGATTACAACGTTATGTGTATTTTTTCCCTAGGCCATTCTGGTTAAGCTTTTGGAGCTGCAAAATTGCGCAAAATTTGTTGCCTTCTCAACCATTCCTTAGCTTCAAACTCCCATGTTTCGCGAACGGATTGACCAATCCCAAAAATTTCTATTGCGTCTGAAAGTAGAAAGTCGCTCGATTACAAGGGTATGGGTATTTTTTCTCTAGGCCTTTCTGGTTAAGCGTTTTGAGCAGCAGAAGTGCGAAAAATTTGTTTTCTTCTCAACCATTTCTTAGTTTCAAACTCCCATATCTCGCGAACGGATTGACCAGACCGAAAAATTCCTGTCGCGTCTAAAAGTAGAAACTCTCCCGATTACAACGGTATGCGTATTTTCTCCCTAGGCCATTCCGGTCACGCGTTTGGAGCAGCAGAAGTGCGCAAAGTATGTTGTCTTCGCAACCATTTCTTAGCTTCAAACTCCCATATCTCGCGAACGGATTGACCAAACCCAAAAAATGCCTATTGCGTCTGAATGTAGAAACCCGTACGATTACAGCGGTATGTGTATTTCTTCCCTAGGCCTTTCTGGGTAAGCGTTTGGAGCAGCAGAATTGCGAAAAATTTGTTGTCTTCTCAACCATTTCTTAGTTTCAAACTCCCAAATCTCGCGAACGGATTGACCAGACGCAAAAATTCCTGTTGCGTCTGAAAGTAGAAACTCGTACGATTACAACGGTATGTGTATTTTTTCCCTAGGACACTCTGGTTAAGCGTTTGGAGCAGCAGAAGTACGAAAAATTTGTTGTCTTCTCAACCATTTCTTAGTTTCAAGCTCCCATATCTCGCGAACGGATTGACCAAACCCAAAAAATTCCCATTGCGTCTGAAAGTAGAAACCCGTACGATTACAACGGTATGTGTATTTTTCCCTAGGATACTCTGGTTAACCGTTTGGAGCAGCAGAAGTACGAAAAATTTGTTGTCTTCTCAACCATTACTTACTTTCAAGCTCCCATATCTCGCGAACGGATTGACCAGACCCGAAGTTCCTGTTGCGTCTGATAGTAGAAACTCGTACTATTACAACGGTATGTGTATTTTTTCCCTAGGCCATTCTGGCTAAGCGTTTGGAGCAGCAGAAGTGCGCAAAATTTGTTGCCTTCTCAAACATTTCTTAGCTTCAAACTCCCATGTTTCGCGAACGGATTAACCAAACCCAAAAATTCCTATTGCGTCTGAAAGTAGAACTTCGCCCGATTACATGGGTATGTGTATTTTTTCTCTAGGCCTTTCTGGTTAAGCGTTTGGAGCAGCAGACGTGCGAAAAATTTGTTGTCTTCTCAACCATTTCTTAGTTTCAAACTCCCATATCTCGCGAACGGATTGACCAGACACAAAAATTCTTATTGCGTCTGAAAGTAGAAACTCGCCCGATTACAGAGGTATGTGTATTTTTTCTCTAGGCCTTTCTGGTTAAGCGTTTGGAGCAGCAGAAATGCGAAAAATTTGTTGTCTTCTCAACCATTTCTTAGTTTCAAACTCCCATATCTCGCGAACGGATTGTCCAGACACAAAAATTCTTATAGCGTTTGAAAGTAGAAACTCGCACGAATACAGCGGTATGTGTATTTTTTCTCTAGGCCTTTCTGGTTAAGCGTTTGGAGCAGCAGAAGTGCGAAAAATTTGTTGTCTTCTCAACCATTTCTTAGTTTCAAACTCCCATATCTCGCGAACGGATTGACCAGACCAAAAAATTCCTGTCGCGTCTGAAAGTAGAAACTCGCCCGATTACAACGGTATGTGTATTTTTTCCCTAGGCCATCCTGGCTAAGCGTTTGGAGCAGCAGAATTGCGAAAAATTTGTTGTCTTCTCAACCATTTCTTTGTTTCAAACTCCCACATCTCGCGAACGGATTGACCAAACCCAATAATTCCAGGTGCGTCTGAAAGTAGAAACTCGTACGATTACAACGGTATGTTTTTTTCCCCTAGGCGATTCTGGTTAAGCGTTTGCAGCAGCAGATGTGCGCAAAATTTGTTGCCTTCTCAACCATTTCTTAGCTTCAAACTCCCATATCTCGCGAACGGATTGACCTAACCCAAAAATACCTATTGCATCTGAAAATAGAAACTCGCCCGATTACAACGGTATGTGTATTTTCCCCTGAGGCCATTCTGGTTAAGCGTTTGGAGCAGCAGAAGTGCGAAAAATTTTTTGTCTTCGCAACCATTTCATAGTTTCAAACTCCCATATCTCGCGAACGGATTGACCAAACCCAAAAATTCCTATTGCGTCTGAAAGTAGCACCTCGCCCGATTACAAAGGTATGTGTATTTTCCCCCGAGGCTATTCTGGTTAAGCGTTTGGAGCAGCAGAAGTGCGAAAAATTTGTTGTCTTCTCAACCATTTCTTAGTTTCAAACTCCAATATCTCGTGATCGGATTGACCTGACCCAATCATTCCTGTTGCGTCTGAAAGTAGAAGCTCGCCCGATTACAACGGTATGTGTATTTTCCCCCGAGGCCATTCTGGTTAAGCGTTTGGAGCAGCAGAAGTGCGAAAAATTTTTTGTCTTCTCAACCATTTCTTAGTTTCAAACTCCCATATCTCGCGAACGGATTGACCAAACCCAAATATTCCTATTGCGTCTGAAAGTAGCACCTCGCCCGATTACAACGGTATGTGTATTTTCCCCCGAGGCCATTCTGGTTAAGCGTTTGGAGCAGCAGAAGGGCGAAAAATTTGTTGCCTTCTCAACCATTTCTTAGCTTCAAACTCCCATATCTCGGGAACGGATTGACCAAACCCAAAAAATTCCTATTGCGTCTGAAAGTAGAAACTCGTACGATCACAAAGGTATGTGTATTTTTCCCCGAGGCCATTCTGGTTAAGCGTTTGGAGCAGCAGAAGTGTGAAAAATTTGTTGTCTTCTGAACCATTCCTTAGATTCAAACTCCAATATCTCGTGAACGGATTGCCCAGACCCAAAAATTCCTGCTACGTCTGAAAGTAGAAACTCGCCCGGTTACAACGGTATGTGTATTTTTTCCCTAGGGCAGTCTGGTTAAGCGTTAGGAGCAGCAGAGGTGCGAAAAATTTGTTGTCTTCTCAACCATCTTTTAGTTTCCAACTCCCATATCTCGCGAACGCATTGACCAAATCCAAAAATTCCTGCTGCGTCTGAAAGTAGAAACTCGTACGATTACAACAGTATGTGTATTCTCTCCCTAGGCCATTCTGGATAAGCGTTTGGAGCAGCAGAAGTGCGCAAAAGTTGTTGGCTTCTCAACCATTTCTTACATTCTAACTCCCATATCTCGCGAACGGATTGACCAAACCCAAAAATTCCAGGTGCGTCTGTATGTGGAAACCCGTACGAATTCAACGGCATGTGTATATTTTACCCAGGCCATTCTGGTTAAGCGTTTGGAGCAGCAGAAGTGCGAAAAATTTGTTGTCTTCGCAACCATTTCTTAGCTTCAAAATCCCATATCCCGCGAACGGATTGACCAGACCTAAAAATTCCTGTTGCGTCTGAAAGTAGAAACTCGTACGATTACAACGTTATGTGTACTTTTTCCCTAGGCCATTCTGGTTAAACGTTTGGAGCAGCAGAAGTGCGCAAAAGTTGTTGTCTTCTCAACCATTTCTTACATTCTAACTCCCATATCTCGCGAACGGATTGACCAAACCCAAAAATTCCAGGTGCGTCTGTATGTGGAAACCCGTATGAATTCAACGGCATGTGTATATTTTCCCCAGGCCATTCTGGTTAAGCGTTTGGAGCAGCAGAAGTGCGAAAAATTTGTTGTCTTCGCAACCATTTCTTAGCTTCAAAATCCCATATCCCGCGAACGGATTGACCAGACCTAAAAATTCCTGTTGCGTCTGAAAGTAGAAACTCGTACGATTACAACGTTATGTGTATTTTTTCCCTAGGCCATTCTGGTTAAACGTTTGGAGCAGCAGAAGTGCGCAAAATTTGTTGCCTTCTCAACCATTTCTTAGCTTCAAACTCCCATATCTCGCGAACGGATAGACCAAACCCAAAAATTCCTATTGCATCTGAAAGTAGAAACTCGCCCGATTACAACGGTATATGTATTTTTCCCTGAGGCCATTCTGGTTAAGCGTTTGGAGCAGCAGAAGTGTGCAAAATTTGTTGCCTTCTCAACCATTTCTTAGTTTTAAACTCCCATATCTCGCGAACGGGTTGACCAGACCCAAAAATTCCTGTTGCGCCTGAAAGAAGAAACTCGTACGATTACAACGGTATGTGTATTTTTTCCCTAGGCCATTCGGGTTAAGCGTTTGGAGCAGCAGAAATGCGCAAAATTTGTTGCCTTCTCAACCATTTCTTACCTTCAAACTCCCATATCTCGCGAACGGATTGCCCAGACCCAAAAATTCCTGTTGCGTCTGAAAGTAGAAGCTCGTCCGGTTACAACGGTATGGGTATTTTTTCCCTAGACCATTCTGGTTAAGCGTTTGGAGCAGCAGAAGTGCGAAAAATTTGTTGTCTTCTCAACCATTTCTTTGTTTCAAACTCCCACATCGAGCGAACGGATTGACCAAACCCAATAATTCCAGGTGCGTCTGAAAGTAGAAACTCGTACGATTTCAACGGTATGTTTTTTTCCCCTAGGCGATTCTGGTTAAGCGTTTGCAGCAGCAGATGTGCGCAAAATTTGTTGCCTTCTCAACCATTTCTTAGCTTCAAACTCCCATATCTCGCGAACGGATTGACCTAACCCAAAAATACCTATTGCATCTGAAAGTAGAAACTCGCCCGATTACAACGGTATGTGTATTTTCCCCTGAGGCCATTCTGGTTAAGCGTTTGGAGCAGCAGAAGTGCGAAAAATTTTTTGTCTTCGCAACCATTTCATAGTTTCAAACTCCCATATCTCGCGAACGGATTGACCAAACCCAAAAATTCCTATTGCGTCTGAAAGTAGCACCTCGCCCGATTACAAAGGTATGTGTATTTTCCCCCGAGGCTATTCTGGTTAAGCGTTTGGAGCAGCAGAAGGGCGAAAAATTTGTTGTCTTCTCAACCATTTCTTAGTTTCAAACTCCAATATCTCGTGAACGGATTGACCTGACCCAATCATTCCTGTTGCGTCTGAAAGTAGAAGCTCGCCCGATTACAACGGTATGTGTATTTTCCCCCGAGGCCATTCTGGTTAAGCGTTTGGAGCAGCAGAAGTGCGAAAAATTTTTTGTCTTCTCAACCATTTCTTAGTTTCAAACTCCCATATCTCGCGAACGGATTGACCAAACCCAAATATTCCTATTGCGTCTGAAAGTAGAAACTCGTAAGATTACAACGGTATGTGTATTTTTCCCTTCGCCTTTCAGGTTAAGCGTTTGGAGCAGCAGAAGTGTGAAAAATTTGTTGTCTTCTCAACCATTCCTTAGATTCAAACTCCAATATCTCGTGAACGGATTGCCCAGACCCAAAAATTCCTGCTACGTCTGAAAGTAGAAACTCGCCCGATTACAACGGTATGTGTTTTTTTTCCCTAGGGCAGTCTGGTTAAGCGTTAGGAGCAGCAGAGGTGCGAAAAATTTGTTGTCTTCTCAACCATCTTTTAGTTTCCAACTCCCATATCTCGCGAACGCATTGACCAAATCCAAAAATTCCTGCTGCGTCTGAAAGTAGAAACTCGTACGATTACAACAGTATGTGTATTCTCTCCCTAGGCCATTCTGGATAAGCGTTTGGAGCAGCAGAAGTGCGCAAAAGTTGTTGTCTTCTCAACCATTTCTTACATTCTAACTCCCATATCTCGCGAACGGATTGACCAAACCCAAAAATTCCAGTTGCGTCTGTATGTGGAAACCCGTACGAATTCAACGGCATGTGTATATTTTCCCCAGGCCATTCTGGTTAAGCGTTTGGAGCAGCAGAAGTGCGAAAAATTTGTTGTCTTCGCAACCATTTCTTAGCTTCAAAATCCCATATCCCGCGAACGGATTGACCAGACCTAAAAATTCCTGTTGCGTCTGAAAGTAGAAACTCGTACGATTACAACGTTATGTGTATTTTTTCCCTAGGCCATTCTGGTTAAACGTTTAGAGCAGCAGAAGTGCGCAAAATTTGTTGCCTTCTCAACCATTTCTTAGCTTCAAACTCCCATATCTCGCGAACGGATTGACCAGACCCAAAAATTCCTATTGCGTCTGCAAGTAGAAGCTTGCCCGATTACAACGGTATGTGTATTTTTTCCCTAGCCCATTCTGGTTAAGCGTTTGGAGCAGCAGAAGTGCGCAAAATTTGTTGCCTTCTCAACCATTTCTTAGTTTTAAACTCCCATATCTCGCGAACGGATTGACCAGACCCAAAAATTCCTGTTGCGCCTGAAAGAAGAAACTCGTACGATTACAACGGTATGTGTATTTTTTCCCTAGGCCATTCTGGTTAAGCGTTTGGAGCAGCAGAATTGCGCGAAATTTGTTGCCTTCTCAAACATTTCTTAGCTTCAAACTCCAATATCTCGCGAACGGATAGACCAAACCCAAAAATTCCTATTGCATCTGAAAGTAGAAACTCGCCCGATTACAACGGTATATGTATTTTTCCCTGAGGCCATTCTGGTTAAGCGTTTGGAGCAGCAGAAGTGTGCAAAATTTGTTGCCTTCTCAACCATTTCTTAGATTTAAACTCCCATATCTCGCGAACGGGTTGACCAGACCCAAAAATTCCTGTTGCGCCTGAAAGAAGAAACTCGTATGATTACAACGGTATGTGTATTTTTTCCCTAGGCCATTCGGGTTAAGCGTTTGGAGCAGCAGAATTGCGCAAAATTTGTTGCCTTCTCAACCATTTCTTACCTTCAAACTCCCATATCTCGCGAACGGATTGCCCAGACCCAAAAATTCCTGTTGCGTCTGAAAGTAGAAGCTCGTCCGGTTACAACGGTATGGGTATTTTTTCCCTAGACCATTCTGGTTAAGCGTTTGGAGCAGCAGAATTGCGCAAAATTTGTCGTCTTCGTAACCGTTTCTTAGCTGCAAACTCCCATTTCTCGGGAACGGATTGACCAAACCCAAAAAATTCCTATTGCATCTGAAAGTAGAAACGCGCCCGATTACAACGGTATGTGTATTTTTCCCCGAGGCCATTCTGGTTAAGCGTTTGGAGCAGCAGAGGTGCGAAGAATTTGTTGTCTTCTCAACCATTTCTTAGCTCCAAACTCCCATGTCTCGCGAACGGATTGACCAGACCCAAAAAATTCCTATTGCGTCTGAATGTAGAAACCCGTACGATTACTGCGGTATGTGTATTTTTTCCCTAGGACACTCTGATTAAGCGTTTGGAGCAGCAGAAGTGCGAAAAATTTGTTGTCTTCTCAACCATTTCTTAGTTTCAAGCTCCCATATCTCGCGAACGGATTGACCAGACCCGAAATTCCTGGAGCGTCTGAAAGTAGAAACTCGTACTATTACAACGGCATGTGTATTTTCCCCCTAGACCATTCTGACTAAGCGTTTGGAGCAGCAGAAGTGCGCAAAATTTGTTGTCTTCCTAACCATTTCTTAGCTTCAAACTCCCATATCTCGCGAACGGATTGACCTAACCCAAAAAATTCCTATTGCCCCTGAAAGTAGAAACTCGTACGATTACAACGGTATGTGTGTTTTTTCCCTAGGCCATTCTGGTTAAGTGTTTGGAGCAGCAGAAGTGCGGAAAATTTGTTGTCGTCGCAACCATTTCTTAGATTGAAACTCCCATATCTCGCGAACGGAGTGACCAAACCCAAAAATTCCTATTGCGTCTGAAAGTAGAAACTCGCCCGATTATAACGGTGTGTGTATTGTTTCCCTAGGCCATTCTGGTTAAACGTTTGGAGCAACAGAAGTGCGAAAAATTTGTTCTCTTCTCAACCATTTCTTAGCTTCAAACTCCCATATGTCGCGAACAGATTGACCGGACCCAAAAATTCCTGTTGCGTCTGAAAGTAGAAGCTCTTCCGATTACAACGGTATGTGTATTTTTTCGCCAGGACATTCTGGTTATGCGTTTGGAGCAGCAGAAGTGCGAAAAATTTTTTGTCTTCTCAACCACTTCTTAGTTTCAAACTCCCATGCCTCGCGAACGTATTGACCAGACCAAAAAATTCCTGTCGCGTCTGAATGTAGAAACTCGCCCGATTACAACGGTGTGTGTATTTTTTCCCTAGACCATTCCGGTCACGCGTTTGGAGCAGCAGAAATGCGCAAAATTTGTTGCCTTCTCAGCCACTTCTTAGCTTCAAACTCCCATACCTCGCGAACGGATTGACCAAACCCAAAAATTCCTATTGCGTCTGAAAGTAGAAACTCGCCCGATTACATGGGTATGTGTATTTTTTCTCTAGGCCTTTCTGGTTAAGCGTTTGGAGCAGCAGATGTGCGAAAAATTTGTTGTCTTCTCAACCATTTCTTAGTTTCAAACTCCCATATCTCGCGAACGGATTGACCAGACCAAAAAATTCCTGTCGCGTCTGAAAGTAGAAACTCGCCCGATTACAACGGTATGTGTATTTTTTCCCTAGGCCATTCTGGTCGCGCGTTTGGAGCAGCAGAAGTGCGCAAAGTATGTTGTCTTCGCAACCATTTCTTAGCTTCAAACTCCCATATCTCGCGAACGGATTGACCAGACCAAAAAATTCCTGTCGCGTCTGAAAGTAGAAACTCGCCCGATTACAACGTTATGTGTATTTTTTCCCTAGGCCATTCTGGTCACGCGTTTGGAGCAGCAGAAGTGCGCAAAGTATGTTGTCTTCGCAACCATTTGTTAGCTTCAAACTCCCATATCTCGCGAACGGATTGACCAAACCCAAAAAATTCCTATTGCGTCTGAAGGTAGAAACCCGTACGATTACAGCGGTATGTGTATTTTTTCCCTAGGCCTTTCTGGGTAAGCGTTTGGAGCAGCAGAATTGCGAAAAATTTCTTGTCTTCTCAACCATTTCTTAGTTTCAAACTCCCAAATCTCGCGAACGGATTGACCAGACCCAAAAGTTCCTGTTGCGTCTGAAAGTAGAAACTCGTACGATTACAACGGTATGTGCATTTTTTCCCTAGGCCTTTCTGGGTAAGCGTTTGGAGCAGCAGAATTGCGAAAAAGTTGTTGTCTTCTCAACCATTTCTTAGTTTCAAGCTCCCATATCTCGCGAACGTATTGACCAGACCCGAAATTCCTGTTGCGTCTGAAAGTAGAAACTCGTACTATTACAACGGTATGTGTATTTTTTCCCTAGGCCATTCTGGCTAAGCGTTCGGAGCAGCAGAAGTGCGCAAAGTTTGTTGTCTTCGCAACCATTTCTTAGCTTCAAACTCCCATATCTCGCGAACGGATTAACCAAACCCAAAAAATTCTTATTGCGTCTGAAAGTAGAAACCCGTACGATTACAGCGGTATGTGTATTTTTTCCCTAGGCCTTTCTGGGTAAGCGTTTGGAGCAGCAGAATTGCGAAAAATTTGTTGTCTTCTCAACCATTTCTTAGTTTCAAACTCCCAAATCTTGCGAACGGATTGACCAGACCCAAAAATTCCTGTTGCGTCTGAAAGTAGAAGCTCGTACGATTACAACGGTATGTGTATTTTTTCACTAGGACATTCTGGTTAAGCGTTTGGAGCAACAGAATTGCGAAAAATTTGTTGTCTTCTCAAACATTTCTTAGTTTCAAGCTCCCATATCTCGCGAACGTATTGACCAGACCCGAAATTCCTGTTGCGTCTGAAAGTAGAAACTCGTACTATTACAACGGTATGTGTATTTTTTCCCTAGGCCATTCTGGCTAAGCGTTTGGAGCAGCAGAAGTGCGCAAAATTTGTTGTCTTCGTTACCATTTCTTAGCTTCAAACTCCCATATCTCGCGACCGGATTGACCAAACCCAAAAAAATTCCTATTGCGTCTGGAAGTAGAAACTCGTACGATTACAACGGTATGTGTGTTTTTTCCCTAGGCCATTCTGGTTAAGCGTTTGGAGCAGCAGAAGTGCGCAAAATTTGTTGTCGTCGCAACCATTTCTTAGATTGAAACTCCCGAATCTCGCGAACGGAGTGACCAAAACCAAAAATTCCTATTGCGTCTGAAAGTAGAAACTCGCCCGATTATAACGGTGCGGGTATTTTTTCCATAGGCCATTCTGGTTAAACGTTTGGAGCAACAGAAGTCCGAAAAATTTGTTCTCTTCTCAACCATTTCTTAGCTTCAAACTCCCATATGTCGCGAACAGATTGACCGGACCCAAAAATTCCTGTTGCGTCTGAAAGTAGAAGCTCGCCCGATTATAACGGTGTGTGTATTTTTTCCCTAGGCCATTCTGGTTAAGCGTTTGGAGCAGCAGAGGTGCGCAAAATTTGTTGCCTTCTCAACCATTTCTTAGCTTCAAACTCCCATACCTCGCGAACGGATTGACCAAACCCAAAAATTCCTATTGCGTCTGAAAGTAGAAACTCGCCCGATTACATGGGTATGTGTATTTTTTCTCTAGGCCTTTCTGGTTAAGCGTTTGGAGCAGCAGAAGTGCGAAAAATTTGTTGTCTTCTCAACCATTTCTTAGTTTCAAACTCCCATATCTCGTGAACGGATTGACCAGACACAAAAATTCTTATTGCGTCTGAAAGTAGAAACACGCCCGATTACAGCGGTATGTGTTTTTTTTCTCTAGGCCTATCTGGTTAAGCGTTTGGAGCAGCAGAAGTGCGAAAAATTTGTTGTCTTCTCAACCATTTCTTAGTTTCAAACTCCCATATCTCGCGAACGGATTGACCAGACCAAAAAATTCCTGTCGCGTCTGAAAGTAGAAACTCGCCCGATTACAACGGTATGTGTATTTTTTCCCTAGGCCATTCTGGTCACGCCTTTGGAGCAGCAGAAGTGCGCAAAGTATGTTGTCTTCGCAACCATTTCTTAGCTTCAAACTCCCATATCTCGCGAACGGATTGACCAGACCAAAAAATTCCTGTCGTGTCTGAAAGTAGAAACTCGCCCGATTACAACGGTATGTGTATTTTTTCCCTAGGCCATTCTGGTCACGCGTTTGGAGCAGCAGAAGTGCGCAAAGTATGTTGTCTTCGCAACCATTTCTTAGCTTCAAACTCCCATATCTCGCGAACGGATTGACCAAACCCAAAAAATGCCTATTGCGTCTGAATGTAGAAACCCGTACGATTACAGCGGTATGTGTATTTCTTCCATAGGCCTTTCTGGGTAAGCGTTTGGAGCAGCAGAATTGCGAAAAATTTGTTGTCTTCTCAACCATTTCTTAGTTTCAAACTCCCAAATCTCGCGAACGGATTGACCAGACCCAAAAATTCCTGTTGCGTCTGAAAGTAGAAACTCGTACGATTACAACGGTATGTGTATTTTTTCCCTAGGACACTCTGGTTAAGCGTTTGGAGCAGCAGAAGTACGAAAAATTTGTTGTCTTCTCAACCATTTCTTAGTTTCAAGCTCCCATATCTCGCGAACGGATTGACCAAACCCAAAAAATTCCCATTGCGTCTGAAAGTAGAAACCCGTACGATTACAACGGTATGTGTATTTTTCCCTAGGATACTCTGGTTAACCGTTTGGAGCAGCAGAAGTACGAAAAACTTGTTGTCTTCTCAACCATTACTTACTTTCAAGCTCCCATATCTCGCGAACGGATTGACCAGACCCGAAATTCCTGTTGCGTCTGATAGTAGAAACTCGTACTATTACAACGGTATGTGTATTTTTTCCCTAGGCCATTCTGGCTAAGCGTTTGGAGCAGCAGAACTGCGCAAAATTTGTTGCCTTCTCAAACATTTCTTAGCTTCAAACTCCCATGTTTCGCGAACGGATTAACCAAACCCAAAAATTCCTATTGCGTCTGAAAGTAGAACTTCGCCCGATTACATGGGTATGTGTATTTTTTCTCTAGGCCTTTCTGGTTAAGCGTTTGGAGCAGCAGACGTGCGAAAAATTTGTTGTCTTCTCAACCATTTCTTAGTTTCAAACTCCCATATCTCGCGAACGGATTGACCAGACACAAAAATTCTTATTGCGTCTGAAAGTAGAAACTCGCCCGATTACAGAGGTATGTGTATTTTTTCTCTAGGCCTTTCTGGTTAAGCGTTTGGAGCAGCAGAAATGCGAAAAATTTGTTGTCTTCTCAACCATTTCTTAGTTTCAAACTCCCATATCTCGCGAACGGATTGTCCAGACACAAAAATTCTTATAGCGTTTGAAAGTAGAAACTCGCACGAATACAGCGGTATGTGTATTTTTTCTCTAGGCCTTTCTGGTTAAGCGTTTGGAGCAGCAGAAGTGCGAAAAATTTGTTGTCTTCTCAACCATTTCTTAGTTTCAAACTCCCATATCTCGCGAACGGATTGACCAGACCAAAAAATTCCTGTCGCGTCTGAAAGTAGAAACTCGCCCGATTACAACGGTATGTGTATTTTTTCCCTAGGCCATCCTGGCTAAGCGTTTGGAGCAGCAGAAGTGCGAAAAATTTGTTGTCTTCTCAACCATTTCTTAGTTTCAAACTCCCATATCTCGCGAACGGATTGACAAGACACAAAAATTCTTATTGCGTCTGAAAGTAGAAACTCGCCCGATTACAGAGGTATGTGTATTTTTTCTCTAGGCCTTTCTGGTTAAGCGTTTGGAGCAGCAGAAGTGCGAAAAATTTGTTGTCTTCTCAACCATTTCTTAGTTTCAAACTCCCATATCTCGCGAACGGATTGTCCAGACACAAAAATTCTTATAGCGTTTGAAAGTAGAAACTCGCCCGAATACAGCGGTATGTGTATTTTTTCTCTAGGCCTTTCTGGTTAAGCGTTTGGAGCAGCAGAAGTGCGAAAAATTTGTTGTCTTCTCAACCATTTCTTAGTTTCAAACTCCCATATCTCGCGAACGGATTGACCAGACCAAAAAATTCCTGTCGCGTCTGAAAGTAGAAACTCGCCCGATTACAACGGTATGTGTATTTTTTCCCTAGGCCATCCTGGCTAAGCGTTTGGAGCAGCAGAATTGCGAAAAATTTGTTGTCTTCTCAACCATTTCTTAGTTTCAAGCTCCCATATCTCGCGAACGGATTGACCAGACCCGAAATTCCTGTTGCGTCTGATAGTAGAAACTCGTACTATTACAACGGTATGTGTATTTTTTCCCTAGGCCTATTTGGGTATGCGTTTGGAGCAGCAGAATTGCGAAAGATTTGTTGTCTTCTCAACCATTTCTTAGTTTCAAACTCCCAAATCTCGCGAACGGATTGACCAGACCCAAAAATTCCTGTTGCGTCTGAAAGCAGAAACTCGTACGATTACAACGGTATGTGTATTTTTTCCCTAGGACACTCTGGTTAAGCGTTTGGAGCAGCAGAAGTACGAAAAATTTGTTGTCTTCTCAACCATTTCTTAGTTTCAAGCTCCCATATCTCGCGAACGGATTGACCAAACCCAAAAAATTCCCATTGCGTCTGAAAGTAGAAACCCGTACGATTACAACGGTATGTGTATTTTTCCCTAGGATACTCTGGTTAACCGTTTGGAGCAGCAGAAGTACGAAAAACTTGTTGTCTTCTCAACCATTACTTACTTTCAAGCTCCCATATCTCGCGAACGGATTGACCAGACCCGAAATTCCTGTTGCGTCTGATAGTAGAAACTCGTACTATTACAACGGTATGTGTATTTTTTCCCTAGGCCTATTTGGGTATGCGTTTGGAGCAGCAGAATTGCGAAAAATTTGTTGTCTTCTCAACCATTTCTTAGTTTCACACCCCCATATCTCGCGAACGGATTGACCAAACCCAAAAAATTCCTATTGCGTCTGAAGGTAGAAACCCGTACGATTACAGCGGTATTTGAATTCTGTCCCTAGGCCTTTCTGGGTAAGCGCTTGGAGCAGCAGAATTGCGAGAAATTTGTTGTCTTCTCAAACATTTCTTAGTTTCAAACTCCCAAATCTCGCGAACGGATTGACCAGACCCAAAAATTCCTGTTGCGTCTGAAAGTAGGAGCTCGTACGATTACAACGGTATGTGTATTTTTTCCCTAGGACACTCTGGTTAAGCGTTTGGAGCAGCAGAAGTGCGAAAAATTTGTTGCCTTCTCAACCATTTCTTAGTTTCAAACTCCCAAATCTCGCGAACGGATTGACCAGACCCAAAAATTCCTGTTGCGTCTGAAAGTAGAAACTCGTACGATTACAACGGTATGTGTATTTTTTCCCTAGGCCATTCTGGTTATGCGTTTGGAGCAGCAGAAGTGCGAAAAATTTGTTGTCTTCTCAACCGTTTCTTGGTTTCGAACTCCCATATCTCGCGAACGGATTGACTAGACCCAAAAATTCCTGTTGTGTCTGAAAGTAGAAACTCGCTCGATTACAAGGGTATGTGTATTTTTTCTCTAGGCCAATCTGGTTAAGCGTTTGGAGCAGCATAAGGGTGAAAAATTTGTTGTCATCTCAACCATTTCTTAGCTTCAAACTCCCATATCTCGCGAACGGATTGACCAAATCCAAAAATTCCTGCTGCGTCTGAAAGTAGAGACTCGTACGATTACAACGTTATGTGTATTTTTTCCCTAGGCCATTCTGGTTAAGCGTTTGGAGCTGCAGAAGTGCGCAAAATTTGTTGCCTTCTCAACCGTTCCTTAGCTTGAAACTCCCATGTTTCGCGAACGGATTGACCAGACACAAAAATTCTTATTGCGTCTGAAAGTAGAAACTCGCCCGATTACAGCAGTTTGTGTATTTTTTCTCTAGGCCTTTCTGGTTAAGCGTTTGGAGCAGCAGAAGTGCGAAAAATTTGTTGTCTTCTCAACCATTTCTTAGTTTCAAACTCCCATATCTCGCGAACGGATTGACCAGACCAAAAAATTCCTGTCGCGTCTGAAAGTAGAAACTCGCCCGATTATAACGGTGTGTGTATTTTTTCCCTAGGCCATTCTGGTTAAGCGTTTGGAGCAGCAGAAGTGCGCAAAATTTGTTGCCTTCTCAACCATTTCTTAGCTTCAAACTCCCATATTTCGCGAACGGATTGACCAAACCCAAAAATTTCTATTGCGTCTGAAAGTAGAAACCCGTACGATTACAGCGGTATGTGTATTTTTTCCCTAGGCCTTTCTGCGTAAGCGTTTGGAGCAGCAGAATTGCGCAAAATTTGTTGTCTTCTCAACCATTTCTTAGTTTCAAACTCCCATATCTCGCGAACGGATTGACCAGACAAAAAAATTCCTATTGCGTCTGAAAGTAGAAACTCGCCCGATTACACGTGTATGTGTATTTTTTCACTAGGCCATTCCGGTCACGCGTTTGGAGCAGCAGAGTTGCGCAAAATTTGTTGTCTTCTCAACCATTTCTTAGCTTCAAACTACCAAATCTCGCGAACCGATTGACCAGACCCAAAAATTCCTTTTGCGTCTGAAAGTAGAAACACGTACGATTACAACGGTATGTGTATTTTTTCCCTAGGACACTCTGGTTAAGCGTTTGGAGCAGCAGAAGTACGAAAAATTTGTTGTCTTCTCAACCATTTCTTAGTTTGAAGCTCCCACATCTCGCGAACGGATTGACCAGACCCGAAATTCCCGTTGCGTCTGATAGTAGAAACTCGTACTATTACAACGATATGTGTATTTTTTCCCTAGGCCATTCTGGCTAAGCGTTTGGAGCAGCAGAAGTGCGCAAAATTTGTTGTCTTCTCAACCATTTCTTAGTTTCAAACTCCCATATCTCGCGAACGGATTGACCAGACAAAAAAATTCCTATTGCATCTGAAAGTAGAAACTCGCCCGATTACAGGTGTATGTGTATTTTTTCTCTAGGTCTTTCTGGTTAAGCGTTTGGAGCAGCAGAAGTGCGAAAAATTTGTTGTCTTCTCAACCATTTCTTAGTTTCAAACTCCCATATCTCGCGAACGGATTGACCAGACCAAAAAATTCCTATTGCGTCTGAAAGTAGAAACTCGCCCGATTACATGGGTATGTGTATTTTTTCTCCACTCCTTTCTGGTTAAGCGTTTGGAGCAGCAGAAGTGCGAAAAATTTGTTGTCTTCTCAAACATTTCTTAGTTTCAAACTCCCATATCTCGCGAACGGATTGCCCAGACACCAAATTCTTATTGCGTCTGAAAGTAGAAACTCGCCCGATTACAGCGGTATGTGTATTTTTTCTGTAGGCCTTTCTGGTTAAGCGTTTGGAGCAGCAGAAGTGCGAAAAATTTGTTGTCTTCTCAACCATTTCTTAGTTTCAAACTCCCATATCTCGCGAACGGATTGCCCAGACACCAAATTCTTATTGCGTCTGAAAGTAGAAACTCGCCCGATTACAGCGGTATGTGTATTTTTTCTCTAGGCCTTTCTGGTTAAGCGTTTGGAGCAGCAGAGGTGCGGAAAATTTGTTGTCTTCTCAACCATTTCTTAGTTTCAAACTCCCATATCTCGCGAAAGGATTGCCCAGACACCAAATTCTTATTTCGTCTGAAAGTAGAAACTCGCCCGATTACAGCGGTATGTGTATTTTTTCTCTAGGCCTTTCTGGTTAAGCGTTTGGAGCAGCAGAAGTACGAAAAATTTGTTGTCTTCTCAACCATTTCGTAGTTTCAAGCTCCCATATCTCACGAACGGAATGACCAGACCCGAAATTCCTGTTGCGTCTGATAGTAGAAACTCGTACTATTACAACGGTATGTGTATTTTTTCCCTAGGCCTATCTGGGTATGCGTTTGGAGCAGCAGAATTGCGAAAAATTTGTTGTCTTCTCAACCATTTCTTAGTTTCAAACTCCCAAATCTTGCGAACGGATTGACCAGACCCAAAAATTCCTGATGCGTCTGAAAGTAGAAACTCGTACGATTTCAACGGTATGTGTATTTTTTCCCTAGGCCTTTCTGGTTAAGCGATTGGAGCAGCAGAAGTGCGAAAAATTTGTTGTCTTCTCAACCATGTCTTAGTTTCAAACTCCCAGATCTCGCGAACGGAATGACCAGACCAAAAAATTCCTGTCGCGTCTGAAAGTAGAAACTCGCCCGATTACAACGGTATGTGTATTTTTTCCCTAGGCCATTCTGGTCACGCGTTTGGAGCAGCAGAAGTGCGCAAAGTTTGTTGTCCTCGCAACCATTTCTTAGCTACAAACTCCCATACCTCGCGAACGGATTGACCAAACCCAAAAAATTCCTATTGCGTCTGGAAGTAGAAACCAGTACGATTACAGCGGTATGTGTATTTTTTCCCTAGGCCTTCCTGGGTATGCGTTTGGAGCAGCAGAATTGCGAAAAATTTGTTGTCTTCTCAACCATTTCTTAGTTTCAAACTCCCAAATCTCGCGAACGGATTGACCAGACCCAAAAATTCCTGTTGCGTCTGAAAGTAGAAGCTCGTACTATTACAACGGTATGTGTATTTTTTCCCTAGGCCATTCTGGCTAAGCGTTTGCAGCAGCAGAAGTGCGCAAACGTTGTTGTCGTCGCAACGATTTCTTAGATTGAAACTCCCATATCTCGCGAACGGAGTGACCAAACCCAAAAATTCCTATTGCGTCTGAAAGTAGAAACTCGCCCGATTATCACGGTGTGGGTATTTTTTCCCTAGGCCATTCTTGTTAAACGTTTGGAGCAACAGAAGTGCGAAAAGTTTGTTCTCTTCACAACCATTTCTTAGCTTCAAACTCCCATATGTCGCGAACAGATTGACCGGACCCAAAAATTCCTGTTGCGTCTGAAAGTAGAAGCTCGTACAATTACAACGGTATGTGTATTTTTTCGCCAGGCCATTCTGATTATGCGTTTGGAGCAGCAGAAGTGCGAAAAAATTTGTTGTCTTCTCAACCACTTCTTAGTTTCAAACCCCCATATCTCGCGAACGTATTGACCAGACTAAAAAATTCCTATTGCGTCTGAAAGTAGAAACTCGCCCGATTACAGGTGTATGTGTATTTTTTCTCTAGGTCTTTCTGGTTAAGCGTTTGGAGCAGCAGAAGTGCGAAAAATTTGTTGTCTTCTCAACCATTTCTTAGTTTCA
This sequence comes from Ptiloglossa arizonensis, assembly GCF_051014685.1. NCBI lineage: Eukaryota > Metazoa > Arthropoda > Insecta > Hymenoptera > Colletidae > Ptiloglossa > Ptiloglossa arizonensis. The sequence goes on from NW_027478561.1 coordinate 42,658, forward strand.
AACTCCCATATCTCGCGAACGGATTGCCCAGACACCAAATTCTTATTGCGTCTGAATGTAGAAACTCGCCCGATTACAGCGGTATTTGTATTTTTTCTCTTGGCCTTTCTGGTTAAGCGTTTGGAGCAGCAGAAGTGCGAAAAATTTGTTGTCTTCTCAACCATTTCGTAGTTTCAAGCTCCCATATCTCACGAACGGATTGACCAGACCCGAAATTCCTGTTGCGGCTGATAGTAGAAACTCGTACTATTACAACGGTATGTGTATTTTTTCCCTAGGCCTATCTGGGTATGCGTTTGGAGCAGCAGAATTGCGAAAAATTTGTTGTCTTCTCAACCATTTCTTAGTTTCAAACTCCCAAATCTTGCGAACGGATTGACCAGACCCAAAAATTCCTGATGCGTCTGAAAGTAGAAACTCGTACGATTACAACGGTATGTGTATTTTTTCCCTAGGCCTTTCTGGTTAAGCGTTTGGAGCAGCAGAAGTGCGAAAAATTTGTTGTCTTCTCAACCATTTCTTAGTTTCAAACTACCATATCTCGCGAACGGATTGACCAGTCCAAAAAATTCCTGTCGCGTCTGAAAGTAGAAACTCGCCCGATTACAACGGTAGGTGTATTTTTTCCCTAGGCCATTCTGGTCACGCGTTTGGAGCAGCAGAAGTGCGCAAAGTTTGTTGTCTTCGCAACCATTTCTTAGCTTCAAACTCCCATATCTCGCGAACGGATTGACCAAACCCAAAAAATTCCTATTGCTTCTGAAGGTAGAAACCCGTACGATTACAGCGGTATGTGTATTTTTTCCCTAGGCCTTTCTGGGTAAGCGCTTGGAGCAGCAGAATTGCGAAAAATTTGTTGTCTTCTCAACCATTTCTTAGTTTCAAACTCCCATATCTCTCGAACGGATTGACCAGACCCAAAAATTCCTGTTGCGTCTGAAAGTAGAAACTCGTACGATTACAACGGTATGTGTATTTTTTCCCTAGGCCATTCTGGTTAAGCGGCTGGAGCAGCAGCAGTGCGAAAAATTTGTTGTCTTCTCAACCATTTCTTAGCTTCAAACTCCCACATCTCGCAAACAGATTGACCCGACCCAAAAATTCCTGTTGCGTCTGAAAGTTGAAACTCGCCCAATTACAACGGTATGTGTATTTTTTCCCTAGGCCATTCTGGTTAAGCGATTGGAGCAGCAGAAGTGCGCAAAATATGTTGTCTTCGTAACCATTTCTTAGCTTCAAACTCCCATATCTCGCGAACTGATTGAACAAACCCAAAAAATTCCTGTTGCGTCTGAAAGTAGAAACCCGTACGATTACAGCGGAATGTGTATTTTTTCCCTAGGCCTTTCTGGTTAAGCGTTTGGAGCAGCAGAAGTGCGAAAAATTTGTTGTCTTCTCAACCATTTCTTAGTTTCAAACTCCCATATCTCGCGAACGGATTGACCAGACCCGAAATTCCTGTTGCGTCTGAAAGTAGAAACGCGCCCGATTACAACGGTGTGTGTATTATTTCCCTAGACCATTCTGGTCACGCGTTTGGAGCAGCAGAAGTGCTCAAAATTTGTTGTCTTCTCAACCATTTCTTAGCTTCAAACTCCCATACCTCGCGAACGGATTGACCAAACCCAAAAATTCCTACTGCGTCTGAAAGTAGAAACTCGCCCGATTACAACGGTTTGTGTGTTTTTTCCCTAGGCCATTCTGGTTAAACGTTTGGAGCAACAGAAGTGCGAAAAATTTGTTGTCTTCTCAACCACTTCTTAGTTTCAAACTCCCATATCTCGCGAACGTATTGAACAGACCAAAAAATTCCTGTCGCGTCTGAAAGTTGAAACTCGCCCGATTACAACGGTATGTGTATTTTTTCCCTAGGCCATTCTGGTTAAGCGATTGGAGCAGCAGAAGTGCGCAAAATTTGTTGTCTTCATAACCATTTCTTAGCTTCGAACTCCCATATCTCGCGAACTGATTGAACAAACCCAAAAAATTCCTATTGCGTCTGAAAGTAGAAACCCGTACGATTACAGCGGAATGTGTATTTTTTCCCTAGGCCTTTCTGGTTAAGCGTTTGGAGCAGCAGAAGTGCGAAAAATTTGTTGTCTTCTCAACCAGTTCTTAGTTTGAAACTCCCATATCTCGCGAACGGATTGACCAGACAAAAAAATTCCTATTGCGTCTGAAAGTAGAAACTCGCCCGATTACAGGTGTATGTGTATTTTTTCACTAGGCCATTCCGGTCACGCGTTTGGAGCAGCAGAGTTGCGCAAAATTTGTTGTCTTCTCAACCATTTCTTAGCTTCAAACTACCAAATCTCGCGAACCGATTGACCAGACCCAAAAATTCCTTTTGCGTCTGAAAGTAGAAACACGTACGATTACAACGGTATGTGTATTTTTTCCCTAGGACACTCTGGTTAAGCGTTTGGAGCAGCAGAAGTACGAAAAATTTGTTGTCTTCTCAACCATTTCTTAGTTTGAAGCTCCCACATCTCGCGAACGGATTGACCAGACCCGAAATTCCCGTTGCGTCTGATAGTAGAAACTCGTACTATTACAACGGTATGTGTATTTTTTCCCTAGGCCATTCTGGCTAAGCGTTTGGAGCAGCAGAAGTGCGCAAAATTTGTTGTCTTCTCAACCATTTCTTAGTTTCAAACTCCCATATCTCGCGAACGGATTGACCAGACAAAAAAATTCCTATTGCGTCTGAAAGTAGAAACTCGCCCGATTACAGGTGTATGTGTATTTTTTCTCTAGGTCTTTCTGGTTAAGCGTTTGGAGCAGCAGAAGTGCGAAAAATTTGTTGTCTTCTCAACCATTTCTTAGTTTCAAACTCCCATATCTCGCGAACGGATTGACCAGACCAAAAAATTCCTATTGCGTCTGAAAGTAGAAACTCGCCCGATTACATGGGTATGTGTATTTTTTCTCCACTCCGTTCTGGTTAAGCGTTTGGAGCAGCAGAAGTGCGAAAAATTTGTTGTCTTCTCAAACATTTCTTAGTTTCAAACTCCCATATCTCGCGAACGGATTGCCCAGACACCAAATTCTTATTGCGTCTGAAAGTAGAAACTCGCCCGATTACAGCGGTATGTGTATTTTTTCTGTAGGCCTTTCTGGTTAAGCGTTTGGAGCAGCAGAAGTGCGAAAAATTTGTTGTCTTCTCAACCATTTCTTAGTTTCAAACTCCCATATCTCGCGAACGGATTGCCCAGACACCAAATTCTTATTGCGTCTGAAAGTAGAAACTCGCCCGATTAGAGCGGTATGTGTATTTTTTCTCTAGGCCTTTCTGGTTAAGCGTTTGGAGCAGCAGAGGTGCGAAGAATTTGTTGTCTTCTCAACCATTTCTTAGTTTCAAACTCCCATATCTCGCGAAAGGATTGCCCAGACACCAAATTCTTATTTCGTCTGAAAGTAGAAACTCGCCCGATTACAGCGGTATGTGTATTTTTTCTCTAGGCCTTTCTGGTTAAGCGTTTGGAGCAGCAGAAGTACGAAAAATTTGTTGTCTTCTCAACCATTTCGTAGTTTCAAGCTCCCATATCTCACGAACGGAATGACCAGACCCGAAATTCCTGTTGCGTCTGATAGTAGAAACTCGTACCATTACAACGGTATGTGTATTTTTTCCCTAGGCCTATCTGGGTATGCGTTTGGAGCAGCAGAATTGCGAAAAATTTGTTGTCTTCTCAACCATTTCTTAGTTTCAAACTCCCAAATCTTGCGAACGGATTGACCAGACCCAAAAATTCCTGATGCGTCTGAAAGTAGAAACTCGTACGATTTCAACGGTATGTGTATTTTTTCCCTAGGCCTTTCTGGTTAAGCGTTTGGAGCAGCAGAAGTGCGAAAAATTTGTTGTCTTCTCAACCAGTTCTTAGTTTGAAACTCCCATATCTCGCGAACGGATTGACCAGACAAAAAAATTCCTATTGCGTCTGAAAGTAGAAACTCGCCCGATTACAGGTGTATGTGTATTTTTTCACTAGGCCATTCCGGTCACGCGTTTGGAGCAGCAGAGTTGCGCAAAATTTGTTGTCTTCTCAACCATTTCTTAGCTTCAAACTACCAAATCTCGCGAACCGATTGACCAGACCCAAAAATTCCTTTTGCGTCTGAAAGTAGAAACACGTACGATTACAACGGTATGTGTATTTTTTCCCTAGGACACTCTGGTTAAGCGTTTGGAGCAGCAGAAGTACGAAAAATTTGTTGTCTTCTCAACCATTTCTTAATTTGAAGCTCCCACATCTCGCGAACGGATTGACCAGACCCGAAATTCCCGTTGCGTCTGATAGTAGAAACTCGTACTATTACAACGGTATGTGTATTTTTTCCCTAGGCCATTCTGGCTAAGCGTTTGGAGCAGCAGAAGTGCGCAAAATTTGTTGTCTTCTCAACCATTTCTTAGTTTCAAACTCCCATATCTCGCGAACGGATTGACCAGACAAAAAAATTCCTATTGCGTCTGAAAGTAGAAACTCGCCCGATTACAGGTGTATGTGTATTTTTTCTCTAGGTCTTTCTGGTTAAGCGTTTGGAGCAGCAGAAGTGCGAAAAATTTGTTGTCTTCTCAACCATTTCTTAGTTTCAAACTCCCATATCTCGCGAACGGATTGACCAGACCAAAAAATTCCTATTGCGTCTGAAAGTAGAAGCTCGCCCGATTACATGGGTATGTGTATTTTTTCTCCACTCCGTTCTGGTTAAGCGTTTGGAGCAGCAGAAGTGCGAAAAATTTGTTGTCTTCTCAAACATTTCTTAGTTTCAAACTCCCATATCTCGCGAACGGATTGCCCAGACACCAAATTCTTATTGCGTCTGAAAGTAGAAACTCGCCCGATTACAGCGGTATGTGTATTTTTTCTGTAGGCCTTTCTGGTTAAGCGTTTGGAGCAGCAGAAGTGCGAAAAATTTGTTGTCTTCTCAACCATTTCTTAGTTTCAAACTCCCATATCTCGCGAACGGATTGCCCAGACACCAAATTCTTATTGCGTCTGAAAGTAGAAACTCGCCCGATTAGAGCGGTATGTGTATTTTTTCTCTAGGCCTTTCTGGTTAAGCGTTTGGAGCAGCAGAGGTGCGAAAAATTTTTTGTCTTCTCAACCATTTCTTAGTTTCAAACTCCCATATCTCGCGAAAGGATTGCCCAGACACCAAATTCTTATTTCGTCTGAAAGTAGAAACTCGCCCGATTACAGCGGTATGTGTATTTTTTCTCTAGGCCTTTCTGGTTAAGCGTTTGGAGCAGCAGAAGTACGAAAAATTTGTTGTCTTCTCAACCATTTCGTAGTTTCAAGCTCCCATATCTCACGAACGGAATGACCAGACCCGAAATTCCTGTTGCGTCTGATAGTAGAAACTCGTACTATTACAACGGTATGTGTATTTTTTCCCTAGGCCTATCTGGGTATGCGTTTGGAGCAGCAGAATTGCGAAAAATTTGTTGTCTTCTCAACCATTTCTTAGTTTCAAACTCCCAAATCTTGCGAACGGATTGACCAGACCCAAAAATTCCTGATGCGTCTGAAAGTAGAAACTCGTACGATTTCAACGGTATGTGTATTTTTTCCCTAGGCCTTTCTGGTTAAGCGATTGGAGCAGCAGAAGTGCGAAAAATTTGTTGTCTTCTCAACCATGTCTTAGTTTCAAACTCCCAGATCTCGCGAACGGAATGACCAGACCAAAAAATTCCTGTCGCGTCTGAAAGTAGAAACTCGCCCGATTACAACGGTATGTGTATTTTTTCCCTAGGCCATTCTGGTCACGCGTTTGGAGCAGCAGAAGTGCGCAAAGTTTGTTGTCCTCGCAACCATTTCTTAGCTACAAACTCCCATACCTCGCGAACGGATTGACCAAACCCAAAAAATTCCTATTGCGTCTGGAAGTAGAAACCAGTACGATTACAGCGGTATGTGTATTTTTTCCCTAGGCCTTCCTGGGTATGCGTTTGGAGCAGCAGAATTGCGAAAAATTTGTTGTCTTCTCAACCATTTCTTAGTTTCAAACTCCCAAATCTCGCGAACGGATTGACCAGACCCAAAAATTCCTGTTGCGTCTGAAAGTAGAAGCTCGTACTATTACAACGGTATGTGTATTTTTTCCCTAGAACACTCTGGTTAAGCGTTTGGAGCAGCAGAAGTACGAAAAATTTGTTGTCTTCTCAACCATTTCTTAGCTTCAAACTCCCATATCTCGCGAACGGATTGACCAGACTCGAAATTCCTGTTGCGTCTGAAAGTAGAAACTCGTACTATTACAACGGTATGTGTATTTTTTCCCTAGGCCATTCTGGCTAAGCGTTTGCAGCAGCAGAAGTGCGCAAACGTTGTTGTCGTCGCAACGATTTCTTAGATTGAAACTCCCATATCTCGCGAACGGAGTGACCAAACCCAAAAATTCCTATTGCGTCTGAAAGTAGAAACTCGCCCGATTATCACGGTGTGGGTATTTTTTCCCTAGGCCATTCTTGTTAAACGTTTGGAGCAACAGAAGTGCGAAAAGTTTGTTCTCTTCACAACCATTTCTTAGCTTCAAACTCCCATATGTCGCGAACAGATTGACCGGACCCAAAAATTCCTGTTGCGTCTGAAAGTAGAAGCTCGTACAATTACAACGGTATGTGTATTTTTTCGCCAGGCCATTCTGATTATGCGTTTGGAGCAGCAGAAGTGCGAAAAATTTGTTGTCTTCTCAACCACTTCTTAGTTTCAAACCCCCATATCTCGCGAACGTATTGACCGGACTAAAAAATTCCTATTGCGTCTGAAAGTAGAAACTCGCCCGATTACAGGTGTATGTGTATTTTTTCTCTAGGTCTTTCTGGTTAAGCGTTTGGAGCAGCAGAAGTGCGAAAAATTTGTTGTCTTCTCAACCATTTCTTAGTTTCAAACTCCCATATCTCGCGAACGGATTGCCCAGACACCAAATTCTTATTGCGTCTGAAAGTAGAAACTCGCCCGATTACAGCGGTATTTGTATTTTTTCTCTAGGCCTTTCTGGTTAAGCGTTTGGAGCAGCAGAATTGCGAAAAATTTGTTGTCTTCTCAACCATTTCTTAGTTTCAAACTCCCAAATCTCGCGAACGGATTGACCAGACCCAAAAATTCCTGATGCGTCTGAAAGTAGAAACTCGTACGATTACAACGGTATGTGTATTTTTTCCCTAGGCCTTTCTGGTTAAGCGTTTGGAGCAGCAGAAGTGCGAAAAATTTGTTGTCTTCTCAACCATTTCTTAGTTTCAAACTACCATATCTCGCGAACGGATTGACCAGTCCAAAAAATTCCTGTCGCGTCTGAAAGTAGAAACTCGCCCGATTACAACGGTAGGTGTATTTTTTCCCTAGGCCATTCTGGTCACGCGTTTGGAGCAGCAGAAGTGCGCAAAGTTTGTTGTCTTCGCAACCATTTCTTAGCTTCAAACTCCCATATCTCGCGAACGGATTGACCAAACCCAAAAAATTCCTATTGCTTCTGAAGGTAGAAACCCGTACGATTACAGCGGTATGTGTATTTTTTCCCTAGGCCTTTCTGGGTAAGCGCTTGGAGCAGCAGAATTGCGAAAAATTTGTTGTCTTGTCAACCATTTCTTAGTTTCAAACTCCCATATCTCTCGAACGGATTGACCAGACCCAAAAATTCCTGTTGCGTCTGAAAGTAGAAACTCGTACGATTACAACGGTATGTGTATTTTTTCCCTAGGCCATTCTGGTTAAGCGGCTGGAGCAGCAGCAGTGCGAAAAATTTGTTGTCTTCTCAACCATTTCTTAGCTTCAAACTCCCACATCTCGCAAACAGATTGACCCGACCCAAAAATTCCTGTTGCGTCTGAAAGTTGAAACTCGCCCAATTACAACGGTATGTGTATTTTTTCCCTAGGCCATTCTGGTTAAGCGATTGGAGCAGCAGAAGTGCGCAAAATATGTTGTCTTCGTAACCATTTCTTAGCTTCAAACACCCATATCTCGCGAACTGATTGAACAAACCCAAAAAATTCCTGTTGCGTCTGAAAGTAGAAACCCGTACGATTACAGCGGAATGTGTATTTTTTCCCTAGGCCTTTCTGGTTAAGCGTTTGGAGCAGCAGAAGTGCGAAAAATTTGTTGTCTTCTCAACCATTTCTTAGTTTCAAACTCCCATATCTCGCGAACGGATTGACCAGACCCGAAATTCCTGTTGCGTCTGAAAGTAGAAACGCGCCCGATTACAACGGTGTGTGTATTTTTTCCCTAGACCATTCTGGTCACGCGTTTGGAGCAGCAGAAGTGCTCAAAATTTGTTGTCTTCTCAACCATTTCTTAGCATCAAACTCCCATACCTCGCGAACGGATTGACCAAACCCAAAAATTCCTACTGCGTCTGAAAGTAGAAACTCGCCCGATTACAACGGTTTGTGTGTTTTTTCCCTAGGCCATTCTGGTTAAACGTTTGGAGCAACAGAAGTGCGAAAAATTTGTTGTCTTCATAACCATTTCTTAGCTTCGAACTCCCATATCTCGCGAACTGATTGAACAAACCCAAAAAATTCCTATTGCGTCTGAAAGTAGAAACCCGTACGATTACAGCGGAATGTGTATTTTTTCCCTAGGCCTTTCTGGTTAAGCGTTTGGAGCAGCAGAAGTGCGAAAAATTTGTTGTCTTCTCAACCAGTTCTTAGTTTCAAACTCCCATATCTCGCGAACGGATTGACCAGACACAAAAATTCCTATTGCGTCTGAAAGTAGAAACTCAGCCGATTACAGGGGTATGTGTATTTTTGCTCTAGGTCTTTCTGGTTAAGCGTTTGGAGCAGCAGAAGTGCGAAAAATTTGTTGTCTTCTCAACCATTTCTTAGTTTCAAACTCCCATATCTCTCGAACGGATTGACCAGACCCAAAAATTCCTGTTGCGTCTGAAAGTAGAAACTCGTACGATTACAACGGTATGTGTATTTTTTCCCTAGGCCATTCTGGTTAAGCGGCTGGAGCAGCAGCAGTGCGAAAAATTTGTTGTCTTCTCAACCATTTCTTAGCTTCAAACTCCCACATCTCGCAAACAGATTGACCAGACCCAAGAATTCCTGTTGCGTCTGAAAGTTGAACCTCGCCCGATTACAACGGTATGTGTATTTTTTCCTTAGGCCATTCTGGTTAAGCGTTTGGAGCTGCAGAATTGCGCAAAATTTGTTGCCTTCTCAACCATTTCTTAGCTTCCAACTCTCATATTTCGCGAACGGATTGACCAAACCCAAAAATTTCTATTGCGTCTGAAAGTAGAAACTCGCCCGATTACAACGGTATGTGTGTTTTATCCCTAGGCGATTCTGGTTAAGCGTTTGGTGAAGCAGAAGTGCGAAAAATTTGTTGTCTTCTCAACCATTTCTTAGCTTCAAACTCCCTCATCTCGCAAACGGATTGACCAGACCCAAGAATTCCTGTTGCGTCTGAAAGTTGAACCTCGCCCGATTACAACGGTATGTGTATTTTTTCCTTAGGCTATTCTGGTTAAGCGTTTGGAGCTGCAGAATTGCGCAAAATTTGTTGCCTTCTCAACCATTTCTTAGCTTCCAACTCTCATATTTCGCGAACGGATTGACCAAACCCAAAAATTTCTATTGCGTCTGAAAGTAGAAACTCGCCCGATTACATAGGGTATGTGTATTTTTCCTCTAGGCCATTCTGGTTAAGCGTTTGGAGCAGCAGAAGTGCGAAAAATTTGTTGTCTTCTCAACCACTTCTTAGTTTCAAACTCCCATACCTCGCGAACGGATTGACCAAACCCAAAAATTCCTGTTGCGTCTGAAAGTAGAAACTCGCCCGATTACATGGGTATGTGTATTTTTTCTCTAGGCCTTTCTGGTTACGCGTTTGGAGCAGCAGAAGTGCGAAAAATTTGTTGTCTTCTGAACCATTTCTTAGTTTCAAACTCCCATATCTCGCGAACGGATTGACCAGACACAAAAATTCCTGTTGCGTCTGAAAGTAGAAACTCGCCCGATTACATGGGTATGTGTATTTTCTCTCTAGGCCTTTCTGGTTACGCGTTTGGAGCAGCAGAAGTGCGAAAAATTTGATGTCTTCTGAACCATTTCTTAGTTTCGAACTCCCATACCTCGCGAACGGATTGACCAAACCCAAAAATTCCTGTTGCGTCTGAAAGTAGAAACTCGCCCGATTACATGGGTATGTGTATTTTTTCTCTAGGCCTTTCTGGTTACGCGTTTGGAGCAGCAGAAGTGCGAAAAATTTGTTGTCTTCTGAACCATTTCTTAGTTTCGAACTCCCATATCTCGCGAACGGAGTGACCAAACCCAAAAATTCCTATTGCGTCTGAAAGTAGAAACTCGCCCGATCATAACGGTGTGTGTATTTTTTCCCTAGGCCATTCTGGTTAAACGTTTGGAGCAACAGAAGTGCGAAAAATTTGTTGTCTTCTCAACCACTTCTTAGTTTCAAACTCCCATATCTCGCGAACGTATTGAACAGACCAAAAAATTCCTGTCGCGTCTGAAAGTTGAAACTCGCCCGATTACAACGGTGTGTGTATTTTTTCCCTAGACCATTCTGGTCACGCGTTTGGAGCAGCAGAAGTGCGCAAAATTTGTTGTCTTCTCAACCATTTCTTGACTTCAAACTCCCATACCTCGCGAACGGATTGACCAAACCCAAAAATTCCTATTGCGTCTGAAAGTAGAAACTCGCCCGATTACAACGGTATGTGTATTTTTTCCCTAGGCCTTTCTGGTTAAGCGTTTGGAGCAGCAGAAGTGCGAAAGATTTGTTGTCTTCTCAACCAGTTCTTAGTTTCAAACTCCCAAATCTCGCGAACGGATTGACCAGACCCAAAAATTCCTGTTGCGTCTGAAAGTAGAAACTCGCCCGATTACAACGGTAGGTGTATTTTTTCCTTAGGCCATTCTGGTTAAGCGTTTGGAGCTGCAGATGTGCGCAAAATTTGTTGCCTTCTCAACCATTTCTTAGCTTCAAACTCCCATACCTCGCGAACGGATTGACCAAACCCAAAAATTTCTATTGCGTCTGAAAGTAGAAACTCGCCCGATCATAACGGTGTGTGTATTTTTTCCCTAGGCCATTCTGGTTAAACGTTTGGAGCAACAGAAGTGCGAAAAATTTGTTGTTTTCTCAACCACTTCTTAGTTTCAAACTCCCAAATCTCGCGAACGGATTGACCAGACCCAAAAATTCCTGTTGCGTCTGAAGGTAGGAACTCGTACGATTACAACGGTATGTGTATTTTTTCCCTAGGCCTTTCTGGTTAAGCGTTTGGAGCAGCAGAATTGCGAAAAATTTGTTGTCTTCTCAACCATTTCTTAGTTTCAAACTCCCATATCTCGCGAACGGATTGACCAGACCCGAAATTCCTGTTGCGTCAGAAAGTAGAAACGCGCCCGATTACAACGGTGTGTGTATTTTTTCCCTAGACCATTCTGGTCACGCGTTTGGAGCAGCAGAAGTGCGCAAAATTTGTTGTCTTCTCAACCATTTCTTAGCTTCAAACTCCCATACCTCGCGAACGGATTGACCACACCCAAAAATTCCTATTGCGTCTGAAAGTAGAAACTCGCCCGATTACAACGGTATGTGTGTTTTTTCCCTAGGCCATTCTGGTTAAGCGTTTGGAGCAGCAGAAGTGCGCAAAATTTGTTGTCGTCGCAACCATTTCTTAGATTGAAACTCCCATATCTCGCGAACGGATTGACCAGACCCGAAATTCCTGTTGCGTCTGAAAGTAGAAACGCGCCCGATTACAACGGTGTGTGTATTTTTTCCCTAGACCATTCTGGTCACGCGTTTGGAGCAGCAGAAGTGCGCAAAATTTGTTGTCTTCTCAACCATTTCTTAGCTTCAAACTCCCATACCTAGCGAACGGATTGACCAAACCCAAAAATTCCTATTGCGTCTGAAAGTAGAAACTCGCCCGATTACAACGGTATGTGTGTTTTTTCCCTAGGCCATTCTGGTTAAGCGTTTGAAGCAGCAGAAGTGCGCAAAATTTGTTGTCGTCGCAACCATTTCTTAGATTGAAACTCCCATATCTCGCGAACGGAGTGACCAAACCCAAAAATTCCTATTGCGTCTGAAAGTAGAAACTCGCCCGATCATAACGGAGTGTGTATTTTTTCCCTAGGCCATTCTAGTTAAACGTTTGGAGCAACAGAAGTGCGAAAAATTTGTTGTCTTCTCAACCACTTCTTAGTTTCAAACTCCCATATCTCGCGAACGTATTGAACAGACCAAAAAATTCCTGTCGCGTCTGAAAGTTGAAACTCGACCGATTACAAAGGTATGTGTATTTTTTCCCTAGGCCATTCTGGTTAAGCGATTGGAGCAGCAGAAGTGCGCAAAATTTGTTGTCTTCGTAACCATTTCTTAGCTTCAAACTCCCATATCTCGCGAACTGATTGAACAAACCCAAAAAATTCCTATAGCGTCTGAAAGTAGAAACCCGTACGATTACAGCGGAATGTGTATTTTTTCCCTAGGCCTTTCTGGTTAAGCGTTTGGAGCAGCAGAAGTGCGAAAAATTTGTTGTCTTCTCAACCAGTTCTTAGTTTCAAACTCCCATATCTCGCGAACGGATTGACCAGACACAAAAATTCCTATTGCGTCTGAAAGTAGAAGCTCGCCCGATTACAACGGTATGTGTATTTTTCCTCTAGGCCTTTCTGGTTAAGCGTTTGGAGCAGCAGAAGTGCGAAAAATTTGTTGTCTTCTCAACCATTTCTTAGTTTCAAACTCCCATATCTCGCGAACGGCTTGACCAAACCAAAAAATTCCTGTCGCGTCTGAAAGTAGAAACTCGCCCGATTACAACGGTATGTGTGTTTTTTCCCTAGGCCATACTGGTTAAGCGATTGGAGCAGCAGAAGTGCGCAAAATTTGTTGTCTTCGTAACCATTTCTTAGTTTCAAACTCCCATATCTCGCGAACGGCTTGACCAAACCGAAAAATTCCTGTCGCGTCTGAAAGTAGAAACTCGCCCGATTACAACGGTATGTGTATTTTTTCCCTAGGCCATTCTGGTCACGCGTTTGGAGCAGCAGAATTGCGCAAAATTTGTTGCCTTCTCAACCATTTCTTAGCTTCAAACTCCCATATTTCGCGAACGGATTGACCAAAATCAAAAATTTCTATTGCGTCTGAAAGTAGAAACTCGCCCGATTACAACGGTATGTGTGTTTTATCCCTAGGCCATTCTGGTTAAGCGTTTGGAGAAGCAGAAGTGCGAAAAATTTGTTGTCTTCTCAACCATTTCTTAGCTTCAAACTCCCTCATCTCGCAAACAGATTGACCAGACCCAAAAATTCCTGTTGCGTCTGAAAGTTGAACCTCGCCCGATTACAACGGTATGTGTATTTTCTCCCTAGGCCATTCTGTTTAAGCGTTTGGAGCAGCAGAAGTGCCCAAATTTGTTGTCTTCTCAACCATTTCTGAGCTCCAAACTCCCATATCTCGCGAACGGATTGACCAAACCCAAAAATTCCTGCTGCGCCTGAACGTAGAAACTCGTAACGATTACAACGGTGTGTGTATTTTTTCCCTAGGCCATTCTGCTCATGTGTTTGGAGCAGCAGAAGTGCGCAAAATTTGTTGCCTTGTCATCCATTTCTTAGCTTCAAACTACCATATCTCGCGAACGGATTGACGAAACCCAAAAATTCCTATTGCGTCTGAAAGTAGAAACTCGCCCGATTACAACGGTATGTGTATTTTTTCTCTACGCCATTCTGGTTAAGCGTTTGGAGCAGGAGAAGTGCGAAAAATTTGTCGTCTTCTCAACCATTTCTTAGTTTCAATCTCCCATATCTCGCGAACGGCTTGGCCAGACCCAAAAATTCCTGTTGCGTCTGAAAGTAGTATCTCGCCGATTACAACGGTATGTGTATTTTTTCCCTAGGCCATTCTGGTTAAGCGGTTGGAGCAGCAGAATTGCGCAAAATTTGTTGTCTTCTCAAAAATTTCTTAGCTTCAAAGTCTCGTATCTCGCGAACGGATTGACCAAACCCAAAAATTCCTGTTGCGTCTGAATGTGGAAACTCGCCCGATTACAACGGTATGTGTGTTTTTTCCCTAGGCCATTCTGGTTAAGCGGTTGGAGCAGCAGAATTGCGCAAAATTTGTTGTCTTCTCAAAAATTTCTTAGCTTCCAAGTCTCGTATCTCGCGAACGGATTGACCAAACCCAAAAATTCCTGTTGCGTCTGAAAGTAGAAACTCGCCCGATTACAACGGTATGTGTATTTTTTCCCTAGGCTATTCTGGTTAAGCGGTTGGAGCAGCAGAAGTGCGCAAAATTTGTTGTCTTCTCAACCATTTCTGTGCTTCAGACTCCCACATCTCGCGAACGGATTGACCAGACCCAAAAATTCCTGTTGCGACTGAAAGTAGAAACTCGCCCGATTAGAACGGTATGTGTATTTTTTCCCTAGGCCATTCTGGTTAAGCGGTTGAAGCAGCAGAAGTGCGCAAAATTAGTTGTCTTCTCAAAAATTTCATAGCTTCATTCTCCCGTATCTCGCGAACGGATTGACCAAATCCAAAAATTCCTGTTGCGTCTGGAAGTAGAAACCCGCCCGATTACAACGGTATGTGTATTTTTTCCCTTGGCCATTCTGGTTAAGCGGTTCGAGCAGCAGAAGTGCGAAAAATTTGTTGTCTTCTCAACCATTTCTTAGCTCCAAACTCCCATATCTCGCGAACGGATTGACCAAACCCAAATATACCTGTCGCGTCTGAAAGTAGAAACTCGCCCGATTACAACTTTATGTGTATTTTTTCCCTAGGCCATTCTGGTTAACCGTTTGGAGCAGCAGAAGTGCGAAAAATTTGTCGTCTTCTCAACCATTTCTTAGCTTCAAACTCCCATATCCCGCGAACGGATTGACCAAATCCAAAAACTCCTGTTGCGTCTGAAAGTAGAAAGTCGCCCGATTACAACGGTATGTGTATTTCTTCCCTAGGCCATTTTGGTTAAGCTGTTGGAGCAGCAGAAGTGCGCAAAATTTGTTGTCTTCTCAACCATTTCTTAGCTCCAAACTCCCATATCTCGCGAACGGATTGACCAAACCCAAAAATTCCTGCTGCGTGTGAAAGTAGAAATTCGCCCGATTGCAACGGTATGTGTACTTTTTCTCTACGCCATTCTGGTTAAGCGTTTGGAGCAACAGAAGTGCGAAAAATTTGTTGTCTTCTCAACCATTTCTTAGTTCAAACTCCCATATCTCGCGAACGGATTGACCAAACCCAAATATACCTGTCGCGCCTGAAAGTAGAAACTCGCCTGATTACAACGGTATGTGTACTTTTTCTCTAGGCCATTCTGGTTAAGCGGTTGGAATAGCAGAAGTGCGAAAAATTTGTTGTCTTCTCAACCATTTCTTAGCTTCAAACTCCCGTATCTCGCGAACGGATTGACCAAACCCAAAAATTCCTGTTGCGTCTGAAAGTAGAAACTCGCTCGATTACAACGGTATGTGTATTTTTTCCTTAGGCTATTCTGGTTAAGCGGTTGGAGCAGCAGAATTGCGCAGAATTTGTTGTCTTCTCAACCATTTCTTAGCTCCAAACTCCCATATCTCGCGAACGGATTGACCAAACCCAAAAATTCCTGCTGCGTCCGAAAGTAGAAACTCGTACGATTACAACGGTATGTGTATTTTCTCCCTAGGCCATTCTGCTTATGCGTATGGAACAGCAGAATTGCGCAAAATTTGTTGTCTTCTCAACCATTTCTTAGCTTCAGACTCCCATATCTCGCGAACGGATTGAGCAACCCCAAGAACTCCTGTTGCGTCTGAAAGTAGAAACTCGCCCGATTACAACGGTATGTGTATTTTTTCCCTAGGCTATTCTGGTTAAGCGGTTGGAGCAGCAGAAGTGCGCAAAATTTGTTGTCTTCTCAACCATTTCTTAGCTTCAGACTCCCATATCTCGCGAACGGATTGACCAGAACCAAAATTTCCTGTTGCGACTGAAAGTAGAAACTCGCCCGATTACAACGGTATGTGTATTTTTTCCCTAGGCCATTCTGGTTAAGCGGTTGAAGCAGCAGAAGTGCGCAAAATTTGTTGTCTTCTCAAAAATTCCTTAGCTTCATACTCCCGTATCTCGCGAACGGATTGACAAACCCAAAAATTCCTGTTGCGTCTGGAAGTAGAAACTCGCCCGATTACAACGGTATGTGTGTTTTTTCCCTAGGCCATTCTGTTTAAGCGTTTGGAGCCGCAGAAGTGCCCAAATTTGTTGTCTTCTCAACCATTTCTGAGCTCCAAACTCCCATATCTCGCGAACGGATTGACCAAACCCAAAAATTCCTGCTGCGCCTGAACGTAGAAACTCGTAACGATTACAACGGTGTGTGTATTTTTTCCCTAGGCCATTCTGCTCATGTGTTTGGAGCAGCAGAAGTGCGCAAAATTTGTTGCCTTGTCATCCATTTCTTAGCTTCAAACTACCATATCTCGCGAACGGATTGACGAAACCCAAAAATTCCTATTGCGTCTGAAAGTAGAAACTCGCCCGATTACAACGGTATGTGTATTTTTTCTCTACGCCATTCTGGTTAAGCGTTTGGAGCAGTAGAAGTGCGAAAAATTTGTTGTCTTCTCAAAAATTTCTTAGCTTCAAAGTCTCGTATCTCGCGAACGGATTGACCAAACCCAAAAATTCCTGTTGCGTCTGAAAGTAGAAACTCGCCCGATTACAACGGTATGTGTATTTTTTCCCTAGGCCATTCTGGTTAAGCGGTTGGAGCAGCAGAATTGCGCAAAATTTGTTGTCTTCTCAAAAATTTCTTAGCTTCAAAGTCTCGTATCTCGCGAACGGATTGACCAAACCCAAAAATTCCTGTTGCGTCTGAAAGTAGAAACTCGCCCGATTACAACGGTATGTGTGTTTTTTCCCTAGGCCATTCTGGTTAAGCGGTTGGAGCAGCAGAATTGCGCAAAATTTGTTGTCTTCTCAAAAATTTCTTAGCTTCAAAGTCTCGTATCTCGCGAACGGATTGACCAAACCCAAAAATTCCTGTTGCGTCTGAAAGTAGAAACTCGCCCGATTACAACGGTATGTGTATTTTCTCCCTAGGCCATTCTGCTTATGCGTATGGAACAGCAGAATTGCGCAAAATTTGTTGTCTTCTCAACCATTTCTTAGTTTCAATCTCCCATATCTCGCGAACGGCTTGGCCAGACCCAAAAATTCCTGTTGCGTCTGAAAGTAGTATCTCGCCCGATTACAACGGTATGTGTATTTTTTCCCTAGGCCATTCTGGTTAAGCGGTTGGAGCAGCAGAGTTGCGCAAAATTTGTTGTCTTCTCAAAAATTTCTTAGCTTCAAAGTCTCGTATCTCGCGAACGGATTGACCAAACCCAAAAATTCCTGTTGCGTCTGAAAGTAGAAACTCGCCCGATTACAACGGTATGTGTGTTTTTTCCCTAGGCCATTCTGGTTAAGCGGTTGGAGCAGCAGAATTGCGCAAAATTTGTTGTCTTCTCAAAAATTTCTTAGCTTCAAAGTCTCGTATCTAGCGAACGGATTGACCAAACCCAAAAATTCCTGTTGCGTCTGAAAGTAGAAACTCGCCCGATTACAACGGTATGTGTATTTTTTCCCTAGGCTATTCTTGTTAAGCGGTTGGAGCAGCAGAAATGCGCAAAATTTGTTGTCTTCTCAACCATTTCTGTGCTTCAGACTCCCACATCTCGCGAACGGATTGACCAGACCCAAAAATTCCTGTTGCGACTGAAAGTAGAAACTCGCCCGATTAGAACGGTATGTGTATTTTTTCCCTAGGCCATTCTGGTTAAGCGGTTGAAGCAGCAGAAGTGCGCAAAATTAGTTGTCTTCTCAAAAATTTCATAGCTTCATTCTCCCGTATCTCGCGAACGGATTGACCAAATCCAAAAATTCCTGTTGCGTCTGGAAGTAGAAACCCGCCCGATTACAACGGTATGTGTATTTTTTCCCTTGGCCATTCTGGTTAAGCGGTTCGAGCAGCAGAAGTGCGAAAAATTTGTTGTCTTCTCAACCATTTCTTAGCTCCAAACTCCCATATCTCGCGAACGGATTGACCAAACCCAAATATACCTGTCGCGTCTGAAAGTAGAAACTCGCCCGATTACAACTTTATGTGTATTTTTTCCCTAGGCCATTCTGGTTAACCGTTTGGAGCAGCAGAAGTGCGAAAAATTTGTCGTCTTCTCAACCATTTCTTAGCTTCAAACTCCCATATCCCGCGAACGGATTGACCAAATCCAAAAACTCCTGTTGCGTCTGAAAGTAGAAACTCGTAACGATTACAACGGTGTGTGTATTTTTTCCCTAGGCCATTCTGCTCATGTGTTTGGAGCAGCAGAAGTGCGCAAAATTTGTTGCCTTGTCATCCATTTCTTAGCTTCAAACTACCATATCTCGCGAACGGATTGACGAAACCCAAAAATTCCTATTGCGTCTGAAAGTAGAAACTCGCCCGATTACAACGGTATGTGTATTTTTTCTCTACGCCATTCTGGTTAAGCGTTTGGAGCAGTAGAAGTGCGAAAAATTTGTTGTCTTCTCAAAAATTTCTTAGCTTCAAAGTCTCGTATCTCGCGAACGGATTGACCAAACCCAAAAATTCCTGTTGCGTCTGAAAGTAGAAACTCGCCCGATTACAACGGTATGTGTATTTTTTCCCTAGGCCATTCTGGTTAAGCGGTCGGAGCAGCAGAATTGCGCAAAATTTGTTGTCTTCTCAAAAATTTCTTAGCTTCAAAGTCTCGTATCTCGCGAACGGATTGACCAAACCCAAAAATTCCTGTTGCGTCTGAAAGTAGAAACTCGCCCGATTACAACGGTATGTGTGTTTTTTCCCTAGGCCATTCTGGTTAAGCGGTTGGAGCAGCAGAATTGCGCAAAATTTGTTGTCTTCTCAAAAATTTCTTAGCTTCAAAGTCTCGTATCTCGCGAACGGATTGACCAAACCCAAAAATTCCTGTTGCGTCTGAAAGTAGAAACTCGCCCGATTACAACGGTATGTGTATTTTCTCCCTAGGCCATTCTGCTTATGCGTATGGAACAGCAGAATTGCGCAAAATTTGTTGTCTTCTCAACCATTTCTTAGTTTCAATCTCCCATATCTCGCGAACGGCTTGGCCAGACCCAAAAATTCCTGTTGCGTCTGAAAGTAGTATCTCGCCCGATTACAACGGTATGTGTATTTTTTCCCTAGGCCATTCTGGTTAAGCGGTTGGAGCAGCAGAGTTGCGCAAAATTTGTTGTCTTCTCAAAAATTTCTTAGCTTCAAAGTCTCGTATCTCGCGAACGGATTGACCAAACCCAAAAATTCCTGTTGCGTCTGAAAGTAGAAACTCGCCCGATTACAACGGTATGTGTATTTTTTCCCTAGGCTATTCTGGTTAAGCGGTTGGAGCAGCAGAAGTGCGCAAAATTTGTTGTCTTCTCAACAATTTCTGTGCTTCAGACTCCCACATCTCGCGAACGGATTGACCAGACCCAAAAATTCCTGTTGCGACTGAAAGTAGAAACTCGCCCGATTAGAACGGTATGTGTATTTTTTCCCTAGGCCATTCTGGTTAAGCGGTTGAAGCAGCAGAAGTGCGCAAAATTAGTTGTCTTCTCAAAAATTTCGTAGCTTCATTCTCCCGTATCTCGCGAACGGATTGACCAAATCCAAAAATTCCTGTTGCGTCTGGAAGTAGAAACCCGCCCGATTACAACGGTATGTGTATTTTTTCCCTTGGCCATTCTGGTTAAGCGGTTCGAGCAGCAGAAGTGCGAAAAATTTGTTGTCTTCTCAAACATTTCTTAGCTCCAAACTCCCATATCTCGCGAACGGATTGACCAAACCCAAATATACCTGTCGCGTCTGAAAGTAGAAACTCGCCCGATTACAACTTTATGTGTATTTTTTCCCTAGGCCATTCTGGTTAACCGTTTGGAGCAGCAGAAGTGCAAAAAATTTGTCGTCTTCTCAACCATTTCTTTGCTTCAAACTCCCATATCCCGCGAACGGATTGACCAAATCCAAAAACTCCTGTTGCGTCTGAAAGTAGAAAGTCGCCCGATTACAACGGTATGTGTATTTTTTCCCTAGGCCATTTTAGTTAAGCTGTTGGAGCAGCAGAAGTGCGCAAAATTTGTTGTCTTCTCAACCATTTCTTAGCTCCAAACTCCCATATCTCGCGAACGGATTGACCAAACCCAAAAATTCCTGCTGCGTCTGAAAGTAGAAATTCGCCCGATTGCAACGGTATGTGTACTTTTTCTCTACGCCATTCTGGTTAAGCGTTTGGAGCAACAGAAGTGCGAAAAATTTGTTGTCTTCTCAACCATTTCTTAGTTCAAACTCCCATATCTCGCGAACGGATTGACCAAACCCAAATATACCTGTCGCGCCTGAAAGTAGAAACTCGCCTGATTACAACGGTATGTGTACTTTTTCTCTAGGCCATTCTGGTTAAGCGTTTGGAGCAGCAGAATTGCGAAAAATTTGTTGTCTTCTCAACGATTTCTTAGTTTCAAACTCCCAAATCTCGCGATCGGATTCACCAAACCCAAAAATTCCTGTTGCGTCTGAAAGTAGAAACTCGCTCGATTACAACGGTATGTGTATTTTTTCCTTAGGCTATTCTGGTTAAGCGGTTGGAGCAGCAGAATTGCGAAAAATTTGTTGTCTTCTCAACCATTTCTTAGATTCAAACTCCCGTATCTCGCGATCGGATTGACCAAACCCAAAAATTCCTGTTGCGTCTGAAAGTAGAAACTCGCCCGATTACAATGGTATGTGTGTTTTTTCCCTAGGCCATTCTGGTTTAGCGGTTGGAGCAGCAGAATTGCGCAAAATATGTTGTCTTCTCAACCATTTCTGAGCTCCAAACTCCCATATCTCGCGAACGGATTGACCAAACCCAAAAATTCCTGCTGCGTCCGAAAGTAGAAACTCGTACGATTACAACGGTATGTGTATTTTCTCCCTAGGCCATTCTGCTTATGCGTATGGAACAGCAGAAGTGCGAAAAATTTGTTGTCTTCTCAACCATTTCTTAGCTTCAGACTCCCATATCTCGCGAACGGATTGAGCAACCCCAAGAATTCCTGTTGCGTCTGAAAGTAGAAACTCGCCCGATTACAACGGTATGTGTATTTTTACCCTAGGCTATTCTGGTTAAGCGGTTGGAGCAGCAGAATTGCGCAAAATTTGTTGTCTTCTCAACCATTTCTTAGGTTCAGACTCCCATATCTCGCGAACGGATTGACCAAACCCAAAAATTCCTATTGCGTCTGAAAGTAGAAACTCGCCCGATTACAACGGTATGTGTATTTATTCCCTAGGACATTCTGGTTAAGCGTTTGGAGCAGCGGAATTGCGAAAAATTGGTTGTCTTCTCAAACATTTCTTAGCTTCAGACTCCCATATCTCTTGAACGGATTGACCAGACCCAAATATTCCTGTTGCGACTGAAAGTAGAAACTCGCCCGATTACAACGGTATGTGTATTTTTTCTCTACGCCATTCTGGTTAAGCGTTTGGAGCAGCAGAAGTGCGAAAAATTTGTTGTCTTCTCAAAAATTTCTTAGCTTCAAAGTCTCGTATCTCGCGAACGGATTGACCAAACCCAAAAATTCCTGTTGCGTCTGAAAGTAGAAACTCGCCCGATTACAACGGTATGTGTATTTTCTCCCTAGGCCATTCTGCTTATGCGTATGGAACAGCAGAATTGCGCAAAATTTGTTGTCTTCTCAACCATTTCTTAGTTTCAATCTCCCATATCTCGCGAACGGCTTGGCCAGACCCAAAAATTCCTGTTGCGTCTGAAAGTAGTATCTCGCCCGATTACAACGGTATGTGTATTTTTTCCCTAGGCCATTCTGGTTAAGCGGTTGGAGCAGCAGAGTTGCGCAAAATTTGTTGTCTTCTCAAAAATTTCTTAGCTTCAAAGTCTCGTATCTCGCGAACGGATTGACCAAACCCAAAAATTCCTGTTGCGTCTGAAAGTAGAAACTCGCCCGATTACAACGGTATGTGTGTTTTTTCCCTAGGCCATTCTGGTTAAGCGGTTGGAGCAGCAGAATTGCGCAAAATTTGTTGTCTTCTCAAAAATTTCTTAGCTTCAAAGTCTCGTATCTCGCGAACGGATTGACCAAACCCAAAAATTCCTGTTGCGTCTGAAAGTAGAAACTCGCCCGATTACAACGGTATGTGTATTTTCTCCCTAGGCCATTCTGCTTATGCGTATGGAACAGCAGAATTGCGCAAAATTTGTTGTCTTCTCAACCATTTCTTAGTTTCAATCTCCCATATCTCGCGAACGGCTTGGCCAGACCCAAAAATTCCTGTTGCGTCTGAAAGTAGTATCTCGCCCGATTACAACGGTATGTGTATTTTTTCCCTAGGCCATTCTGGTTAAGCGGTTGGAGCAGCAGAGTTGCGCAAAATTTGTTGTCTTCTCAAAAATTTCTTAGCTTCAAAGTCTCGTATCTCGCGAACGGATTGACCAGAACCAAAATTTCCTGTTGCGACTGAAAGTAGAAACTCGCCCGATTACAACGGTATGTGTATTTTTTCCCTAGGCCATTCTGGTTAAGCGGTTGAAGCAGCAGAAGTGCGCAAAATTTGTTGTCTTCTCAAAAATTCCTTAGCTTCATACTCCCGTATCTCGCGAACGGATTGACAAACCCAAAAATTCCTGTTGCGTCTGGAAGTAGAAACTCGCCCGATTACAACGGTATGTGTGTTTTTTCCCTAGGCCATTCTGTTTAAGCGTTTGGAGCCGCAGAAGTGCCCAAATTTGTTGTCTTCTCAACCATTTCTGAGCTCCAAACTCCCATATCTCGCGAACGGATTGACCAAACCCAAAAATTCCTGCTGCGCCTGAACGTAGAAACTCGTAACGATTACAACGGTGTGTGTATTTTTTCCCTAGGCCATTCTGCTCATGTGTTTGGAGCAGCAGAAGTGCGCAAAATTTGTTGCCTTGTCATCCATTTCTTAGCTTCAAACTACCATATCTCGCGAACGGATTGACGAAACCCAAAAATTCCTATTGCGTCTGAAAGTAGAAACTCGCCCGATTACAACGGTATGTGTATTTTTTCTCTACGCCATTCTGGTTAAGCGTTTGGAGCAGCAGAATTGCGCAAAATTTGTTGTCTTCTCAAAAATTTCTTAGCTTCAAAGTCTCGTATCTCGCGAACGGATTGACCAAACCCAAAAATTCCTGTTGCGTCTGAAAGTAGAAACTCGCCCGATTACAACGGTATGTGTGTTTTTTCCCTAGGCCATTCTGGTTAAGCGGTTGGAGCAGCAGAATTGCGCAAAATTTGTTGTCTTCTCAAAAATTTCTTAGCTTCAAAGTCTCGTATCTCGCGAACGGATTGACCAAACCCAAAAATTCCTGTTGCGTCTGAAAGTAGAAACTCGCCCGATTACAACGGTATGTGTATTTTCTCCCTAGGCCATTCTGCTTATGCGTATGGAACAGCAGAATTGCGCAAAATTTGTTGTCTTCTCAACCATTTCTTAGTTTCAATCTCCCATATCTCGCGAACGGCTTGGCCAGACCCAAAAATTCCTGTTGCGTCTGAAAGTAGTATCTCGCCCGATTACAACGGTATGTGTATTTTTTCCCTAGGCCATTCTGGTTAAGCGGTTGGAGCAGCAGAGTTGCGCAAAATTTGTTGTCTTCTCAAAAATTTCTTAGCTTCAAAGTCTCGTATCTCGCGAACGGATTGACCAAACCCAAAAATTCCTGTTGCGTCTGAAAGTAGAAACTCGCCCGATTACAACGGTATGTGTGTTTTTTCCCTAGGCCATTCTGGTTAAGCGGTTGGAGCAGCAGAATTGCGCAAAATTTGTTGTCTTCTCAAAAATTTCTTAGCTTCAAAGTCTCGTATCTAGCGAACGGATTGACCAAACCCAAAAATTCCTGTTGCGTCTGAAAGTAGAAACTCGCCCGATTACAACGGTATGTGTATTTTTTCCCTAGGCTATTCTGGTTAAGCGGTTGGAGCAGCAGAAGTGCGCAAAATTTGTTGTCTTCTCAACCATTTCTGTGCTTCAGACTCCCACATCTCGCGAACGGATTGACCAGACCCAAAAATTCCTGTTGCGACTGAAAGTAGAAACTCGCCCGATTAGAACGGTATGTGTATTTTTTCCCTAGGCCATTCTGGTTAAGCGGTTGAAGCAGCAGAAGTGCGCAAAATTAGTTGTCTTCTCAAAAATTTCATAGCTTCATTCTCCCGTATCTCGCGAACGGATTGACCAAATCCAAAAATTCCTGTTGCGTCTGGAAGTAGAAACCCGCCCGATTACAACGGTATGTGTATTTTTTCCCTTGGCCATTCTGGTTAAGCGGTTCGAGCAGCAGAAGTGCGAAAAATTTGTTGTCTTCTCAACCATTTCTTAGCTCCAAACTCCCATATCTCGCGAACGGATTGACCAAACCCAAATATACCTGTCGCGTCTGAAAGTAGAAACTCGCCCGATTACAACTTTATGTGTATTTTTTCCCTAGGCCATTCTGGTTAACCGTTTGGAGCAGCAGAAGTGCGAAAAATTTGTCGTCTTCTCAACCATTTCTTAGCTTCAAACTCCCATATCCCGCGAACGGATTGACCAAATCCAAAAACTCCTGTTGCGTCTGAAAGTAGAAAGTCGCCCGATTACAACGGTATGTGTATTTTTTCCCTAGGCCATTTTGGTTAAGCTGTTGGAGCAGCAGAAGTGCGCAAAATTTGTTGTCTTCTCAACCATTTCTTAGCTCCAAACTCCCATATCTCGCGAACGGATTGACCAAACCCAAAAATTCCTGCTGCGTCTGAAAGTAGAAATTCGCCCGATTGCAACGGTATGTGTACTTTTTCTCTACGGCATTCTGGTTAAGCGTTTGGAGCAACAGAAGTGCGAAAAATTTGTTGTCTTCTCAACCATTTCTTAGTTCAAACTCCCATATCTCGCGAACGGATTGACCAAACCCAAATATACCTGTCGCGCCTGAAAGTAGAAACTCGCCTGATTACAACGGTATGTGTACTTTTTCTCTAGGCCATTCTGGTTAAGCGTTTGGAGCAGCAGAATTGCGAAAAATTTGTTGTCTTCTCAACGATTTCTTAGTTTCAAACTCCCAAATCTCGCGATCGGATTCACCAAACCCAAAAATTCCTGTTGCGTCTGAAAGTAGAAACTCGCTCGATTACAACGGTATGTGTGTTTTTTCCCTAGGCCATTCTGTTTAAGCGTTTGGAGCAGCAGAAGTGCCCAAATTTGTTGTCTTCTCAACCATTTCTGAGCTCCAAACTCCCATATCTCGCGAACGGATTGACCAAACCCAAAAATTCCTGCTGCGCCTGAACGTAGAAACTCGTAACGATTACAACGGTGTGTGTATTTTTTCCCTAGGCCATTCTGCTCATGTGTTTGGAGCAGCAGAAGTGCGCAAAATTTGTTGCCTTGTCATCCATTTCTTAGCTTCAAACTACCATATCTCGCGAACGGATTGACGAAACCCAAAAATTCCTATTGCGTCTGAAAGTAGAAACTCGCCCGATTACAACGGTATGTGTATTTTTTCTCTACGCCATTCTGGTTAAGCGTTTGGAGCAGTAGAAGTGCGAAAAATTTGTTGTCTTCTCAAAAATTTCTTAGCTTCAAAGTCTCGTATCTCGCGAACGGATTGACCAAACCCAAAAATTCCTGTTGCGTCTGAAAGTAGAAACTCGCCCGATTACAACGGTATGTGTATTTTTTCCCTAGGCCATTCTGGTTAAGCGGTTGGAGCAGCAGAATTGCGCAAAATTTGTTGTCTTCTCAAAAATTTCTTAGCTTCAAAGTCTCGTATCTCGCGAACGGATTGACCAAACCCAAAAATTCCTGTTGCGTCTGAAAGTAGAAACTCGCCCGATTACAACGGTATGTGTGTTTTTTCCCTAGGCCATTCTGGTTAAGCGGTTGGAGCAGCAGAATTGCGCAAAATTTGTTGTCTTCTCAAAAATTTCTTAGCTTCAAAGTCTCGTATCTCGCGAACGGATTGACCAAACCCAAAAATTCCTGTTGCGTCTGAAAGTAGAAACTCGCCCGATTACAACGGTATGTGTATTTTCTCCCTAGGCCATTCTGCTTATGCGTATGGAACAGCAGAATTGCGCAAAATTTGTTGTCTTCTCAACCATTTCTTAGTTTCAATCTCCCATATCTCGCGAACGGCTTGGCCAGACCCAAAAATTCCTGTTGCGTCTGAAAGTAGTATCTCGCCCGATTACAACGGTATGTGTATTTTTTCCCTAGGCCATTCTGGTTAAGCGGTTGGAGCAGCAGAGTTGCGCAAAATTTGTTGTCTTCTCAAAAATTTCTTAGCTTCAAAGTCTCGTATCTCGCGAACGGATTGACCAAACCCAAAAATTCCTGTTGCGTCTGAAAGTAGAAACTCGCCCGATTACAACGGTATGTGTATTTTTTCCCTAGGCTATTCTGGTTAAGCGGTTGGAGCAGCAGAAGTGCGCAAAATTTGTTGTCTTCTCAACCATTTCTGTGCTTCAGACTCCCACATCTCGCGAACGGATTGACCAGACCCAAAAATTCCTGTTGCGACTGAAAGTAGAAACTCGCCCGATTAGAACGGTATGTGTATTTTTTCCCTAGGCCATTCTGGTTAAGCGGTTGAAGCAGCAGAAGTGCGCAAAATTAGTTGTCTTCTCAAAAATTTCATAGCTTCATTCTCCCGTATCTCGCGAACGGATTGACCAAATCCAAAAATTCCTGTTGCGTCTGGAAGTAGAAACCCGCCCGATTACAACGGTATGTGTATTTTTTCCCTTGGCCATTCTGGTTAAGCGGTTCGAGCAGCAGAAGTGCGAAAAATTTGTTGTCTTCTCAAACATTTCTTAGCTCCAAACTCCCATATCTCGCGAACGGATTGACCAAACCCAAATATACCTGTCGCGTCTGAAAGTAGAAACTCGCCCGATTACAACTTTATGTGTATTTTTTCCCTAGGCCATTCTGGTTAACCGTTTGGAGCAGCAGAAGTGCGAAAAATTTGTCGTCTTCTCAACCATTTCTTTGCTTCAAACTCCCATATCCCGCGAACGGATTGACCAAATCCAAAAACTCCTGTTGCGTCTGAAAGTAGAAAGTCGCCCGATTACAACGGTATGTGTATTTTTTCCCTAGGCAATTTTAGTTAAGCTGTTGGAGCAGCAGAAGTGCGCAAAATTTGTTGTCTTCTCAACCATTTCTTAGCTCCAAACTCCCATATCTCGCGAACGGATTGACCAAACCCAAAAATTCCTGCTGCGTCTGAAAGTAGAAATTCGCCCGATTGCAACGGTATGTGTACTTTTTCTCTACGCCATTCTGGTTAAGCGTTTGGAGCAACAGAAGTGCGAAAAATTTGTTGTCTTCTCAACCATTTCTTAGTTCAAACTCCCATATCTCGCGAACGGATTGACCAAACCCAAATATACCTGTCGCGCCTGAAAGTAGAAACTCGCCTGATTACAACGGTATGTGTACTTTTTCTCTAGGCCATTCTGGTTAAGCGTTTGGAGCAGCAGAATTGCGAAAAATTTGTTGTCTTCTCAACGATTTCTTAGTTTCAAACTCCCAAATCTCGCGATCGGATTCACCAAACCCAAAAATTCCTGTTGCGTCTGAAAGTAGAAACTCGCTCGATTACAACGGTATGTGTATTTTTTCCTTAGGCTATTCTGGTTAAGCGGTTGGAGCAGCAGAATTGCGAAAAATTTGTTGTCTTCTCAACCATTTCTTAGATTCAAACTCCCGTATCTCGCGATCGGATTGACCAAACCCAAAAATTCCTGTTGCGTCTGAAAGTAGAAACTCGCCCGATTACAATGGTATGTGTGTTTTTTCCCTAGGCCATTCTGGTTTAGCGGTTGGAGCAGCAGAATTGCGCAAAATATGTTGTCTTCTCAACCATTTCTGAGCTCCAAACTCCCATATCTCGCGAACGGATTGACCAAACCCAAAAATTCCTGCTGCGTCCGAAAGTAGAAACTCGTACGATTACAACGGTATGTGTATTTTCTCCCTAGGCCATTCTGCTTATGCGTATGGAACAGCAGAAGTGCGAAAAATTTGTTGTCTTCTCAACCATTTCTTAGCTTCAGACTCCCATATCTCGCGAACGGATTGAGCAACCCCAAGAATTCCTGTTGCGTCTGAAAGTAGAAACTCGCCCGATTACAACGGTATGTGTATTTTTACCCTAGGCTATTCTGGTTAAGCGGTTGGAGCAGCAGAATTGCGCAAAATTTGTTGTCTTCTCAACCATTTCTTAGGTTCAGACTCCCATATCTCGCGAACGGATTGACCAAACCCAAAAATTCCTATTGCGTCTGAAAGTAGAAACTCGCCCGATTACAACGGTATGTGTATTTATTCCCTAGGACATTCTGGTTAAGCGTTTGGAGCAGCGGAATTGCGAAAAATTGGTTGTCTTCTCAAACATTTCTTAGCTTCAGACTCCCATATCTCTTGAACGGATTGACCAGACCCAAATATTCCTGTTGCGACTGAAAGTAGAAACTCGCCCGATTACAACGGTATGTGTATTTTTTCTCTACGCCATTCTGGTTAAGCGTTTGGAGCAGCAGAAGTGCGAAAAATTTGTTGTCTTCTCAAAAATTTCTTAGCTTCAAAGTCTCGTATCTCGCGAACGGATTGACCAAACCCAAAAATTCCTGTTGCGTCTGAAAGTAGAAACTCGCCCGATTACAACGGTATGTGTATTTTCTCCCTAGGCCATTCTGCTTATGCGTATGGAACAGCAGAATTGCGCAAAATTTGTTGTCTTCTCAACCATTTCTTAGTTTCAATCTCCCATATCTCGCGAACGGCTTGGCCAGACCCAAAAATTCCTGTTGCGTCTGAAAGTAGTATCTCGCCCGATTACAACGGTATGTGTATTTTTTCCCTAGGCCATTCTGGTTAAGCGGTTGGAGCAGCAGAGTTGCGCAAAATTTGTTGTCTTCTCAAAAATTTCTTAGCTTCAAAGTCTCGTATCTCGCGAACGGATTGACCAAACCCAAAAATTCCTGTTGCGTCTGAAAGTAGAAACTCGCCCGATTACAACGGTATGTGTGTTTTTTCCCTAGGCCATTCTGGTTAAGCGGTTGGAGCAGCAGAATTGCGCAAAATTTGTTGTCTTCTCAAAAATTTCTTAGCTTCAAAGTCTCGTATCTCGCGAACGGATTGACCAAACCCAAAAATTCCTGTTGCGTCTGAAAGTAGAAACTCGCCCGATTACAACGGTATGTGTATTTTCTCCCTAGGCCATTCTGCTTATGCGTATGGAACAGCAGAATTGCGCAAAATTTGTTGTCTTCTCAACCATTTCTTAGTTTCAATCTCCCATATCTCGCGAACGGCTTGGCCAGACCCAAAAATTCCTGTTGCGTCTGAAAGTAGTATCTCGCCCGATTACAACGGTATGTGTATTTTTTCCCTAGGCCATTCTGGTTAAGCGGTTGGAGCAGCAGAGTTGCACAAAATTTGTTGTCTTCTCAAAAATTTCTTAGCTTCAAAGTCTCGTATCTCGCGAACGGATTGACCAAACCCAAAAATTCCTGTTGCGTCTGAAAGTAGAAACTCGCCCGATTACAACGGTATGTGTGTTTTTTCCCTAGGCCATTCTGGTTAAGCGGTTGGAGCAGCAGAATTGCGCAAAATTTGTTGTCTTCTCAAAAATTTCTTAGCTTCAAAGTCTCGTATCTCGCGAACGGATTGACCAAACCCAAAAATTCCTGTTGCGTCTGAAAGTAGAAACTCGCCCGATTACAACGGTATGTGTATTTTTTCCCTAGGCTATTCTGGTTAAGCGGTTGGAGCAGCAGAAGTGCGCAAAATTTGTTGTCTTCTCAACCATTTCTGTGCTTCAGACTCCCACATCTCGCGAACGGATTGACCAGACCCAAAAATTCCTGTTGCGACTGAAAGTAGAAACTCGCCCGATTAGAACGGTATGTGTATTTTTTCCCTAGGCCATTCTGGTTAAGCGGTTGAAGCAGCAGAAGTGCGCAAAATTAGTTGTCTTCTCAAAAATTTCATAGCTTCATTCTCCCGTATCTCGCGAACGGATTGACCAAATCCAAAAATTCCTGTTGCGTCTGGAAGTAGAAACCCGCCCGATTACAACGGTATGTGTATTTTTTCCCTTGGCCATTCTGGTTAAGCGGTTCGAGCAGCAGAAGTGCGAAAAATTTGTTGTCTTCTCAACCATTTCTTAGCTCCAAACTCCCATATCTCGCGAACGGATTGACCAAACCCAAATATACCTGTCGCGTCTGAAAGTAGAAACTCGCCCGATTACAACTTTATGTGTATTTTTTCCCTAGGCCATTCTGGTTAACCGTTTGGAGCAGCAGAAGTGCGAAAAATTTGTCGTCTTCTCAACCATTTCTTAGCTTCAAACTCCCATATCCCGCGAACGGATTGACCAAATCCAAAAACTCCTGTTGCGTCTGAAAGTAGAAAGTCGCCCGATTACAACGGTATGTGTATTTTTTCCCTAGGCCATTTTGGTTAAGCTGTTGGAGCAGCAGAAGTGCGCAAAATTTGTTGTCTTCTCAACCATTTCTTAGCTCCAAACTCCCATATCTCGCGAACGGATTGACCAAACCCAAAAATTCCTGCTGCGTCTGAAAGTAGAAATTCGCCCGATTGCAACGGTATGTGTACTTTTTCTCTACGGCATTCTGGTTAAGCGTTTGGAGCAACAGAAGTGCGAAAAATTTGTTGTCTTCTCAACCATTTCTTAGTTCAAACTCCCATATCTCGCGAACGGATTGACCAAACCCAAATATACCTGTCGCGCCTGAAAGTAGAAACTCGCCTGATTACAACGGTATGTGTACTTTTTCTCTAGGCCATTCTGGTTAAGCGTTTGGAGCAGCAGAATTGCGAAAAATTTGTTGTCTTCTCAACGATTTCTTAGTTTCAAACTCCCAAATCTCGCGATCGGATTCACCAAACCCAAAAATTCCTGTTGCGTCTGAAAGTAGAAACTCGCTCGATTACAACGGTATGTGTGTTTTTTCCCTAGGCCATTCTGTTTAAGCGTTTGGAGCAGCAGAAGTGCCCAAATTTGTTGTCTTCTCAACCATTTCTGAGCTCCAAACTCCCATATCTCGCGAACGGATTGACCAAACCCAAAAATTCCTGCTGCGCCTGAACGTAGAAACTCGTAACGATTACAACGGTGTGTGTATTTTTTCCCTAGGCCATTCTGCTCATGTGTTTGGAGCAGCAGAAGTGCGCAAAATTTGTTGCCTTGTCATCCATTTCTTAGCTTCAAACTACCATATCTCGCGAACGGATTGACGAAACCCAAAAATTCCTATTGCGTCTGAAAGTAGAAACTCGCCCGATTACAACGGTATGTGTATTTTTTCTCTACGCCATTCTGGTTAAGCGTTTGGAGCAGTAGAAGTGCGAAAAATTTGTTGTCTTCTCAAAAATTTCTTAGCTTCAAAGTCTCGTATCTCGCGAACGGATTGACCAAACCCAAAAATTCCTGTTGCGTCTGAAAGTAGAAACTCGCCCGATTACAACGGTATGTGTATTTTTTCCCTAGGCCATTCTGGTTAAGCGGTTGGAGCAGCAGAATTGCGCAAAATTTGTTGTCTTCTCAAAAATTTCTTAGCTTCAAAGTCTCGTATCTCGCGAACGGATTGACCAAACCCAAAAATTCCTGTTGCGTCTGAAAGTAGAAACTCGCCCGATTACAACGGTATGTGTGTTTTTTCCCTAGGCCATTCTGGTTAAGCGGTTGGAGCAGCAGAATTGCGCAAAATTTGTTGTCTTCTCAAAAATTTCTTAGCTTCAAAGTCTCGTATCTCGCGAACGGATTGACCAAACCCAAAAATTCCTGTTGCGTCTGAAAGTAGAAACTCGCCCGATTACAACGGTATGTGTATTTTCTCCCTAGGCCATTCTGCTTATGCGTATGGAACAGCAGAATTGCGCAAAATTTGTTGTCTTCTCAACCATTTCTTAGTTTCAATCTCCCATATCTCGCGAACGGCTTGGCCAGACCCAAAAATTCCTGTTGCGTCTGAAAGTAGTATCTCGCCCGATTACAACGGTATGTGTATTTTTTCCCTAGGCCATTCTGGTTAAGCGGTTGGAGCAGCAGAGTTGCGCAAAATTTGTTGTCTTCTCAAAAATTTCTTAGCTTCAAAGTCTCGTATCTCGCGAACGGATTGACCAAACCCAAAAATTCCTGTTGCGTCTGAAAGTAGAAACTCGCCCGATTACAACGGTATGTGTATTTTTTCCCTAGGCTATTCTGGTTAAGCGGTTGGAGCAGCAGAAGTGCGCAAAATTTGTTGTCTTCTCAACCATTTCTGTGCTTCAGACTCCCACATCTCGCGAACGGATTGACCAGACCCAAAAATTCCTGTTGCGACTGAAAGTAGAAACTCGCCCGATTAGAACGGTATGTGTATTTTTTCCCTAGGCCATTCTGGTTAAGCGGTTGAAGCAGCAGAAGTGCGCAAAATTAGTTGTCTTCTCAAAAATTTCATAGCTTCATTCTCCCGTATATCGCGAACGGATTGACCAAATCCAAAAATTCCTGTTGCGTCTGGAAGTAGAAACCCGCCCGATTACAACGGTATGTGTATTTTTTCCCTTGGCCATTCTGGTTAAGCGGTTCGAGCAGCAGAAGTGCGAAAAATTTGTTGTCTTCTCAAACATTTCTTAGCTCCAAACTCCCATATCTCGCGAACGGATTGACCAAACCCAAATATACCTGTCGCGTCTGAAAGTAGAAACTCGCCCGATTACAACTTTATGTGTATTTTTTCCCTAGGCCATTCTGGTTAACCGTTTGGAGCAGCAGAAGTGCGAAAAATTTGTCGTCTTCTCAACCATTTCTTTGCTTCAAACTCCCATATCCCGCGAACGGATTGACCAAATCCAAAAACTCCTGTTGCGTCTGAAAGTAGAAAGTCGCCCGATTACAACGGTATGTGTATTTTTTCCCTAGGCCATTTTAGTTAAGCTGTTGGAGCAGCAGAAGTGCGCAAAATTTGTTGTCTTCTCAACCATTTCTTAGCTCCAAACTCCCATATCTCGCGAACGGATTGACCAAACCCAAAAATTCCTGCTGCGTCTGAAAGTAGAAATTCGCCCGATTGCAACGGTATGTGTACTTTTTCTCTACGCCATTCTGGTTAAGCGTTTGGAGCAACAGAAGTGCGAAAAATTTGTTGTCTTCTCAACCATTTCTTAGTTCAAACTCCCATATCTCGCGAACGGATTGACCAAACCCAAATATACCTGTCGCGCCTGAAAGTAGAAACTCGCCTGATTACAACGGTATGTGTACTTTTTCTCTAGGCCATTCTGGTTAAGCGTTTGGAGCAGCAGAATTGCGAAAAATTTGTTGTCTTCTCAACGATTTCTTAGTTTCAAACTCCCAAATCTCGCGATCGGATTCACCAAACCCAAAAATTCCTGTTGCGTCTGAAAGTAGAAACTCGCTCGATTACAACGGTATGTGTATTTTTTCCTTAGGCTATTCTGGTTAAGCGGTTGGAGCAGCAGAATTGCGAAAAATTTGTTGTCTTCTCAACCATTTCTTAGATTCAAACTCCCGTATCTCGCGATCGGATTGACCAAACCCAAAAATTCCTGTTGCGTCTGAAAGTAGAAACTCGCCCGATTAGAACGGTATGTGTATTTTTTCCCTAGGCCATTCTGGTTAAGCGGTTGAAGCAGCAGAAGTGCGCAAAATTAGTTGTCTTCTCAAAAATTTCATAGCTTCATTCTCCCGTATATCGCGAACGGATTGACCAAATCCAAAAATTCCTGTTGCGTCTGGAAGTAGAAACCCGCCCGATTACAACGGTATGTGTATTTTTTCCCTAGGCTATTCTGGTTAAGCGGTTGGAGCAGCAGAAGTGCGCAAAATTTGTTGTCTTCTCAACCATTTCTGTGCTTCAGACTCCCACATCTCGCGAACGGATTGACCAGACCCAAAAATTCCTGTTGCGACTGAAAGTAGAAACTCGCCCGATTAGAACGGTATGTGTATTTTTTCCCTAGGCCATTCTGGTGAAGCGGTTGAAGCAGCAGAAGTGCGCAAAATTAGTTGTCTTCTCAAAAATTTCATAGCTTCATTCTCCCGTATATCGCGAACGGATTGACCAAATCCAAAAATTCCTGTTGCGTCTGGAAGTAGAAACCCGCCCGATTACAACGGTATGTGTATTTTTTCCCTTGGCCATTCTGGTTAAGCGGTTCGAGCAGCAGAAGTGCGAAAAATTTGTTGTCTTCTCAAACATTTCTTAGCTCCAAACTCCCATATCTCGCGAACGGATTGACCAAACCCAAATATACCTGTCGCGTCTGAAAGTAGAAACTCGCCCGATTACAACTTTATGTGTATTTTTTCCCTAGGCCATTCTGGTTAACCGTTTGGAGCAGCAGAAGTGCGAAAAATTTGTCGTCTTCTCAACCATTTCTTTGCTTCAAACTCCCATATCCCGCGAACGGATTGACCAAATCCAAAAACTCCTGTTGCGTCTGAAAGTAGAAAGTCGCCCGATTACAACGGTATGTGTATTTTTTCCCTAGGCCATTTTAGTTAAGCTGTTGGAGCAGCAGAAGTGCGCAAAATTTGTTGTCTTCTCAACCATTTCTTAGCTCCAAACTCCCATATCTCGCGAACGGATTGACCAAACCCAAAAATTCCTGCTGCGTCTGAAAGTAGAAATTCGCCCGATTGCAACGGTATGTGTACTTTTTCTCTACGCCATTCTGGTTAAGCGTTTGGAGCAACAGAAGTGCGAAAAATTTGTTGTCTTCTCAACCATTTCTTAGTTCAAACTCCCATATCTCGCGAACGGATTGACCAAACCCAAATATACCTGTCGCGCCTGAAAGTAGAAACTCGCCTGATTACAACGGTATGTGTACTTTTTCTCTAGGCCATTCTGGTTAAGCGTTTGGAGCAGCAGAATTGCGAAAAATTTGTTGTCTTCTCAACGATTTCTTAGTTTCAAACTCCCAAATCTCGCGATCGGATTCACCAAACCCAAAAATTCCTGTTGCGTCTGAAAGTAGAAACTCGCTCGATTACAACGGTATGTGTATTTTTTCCTTAGGCTATTCTGGTTAAGCGGTTGGAGCAGCAGAATTGCGAAAAATTTGTTGTCTTCTCAACCATTTCTTAGATTCAAACTCCCGTATCTCGCGATCGGATTGACCAAACCCAAAAATTCCTGTTGCGTCTGAAAGTAGAAACTCGCCCGATTACAATGGTATGTGTGTTTTTTCCCTAGGCCATTCTGGTTTAGCGGTTGGAGCAGCAGAATTGCGCAAAATATGTTGTCTTCTCAACCATTTCTGAGCTCCAAACTCCCATATCTCGCGAACGGATTGACCAAACCCAAAAATTCCTGCTGCGTCCGAAAGTAGAAACTCGTACGATTACAACGGTATGTGTATTTTCTCCCTAGGCCATTCTGCTTATGCGTATGGAACAGCAGAAGTGCGAAAAATTTGTTGTCTTCTCAACCATTTCTTAGCTTCAGACTCCCATATCTCGCGAACGGATTAAGCAAACCCCAAGAATTCCTGTTGCGTCTGAAAGTAGAAACTCGCCCGATTACAACGGTATGTGTATTTTTACCCTAGGCTATTCTGGTTAAGCGGTTGGAGCAGCAGAATTGCGCAAAATTTGTTGTCTTCTCAACCATTTCTTAGGTTCAGACTCCCATATCTCGCGAACGGATTGACCAAACCCAAAAATTCCTATTGCGTCTGAAAGTAGAAACTCGCCCGATTACAACGGTATGTGTATTTATTCCCTAGGACATTCGGGTTAAGCGTTTGGAGCAGCGGAATTGCGAAAAATTGGTTGTCTTCTCAAACATTTCTTAGCTTCACACTCCCATATCTCTTGAACGGATTGACCAGACCCAAATATTCCTGTTGCGACTGAAAGTAGAAACTCGCCCGATTACAACGGTATGTGTATTTTTTCTCTACGCCATTCTGGTTAAGCGTTTGGAGCAGCAGAAGTGCGAAAAATTTGTTGTCTTCTCAAAAATTTCTTAGCTTCAAAGTCTCGTATCTCGCGAACGGATTGACCAAACCCAAAAATTCCTGTTGCGTCTGAAAGTAGAAACTCGCCCGATTACAACGGTATGTGTGTTTTTTCCCTAGGCCATTCTGGTTAAGCGGTTGGAGCAGCAGAATTGCGCAAAATTTGTTGTCTTCTCAAAAATTTCTTAGCTTCAAAGTCTCGTATCTCGCGAACGGATTGACCAAACCCAAAAATTCCTGTTGCGTCTGAAAGTAGAAACTCGCCCGATTACAACGGTATGTGTATTTTTTCCCTAGGCTATTCTGGTTAAGCGGTTGGAGCAGCAGAAGTGCGCAAAATTTGTTGTCTTCTCAACCATTTCTGTGCTTCAGACTCCCACATCTCGCGAACGGATTGACCAGACCCAAAAATTCCTGTTGCGACTGAAAGTAGAAACTCGCCCGATTAGAACGGTATGTGTATTTTTTCCCTAGGCCATTCTGGTTAAGCGGTTGAAGCAGCAGAAGTGCGCAAAATTAGTTGTCTTCTCAAAAATTTCATAGCTTCATTCTCCCGTATCTCGCGAACGGATTGACCAAATCCAAAAATTCCTGTTGCGTCTGGAAGTAGAAACCCGCCCGATTACAACGGTATGTGTATTTTTTCCCTTGGCCATTCTGGTTAAGCGGTTCGAGCAGCAGAATTGCGAAAAATTTGTTGTCTTCTCAACCATTTCTTAGCTCCAAACTCCCATATCTCGCGAACGGATTGACCAAACCCAAATATACCTGTCGCGTCTGAAAGCAGAAACTCGCCCGATTACAACTTTATGTGTATTTTTTCCCTAGGCCATTCTGGTTAACCGTTTGGAGCAGCAGAAGTGCGAAAAATTTGTCGTCTTCTCAACCATTTCTTAGCTTCAAACTCCCATATCCCGCGAACGGATTGACCAAATCCAAAAACTCCTGTTGCGTCTGAAAGTAGAAAGTCGCCCGATTACAACGGTATGTGTATTTTTTCCCTAGGCCATTTTGGTTAAGCTGTTGGAGCAGCAGAAGTGCGCAAAATTTGTTGTCTTCTCAACCATTTCTTAGCTCCAAACTCCCATATCTCGCGAACGGATTGACCAAACCCAAAAATTCCTGCTGCGTCTGAAAGTAGAAATTCGCCCGATTGCAACGGTATGTGTACTTTTTCTCTACGCCATTCTGGTTAAGCGTTTGGAGCAACAGAAGTGCGAAAAATTTGTTGTCTTCTCAACCATTTCTTAGTTCAAACTCCCATATCTCGCGAACGGATTGACCAAACCCAAATATACCTGTCGCGCCTGAAAGTAGAAACCCGCCCGATTACAACGGTATGTGTATTTTTTCCCTTGGCCATTCTGGTTAAGCGGTTCGAGCAGCAGAATTGCGAAAAATTTGTTGTCTTCTCAACCATTTCTTAGCTCCAAACTCCCATATCTCGCGAACGGATTGACCAAACCCAAATATACCTGTCGCGTCTGAAAGTAGAAACTCGCCCGATTACAACTTTATGTGTATTTTTTCCCTAGGCCATTCTGGTTAACCGTTTGGAGCAGCAGAAGTGCGAAAAATTTGTCGTCTTCTCAACCATTTCTTAGCTTCAAACTCCCATATCCCGCGAACGGATTGACCAAATCCAAAAACTCCTGTTGCGTCTGAAAGTAGAAAGTCGCCCGATTACAACGGTATGTGTATTTTTTCCCTAGGCCATTTTGGTTAAGCTGTTGGAGCAGCAGAAGTGCGCAAAATTTGTTGTCTTCTCAACCATTTCTTAGCTCCAAACTCCCATATCTCGCGAACGGATTGACCAAACCCAAAAATTCCTGCTGCGTCTGAAAGTAGAAATTCGCCCGATTGCAACGGTATGTGTACTTTTTCTCTACGCCATTCTGGTTAAGCGTTTGGAGCAACAGAGGTGCGAAAAATTTGTTGTCTTCTCAACCATTTCTTAGTTCAAACTCCCATATCTCGCGAACGGATTGACCAAACCCAAATATACCTGTCGCGCCTGAAAGTAGAAACTCGCCTGATTACAACGGTATGTGTACTTTTTCTCTAGGCCATTCTGGTTAAGCGTTTGGAGCAGCAGAATTGCGAAAAATTTGTTGTCTTCTCAACGATTTCTTAGTTTCAAACTCCCAAATCTCGCGATCGGATTCACCAAACCCAAAAATTCCTGTTGCGTCTGAAAGTAGAAACTCGCTCGATTACAACGGTATGTGTATTTTTTCCTTAGGCTATTCTGGTTAAGCGGTTGGAGCAGCAGAATTGCGAAAAATTTGTTGTCTTCTCAACCATTTCTTAGATTCAAACTCCCGTATCTCGCGATCGGATTGACCAAACCCAAAAATTCCTGTTGCGTCTGAAAGTAGAAACTCGCCCGATTACAAGGGTATGTGTGTTTTTTCCCTAGGCCATTCTGGTTAAGCGGTTGGAGCAGCAGAATTGCGCAAAATATGTTGTCTTCTCAACCATTTCTGAGCTCCAAACTCCCATATCTCGCGAACGGATTGACCAAACCCAAAAATTCCTGCTGCGTCCGAAAGTAGAAACTCGTACGATTACAACGGTATGTGTATTTTCTCCCTAGGCCATTCTGCTTATGCGTATGGAACAGCAGAAGTGCGAAAAATTTGTTGTCTTCTCAACCATTTCTTAGCTTCAGACTCCCATATCTCGCGAACGGATTGAGCAACCCCAAGAATTCCTGTTGCGTCTGAAAGTAGAAACTCGCCCGATTACAACGGTATGTGTATTTTTACCCTAGGCTATTCTGGTTAAGCGGTTGGAGCAGCAGAATTGCGCAAAATTTGTTGTCTTCTCAACCATTTCTTAGGTTCAGACTCCCATATCTCGCGAACGGATTGACCAAACCCAAAAATTCCTATTGCGTCTGAAAGTAGAAACTCGCCCGATTACAACGGTATGTGTATTTATTCCCTAGGACATTCTGGTTAAGCGTTTGGAGCAGCGGAATTGCGAAAAATTGGTTGTCTTCTCAAACATTTCTTAGCTTCAGACTCCCATATCTCTTGAACGGATTGACCAGACCCAAAAATTCCTGTTGCGACTGAAAGTAGAAACTCGCCCGATTACAACGGTATGTGTATTTTTTCTCTACGCCATTCTGGTTAAGCGTTTGGAGCAGCAGAAGTGCGAAAAATTTGTTGTCTTCTCAACCATTTCTTAGTTCAAACTCCCATATCTCGCGAACGGATTGGCCAAACCCAAATATACCTGTCGCGTCTGAAAGTAGAAACTCGCCTGATTTCAACGGTATGTGTACTTTTTCTCTAGGCCATTCTGGTTAAGCGTTTGGAGCAGCAGAAGTGCGAAAAATTTGTCGTCTTCTCAACCATTTCTTAGTTTCAATCTCCCATATCTCGCGAACGGTTTGACCAGGCCCAAAAATTCCTGTTGCGTCTGAAAGTAGTATCTCGCCCGATTACAACGGTATGTGTATTTTTTCCCTAGGTCATTCTGGTTAAGCGGTTGGAGCAGCAGAATTGCGCAAAATTTGTTGTCTTCCCAAAAATTTCTTAGGTTCAAAGTCTCGTATCTCGCGAACGGATTGACCAAACCCAAAAATTCCTGTTGCGTCTAAAAGTAGAAACTCGCCCGATTACAACGGTATGTGTGTTTTTTCCCTAGGCCATTCTGGTTAAGCGGTCGGAGCAGCAGAATTGCGCAAAATTTGTTGTCTTCTCAACCATTTCGTAGCTCCAAACTCCCATATCTCGCGAACGGATTGACCAAACCTAAAAATTCCTGCTGGGTCCGAATGTAGAAACTCGTACGATTACAACGGTATGTGTATTTTCTCCCTAGGCCATTCTGCTTATGCGTTTGGAACAGCAGAAGTGCCAAAAATTTGTTGTCTTCTCAACCACTTCTTAGCTTCAGACTCCCATAACTCGCGAACGGATTGACCAAACCCAAGAATTCCTGTTGCGTCTGAAAGTAGAAACTCGCCCGATTACAATGGTATGTGTATTTTTTCCCTAGGCTATTCTGGTTAAGCGGTTGGAGCAGCAGAAGTGCGCAAAATTTGTTGTCTTCTCAACCATTTCTTAGCTTCAGACTCCCATATCTCGCGAACGGATTGACCAGACCCAAAAATTCCTGTTGCGTCTGGAAGTAGAAACCCGCCCGATTACAACGGTATGTGTATTTTTCCCGAGGCCATTCTGGTTAATCGGTTGGAGCAGCAGAAGTGCCCAAAATTTGTTGTCTTCTCAAAAATTTCTTAGCTTCAAATTCCCGTGTCTCGCGAACGGATTGACCAAACCCAAAAATTCCTGTTGCGTCTGAAAGTTGAAACTCGCCCGATTACAACGGTATGTGTATTTTTTCCCTAGGCCATTCTGGTTAAGCGGTTGGAGCAGCGGAAGTGCGAAAAATTTGTTGTCTTCTCAACCATTTCTTAGTTCAAACTCCCATATCTCGCGAACGGATTGACCAAACCCAAATATACCTGTCGCGTCTGAAAGTAGAATCTCGCCCGATTACAACTTTATGTGTATTTTTTCCCTAGGCCATTCTGGTTAACCGTTTGGAGCAGCAGAAGTGCGAAAAATTTGTCGTCTTCTCAACCATTTCTTAGATTCAAACTCCCATATCTCGCGAACGGATTGACCAAATCCAAAAACTCCTGTTGCGTCTGAAAGTAGAAAGTCGCCCGATTACAACGGTATGTGTATATTTTCCCTAGGCCATTCTGGTTAAGCGTTTGGAGCAGCAGAAGGGCGCAAAATTTGTTGTCTTCTCAACAGTCTCTTATATTCAAACTCCCATATCTCGCGAACGGATTAACCAAAACCAAAAGGCCCGTTGCGTCTGAAAGTAGAAACTCGCCCGATTACAACGGTATGTGTATTTTTTCCCTAGGCCATTCTGGTTAACCGATTGGAGCAGCAGAAGTGCGAAAAATTTGTCGTCTTCTCAACCATTTCTTAGCTCCAAACACCCATATCTCGCGAACGGATTGACCAAACCCAAAAATTCCTGCTGCGTCTGAAAGTAGAAACTCGCCCGATGGCAACGGTATGTGTACCTTTTCTCTACGCCTTTCTGGTTAAGCGTTTGGAGCAGCAGAATTGCGAAAAATTTGTTGTCTTCTCAACCATTTCTTAGTTCAAACTCCCATATCTCCCGAACGGATTGACCAAACCCAAATATACCTGTCGCGTCTGAAAGTAGAAACTCGCCTGATTACAACGGTATGTGTACTTTTTCTCTAGGCCATTCTGGTTAAGCGTTTGGAGCAGCAGAAGTGCGAAAAATTTGTCGTCTTCTCAACCATTTCTTAGTTTCAAACTCCCATATCTCGCGAACGGCTTGACCAGACACAAAAATTCCTGTTGCGTCTGAAAGTAGTATCTCGCCCGATTACAACGGTATGTGTATTTTTTCCCTAGGCCATTCTGGTTAAGCGGTTGGAGCAGCAGAATTGCGAAAAATTTGTTGTCTTCTCAACCATTTCTTAGTTCAAACTCCCATATCTCGCGAACGGATTGACCAAACCCAAATATACCTGTCGCGACTGAAAGTAGAAACTCGCCCGATTACAACGGTATGTGTATTTTATCCCTAGGCCATTCTGGTTAACCGTTTGGAGCAGCAGAAGTGCGAAAAATTTGTCGTCTTCTCATCCATTTCTTAGCTTCAAACTCCCATATCTCGCGAACGGATTGACCAAACCCAAAAATTCCAGCTGCGTCTGAAAGTAGAAACTCGCCCGATGGCAACGGTATGTGTACTTTTTCTCTACGCCATTCTGGTTAAGCGTTTGGAGCAGCAGAAGTGCGAAAAATTTGTTGTCTTCTCAACCATTTCTTAGTTCAAACTCCCATATCTCGCGAACGGATTGACCAAACCCAAATATACCTGTCGCGTCTGAAAGTAGAAACTCGCCTGATTACAACGGTATGTGTACTTTTTCTCTAGGCCATTCTGGTTAAGCGTTTGGAGCAGCAGAAGTGCGAAAAATTTGTCGTCTTCTCAACCATTTCTTAGTTCAAACTCCCATATCTCGCGAACGGATTGACCAAACCCAAATATACCTGTCGCGTCTGAAAGTAGAAACTCGCCTGATTACAACGGTATGTGTACTTTTTCTCTAGGCCATTCTGGT
Organism: Ptiloglossa arizonensis; assembly: GCF_051014685.1. NCBI lineage: Eukaryota > Metazoa > Arthropoda > Insecta > Hymenoptera > Colletidae > Ptiloglossa > Ptiloglossa arizonensis. The sequence continues at coordinate 84,871 of NW_027478561.1, forward strand.
TAAGCGTTTGGAGCAGCAGAAGTGCGAAAAATTTGTCGTCTTCTCAACCATTTCTTAGTTCAAACTCCCATATCTCGCGAACGGATTGACCAAACCCAAATATACCTGTCGCGACTGAAAGTAGAAACTCGCCCGATTACAACTTTATGTGTATTTTTTCCCTAGGCCATTCTGGTTAACCGTTTGGAGCAGCAGAAGTGCGAAAAATTTGTCGTCTTCTCAACCATTTCTTAGCTTCAAACTCCCATATCTCGCGAACGGATTGACCAAATCCAAAAACTCCTGTTGCGTCTGAAAGTAGAAAGTCACCCGATTACAACGGTATGTGTATTTTTTCCCTAGGCCATTTTGGTTAAGGTGTTGGAGCAGCAGAAGTGCGCAAAATTTGTTGTCTTCTCAACCATTTCTTAGCTCCAAACTCCCATATCTCACGAACGGATTGACCAAACCCAAAAATTCCTGCTGCGTCTGAAAGTAGAAATTCGCCCGATTGCAACGGTATGTGTACTTTTTCTCTAGGCCATTCTGGTTAAGCGTTTGGAGCAGCAGAAGTGCGAAAAATTTGTCGTCTTCTCAACCATTTCTTAGTTTCAAACTCCCATATCTCGCGAACGGCTTGACCAGACACAAAAATTCCTGTTGCGTCTGAAAGTAGTATCTCGCCCGATTACAACGGTATGTGTATTTTTTCCCTAGGCCATTCTGGTTAAGCGGTTGGAGCAGCAGAATTGCGAAAAATTTGTTGTCTTCTCAACCATTTCTTAGTTCAAACTCCCATATCTCGCGAACGGATTGACCAAACCCAAATATACCTGTCGCGACTGAAAGTAGAAACTCGCCCGATTACAACGGTATGTGTATTTTATCCCTAGGCCATTCTGGTTAACCGTTTGGAGCAGCAGAAGTGCGAAAAATTTGTCGTCTTCTCATCCATTTCTTAGCTTCAAACTCCCATATCTCGCGAACGGATTGACCAAACCCAAAAATTCCAGCTGCGTCTGAAAGTAGAAACTCGCCCGATGGCAACGGTATGTGTACTTTTTCTCTACGCCATTCTGGTTAAGCGTTTGGAGCAGCAGAAGTGCGAAAAATTTGTTGTCTTCTCAACCATTTCTTAGTTCAAACTCCCATATCTCGCGAACGGATTGACCAAACCCAAATATACCTGTCGCGTCTGAAAGTAGAAACTCGCCTGATTACAACGGTATGTGTACTTTTTCTCTAGGCCATTCTGGTTAAGCGTTTGGAGCAGCAGAAGTGCGAAAAATTTGTCGTCTTCTCAACCATTTCTTAGTTTCAAACTCCCATATCTCGCGAACGGCTTGACCAGACACAAAAATTCCTGTTGCGTCTGAAAGTAGTATCTCGCCCGATTACAACGGTATGTGTATTTTTTCCCTAGGCCATTCCGGTTAAGCGGTTGGAGCAGCAGAATTGCGAAAAATTTGTTGTCTTCTCAACCATTTCTTAGTTCAAACTCCCATATCTCGCGAACGGATTGACCAAACCCAAATATACCTGTCGCGACTTAAAGTAGAAACTCGCCCGATTACAACTTTATGTGTATTTTTCCCCTAGGCCATTCTGGTTAACCGTTTGGAGCAGCAGAAGTGCGAAAAATTTGTCGTCTTCTCAACCATTTCTTAGCTTCAAACTCCCATATCTCGCGAACGGATTGACCAAATCCAAAAACTCCTGTTGCGTCTGAAAGTAGAAAGTCGCCCGATTACAACGGTATGTGTATTTTTTCCCTAGGCCATTTTGGTTAAGGTGTTGGAGCAGCAGAAGTGCGCAAAATTTGTTGTCTTCTCAACCATTTCTTAGCTCCAAACTCCCATATCTCACGAACGGATTGACCAAACCCAAAAATTCCTGCTGCGTCTGAAAGTAGAAATTCGCCCGATTGCAACGGTATGTGTACTTTTTCTCTAGGCCATTCTGGTTAAGCGTTTGGAGCAGCAGAAGTGCGAAAAATTTGTTGTCTCCTCAACCATTTCTTAGTTCAAACTCCCATATCTCGCGAACGGATTGACCAAACCCAAATATACCTGTCGCGTCTGAAAGTAGAAACTCGCCTGATTACAACGGTATGTGTACTTTTTCTCTAGGCCATTCTGGTTAAGCGTTTGGAGCAGCAGAAGTGCGAAAAATTTGTCGTCTTCTCAACCATTTCTTAGCTTCAACCTCCCACATCTCGCAAACGGATTGACCAGACCCAAAAATTCCTGTTGCGACTGAAAGTAGAAACTCGCCCGATTACAACGGTGTGTGTATTTTTTCCCTAGGCCATTCTGGTTAAGCGGTTGGAGCAGCAGAAGTGCGTAAAATTTGTTGTCTTCTCAACCATTTCTTAGCTCCAAACTCCCATATCTCACGAACGGATTGACCAAACCCAAAAATTCCTGCTGCGTGTGAAAGTAGAAATTCGCCCGATTGCAACGGTATGTGTACTTTTTCTCTACGCCATTCTGGTTAAGCGTTTGGAGCAGCAGAAGTGGAAAAATTTGTGGCCTTCTCAACCATTTCTTAGCTTCAAACTCCCATATCTCGCGAACGGATTGACCAAACCCAAATATACCTGTCGCGGCTGAAAGTAGAAACTCGCCCGAATACAACGGTATGTGTATTTTTTCCCTAGGCCATTCTGATTAAGCGGTTGAAGCAGCAGAAGTGCGCAAAATTTGTTGTCTTCTCAAAAATTTCATAGCTTCATACTCCCGTATCTCGCGAACGGATTGACCAAACCCAAAAATTCCTGTTGCGTCTGGAAGTAGAAACTCGCCCGATTACAACGGTATGTGTATTTTTTCCCTAGGCCATTCTGGTTAAGCGTTTGGAGGAGCAGAAGTGCGCAAAATTTGTTGTCTCCTCAAAAATTTCTTAGCTTCAAATTCCCGTGTCTCGCGAACGGTTTGACCAAACCCAAAAATTCCTGTTGCGTCTGAAAGTAGAAACTCGCCCGATTACAACGGTATGTGTATATTTTCCCTAGGCCATTCTGGTTAAGCGTTTGGAGCAGCAGAATGGCGGAAAATTTGTTGTCTTCTCAACAGTTTCTTATATTCAAACTCCCATATCTCGCGAACGGATTAACCAAAACCAAAAGGCCCGTTGCGTCTGAAAGTAGAAACTCGCCCGATTACAAAGGTATGTGTATTTTTTCCCTAGGCCATTCTGGTTAACCGTTTGGAGCAGCTGAAGTGCGAAAAATTTGTCGTCTTCTCAACCATTTCTTAGCTCCAAACACCCATATCTCGCGAACGGATTGACCAAACCGAAAAATTCCTGCTGCGTCTGAAAGTAGAAACTCGCCCGATGGCAACGGTATGTGTACTTTTTCTCTACGCCATTCTGGTTAAGCGTTTGGAGCAGCAGAAGTGCGAAAAATTTGTTGTCTTCTCAACCATTTCTTAGTTCAAACTCCCATATCTCGCGAACGGATTGACCAAACCCAAATATACCTGTCGCGCCTGAAAGTAGAAACTCGCCTGATTACAACGGTATGTGTATTTTTTCTCTAGGCCATTCTGGTTAAGCGTTTGGAGCAGCAGAAGTGCGAAAAATTTGTCGTCTTCTCAACCATTTCTTAGTTTCAAACTCCCATATCTCGCGAACGGCTTGACCAGACCCAAAAATTCCTGTTGCGTCTGAAAGTAGTATCTCGCCCGATTACAACGGTATGTGTATTTTTTCCCTAGGCCATTCTGGTTAAGCGGTTAGAGCAGCAGAAGTGCGAAATATTTGTTGTCTTCTCAACCATTTCTTAGTTCAAACTCTCATATCTCGCGAACGGACTGACCAAACCCAAATATACGTGTCGCGTCTGAAAGTAGAAACTCGCCCGATTACAACTTTATGTGTATTTTTTCCCTAGGCCATTCTGGTTAACCGTTTGGAGCAGCAGAAGTGCGAAAAATTTGTCGTCTTCTCAACCACTTCTTAGTTACAAACTCCCATATCTCGCGAACGTTTTGACCAAACCCAAAAATTCCTGTTGCGTCTGAAAGTAGAAACTCGCTCGATTACAACGGTATGTGTATTTTTTCCCTAGGCTATTCTGGTTAAGCGGTTGGAGCAGCAGAAGTGCGAAAAATTTGTTGTCTTCTCAACCATTTCTTAGCTTCAAACTCCCACATCTCGCAAACGGATTGACCAGACCCAAAAATTCCTGTTGCGACTGAAAGTAGAAACTCGCCCGATTACAACGGTGTGTGTATTTTTTCCCTAGGCCATTCTGGTTAAGCGGTTGGAGCAGCAGAATTGCGCAAAATTTGTTGTCTTCTCAAAAATTTTTTAGCTTCAAACTCCCATATCTCGCGAACGGATTGACCAAACCCAAAAATTCCTGTTGCGTCTGAAAGTAGAAACTCGCCCGATTACAACGGTATGTGTGTTTTTTCCCTAGGCCATTCTGGTTAAGCGGTTGGAGCAGCAGAATTGCGCAAAATTTGTTGTCTTCTCAACCATTTCTTAGCTCCAAACTCCCATATCTCGCGAACGGATTGACCAAACCCAAAAATTCCTGCTGCGTCCGAAAGTAGAAACTCGTACGATTACAACGGTATGTGTATTTTCTCCCTAGGCCATTCTGCTTATGCGTATGGAACAGCAGAAGTGCGGAAAATTTGTTGTCTTCTCAACCATTTCTTAGCTTCAGACTCCCATATCTCGCGAACGGATTGAGCAACCCCAAGAATTCCTGTTGCGTCTGAAAGTAGAAACTCGCCCGATTACAACGGTATGTGTATTTTTTCCCTAGGCTATTCTGGTTAAGCTGTTGGAGCAGCAGAAGTACGCAAAATTTGTTGTCTTCTCAACCATTTCTTAGCTTCAGACTCCCATATCTCGCGAAAGGATTGACCAGACCCAAAAATTCCTGTTGCGACTGAAAGTAGAAACTCGCCCGATTACAACGGTATGTGTCTTTTTTCCCTAGGCCATTCTGGTTAAGCGGTTGAAGCAGCAGAAGTGCGCAAAATTTGTTGTCTTCTCAAAAATTTCTTAGCTTCATACTCCCGTATCTCGCGAACGGATTGACAAGCCCAAAAATTCCTGTTGCGTCTGGAAGTAGAAACTCGCCCGATTACAACGGTATGTGTGTTTTTTCCCTAGGCCATTCTGTTTAAGCGTTTGGAGTAGCAGAAGTGCCCAAATTTGTTGTCTTCTCAACCATTTCTGAGCTCCAAGCTCCCATATCTCGCGAACGGATTGACCAAACCCAAAAATTCCTGCTGTGCCTGAACGTAGAAACTCGTACGATTACAACGGTGTGTGTATTTATTCCCTAGGACATTTTGGTTAAGCGTTTGGAGTAGCGGAATTGCGAAAAATTGGTTGACTTCTCAACCATTTCTTAGCTTCAGACTCCCATATCTCGCGAACGGATTGACCAGACCCAAAAATTCCTGTTGCGACTGAAAGTAGAAACTCGCCCGATTACAACGGTATGTGTATTTTTTCTCTACGCCATTCTGGTTAAGCGTTTGGAGCAGCAGAAGTGCGAAAAATTTGTCGTCTTCTCAACCATTTCTTAGTTTCAATCTCCGATATCTCGCGAACGGCTTGACCAGACCCAAAAATTCCTGTTGCGTCTGAAAGTAGTATCTCGCCCGTTTACAACGGTATGTGTATTTTTTCCCTAGGCCATTCTGGTTAAGCGGTTGGAGCAGCAGAAGTGCGCAAAATTTGTTGTCTTCTCAAAAATTTCTTAGCTTCAAACTCCCGTATCTCGCGAACGGATTGACCAAACCCAAAAATTCCTGTTGCGTCTGAAAGTAGAAACTCGCCCGATTACAGTGGTATGTGTATATTTTCCCTAGGCCATTCTGGTTAAGCGTTTGGAGCAGCAGAATGGCGCAAAATTTGTTGTCTTCTCAAGAGTTTCTTATATTCAAACTCCCATACCTCGCGGACGGATTGACCAAACCCAAAAACTCCTGGTGCGTCTGAAAGTAGAAACTCGTACGATTCCAACGGTATGTGTATTTTTCCCTAGGCCATTCTGGTTAAGCGTTTGGAGAAGCGGAAGTGCGCAAAATTTGTTGCCGTCTCAACCATTTCTTAGCTTCAAACTCCCATATCTCGCGAACGGATTGACCAAGCCCAGAAATTCCTGCTGCGTCTGAAAGTAGAAACTAACCCGATTACAACGGTATGTGTATTTTTCCCAACGCCATTCTGGTTAAGCGTTTGGAGCAGCAGAAGTGCGAAAAATTTGTTGCCTTCTCAACCATATCTTAGATTCAAACTCCCATATCTCGCGAACGGATTGACCAAACCCAAAAATTCCTGTTGCGTCTGAAAGTAGAAGCTCGCCCGATTACAACGGTATGTGTATTTTTTCCCTAGGCCATTCTGGTTAAACGTTTGGAGCAGCAGAATTGCGAAAAATTTGTTGTCTCCGCAATCGTTTCTTAGCTTCAAACTACCATATCTCGCGAACAGATAGACCGACCCCAAAAATTCCTCTTGCATCTGAAAGTAGATACTCGCCCGATTACAACGGTATGTGTATTTTTTCCCTAGGCCATTCTGGTTAAGCGTTTGGAGCAGCAGAATTGCGAAAAATTTGTTGCCTTCTCAACCATTTCTTAGATTCAAACTCCCATATCTCGCGAACGGTTTGACCAAGCCCAAAAATTCCTGCTGCGTCTGAAAGTAGAAACTAGCCCCATTACAACGGTATGTGTATTTTTTCCCTAGGCCATTCTGGTTAAGCGTTTGGAGCAGCAGAAGTGCGAAAAATTTGTTGCCTTCTCAACCATTTCTTAGCTTCAAACTCCCATTTCTCGCGAACGGATTGACCAAACCCAAAAATTCCTTCTGCGTCTGAAAGTAGAAACTCGCCCGATTACAACGGTATATGTATTTTTTCCCTAGGCCATTCTGGTTAAGCGTTTGGAGCAGCAGAAGTGCGAAAAATTTGTCGTCTTCTCAACCATTTCTTAGTTTCAAACTCCCATATCTCGCGAACGGCTTGACCAGACCCAAAAATTCCTGTTGCGACTGAAAGAAGAAACTCGCCCGATTACAACGGTGGGTGTATTTTTTCCCTAGGCCATTCTGGTTAAGCGGTTGGAGCAGCAGAATTGCGCAAAATTTGTTGTCTTCTCAAAAATTTTTTAGCTTCAAACTCCCATATCTCGCGAACGGATTGACCAAACCCAAAAATTCCTGTTGCGTCTGAAAGTAGAAACTCGCCCGATTACAACGGTATGTGTGTTTTTTCCCTAGGCCATTCTGGTTAAGCGGTTGGAGCAGCAGAATTGCGCAAAATTTGTTGTCTTCTCAACCATTTCTTAGCTCCAAACTCCCATATCTCGCGAACGGATTGACCAAACCCAAAAATTCCTGCTGCGTCCGAAAGTAGAAACTCGTACGATTACAACGGTATGTGTATTTTCTCCCTAGGCCATTCTGCTTATGCGTATGGAACAGCAGAAGTGCGGAAAATTTGTTGTCTTCTCAACCATTTCTCAGCTTCAGACTCCCATATCTCGCGAACGGATTGAGCAACCCCAAGAATTCCTGTTGCGTCTGAAAGTAGAAACTCGCCCGATTACAACGGTATGTGTATTTTTTCCCTAGGCTATTCTGGTTAAGCTGCTGGAGCAGCAGAAGTACGCAAAATTTGTTGTCTTCTCAACCATTTCTTAGCTTCAGACTCCCATATCTCGCGAAAGGATTGACCAGACCCAAAAATTCCTGTTGCGACTGAAAGTAGAAACTCGCCCGATTACAACGGTATGTTTCTTTTTTCCCTAGGCCATTCTGGTTAAGCGGTTGAAGCAGCAGAAGTGCGCAAAATTTGTTGTCTTCTCAAAAATTTCTTAGCTTCATACTCCCGTATCTCGCGAACGGATTGACAAGCCCAAAAATTCCTGTTGCGTCTGGAAGTAGAAACTCGCCCGATTACAACGGTATGTGTGTTTTTTCCCTAGGCCATTCTGTTTAAGCGTTTGGAGTAGCAGAAGTGCCCAAATTTGTTGTCTTCTCAACCATTTCTGAGCTCCAAACTCCCATATCTCGCGAACGGATTGACCAAACCCAAAAATTCCTGCTGTGCCTGAACGTAGAAACTCGTACGATTACAACGGTGTGTGTATTTATTCCCTAGGACATTCTGGTTAAGCCTTTGGAGTAGCGGAAGTGCGAAAAATTGGTTGACTTCTCAACCATTTCTTAGCTTCAGACTCCCATATCTCGCGAACGGATTGACCAGACCCAAAAATTCCTGTTGCGACTGAAAGTAGAAACTCGCCCGATTACAACGGTATGTGTATTTTTTCTCTACGCCATTCTGGTTAAGCGTTTGGAGCAGCAGAAGTGCGAAAAATTTGTCGTCTTCTCAACCATTTCTTAGTTTCAATCTCCGATATCTCGCGAACGGCTTGACCAGACCCAAAAATAACTGTTGCGTCTGAAAGTAGTATCTCGCCCGTTTACAACGGTATGTGTATTTTTTCCCTAGGCCATTCTGGTTAAGCGGTTGGAGCAGCAGAAGTGCGCAAAATTTGTTGTCTTCTCAAAAATTTCTTAGCTTCAAACTCCCGTATCTCGCGAACGGATTGACCAAACCCAAAAATTCCTGTTGCGTCTGAAAGTAGAAACTCGCCCGATTACAGTGGTATGTGTATATTTTCCCTAGGCCATTCTGGTTAAGCGTTTGGAGCAGCAGAATGGCGCAAAATTTGTTGTCTTCTCAAGAGTTTCTTATATTCAAACTCCCATACCTCGCGGACGGATTGACCAAACCCAAAAACTCCTGGTGCGTCTGAAAGTAGAAACTCGTACGATTCCAACGGTATGTGTATTTTTCCCTAGGCCATTCTGGTTAAGCGTTTGGAGAAGCGGAAGTGCGCAAAATTTGTTGCCGTCTCAACCATTTCTTAGCTTCAAACTCCCATATCTCGCGAACGGATTGACCAAGCCCAGAAATTCCTGCTGCGTCTGAAAGTAGAAACTAACCCGATTACAACGGTATGTGTGTTTTTCCCAACGCCATTCTGGTTAAGCGTTTGGAGCAGCAGAAGTGCGAAAAATTTGTTGCCTTCTCAACCATATCTTAGATTCAAACTCCCATATCTCGCGAACGGATTGACCAAACCCAAAAATTCCTGTTGCGTCTGAAAGTAGAAGCTCGCCCGATTACAACGGTATGTGTATTTTTTCCCTAGGCCATTCTGGTTAAACGTTTGGAGCAGCAGAATTGCGAAAAATTTGTTGTCTCCGCAATCGTTTCTTAGCTTCAAACTACCATATCTCGCGAACAGATAGACCGAGCCCAAAAATTCCTCTTGCATCTGAAAGTAGATACTCGCCCGATTACAACGGTATGTGTATTTTTTCCCTAGGCCATTCTGGTTAAGCGTTTGGAGCAGCAGAAGTGCGAAAAATTTGTTGCCTTCTCAACCATTTCTTAGATTCAAACTCCCATATCTCGCGAACGGTTTGACCAAGCCCAAAAATTCCTGCTGCGTCTGAAAGTAGAAACTAGCCCCATTACAACGGTATGTGTATTTTTTCCCTAGGCCATTCTGGTTAAGCGTTTGGAGCAGCAGAAGTGCGAAAAATTTGTTGCCTTCTCAACCATTTCTTAGCTTCAAACTCCCATTTCTCGCGAACGGATTGACCAAACCCAAAAATTCCTTCTGCGTTTGAAAGTAGAAACTCGCCCGATTACAACGATATATGTATTTTTTCCCTAGGCCATTCTGGTTAAGCGTTTGGAGCAGCAGAATTGCGAAAAATTTGTTGCCTTCTCAAGCATTTCTTAGCTTCAAACTCCCATATCTCTCGAACGGTTTGACCAACCCCAAAAATTCCTGCTGCGTCTGAAAGTAGAAACTAGCCCGATTACAACGGTATGTGTATTTTTTCTCTAGGCCATTCTGGTTAAGCGTTTGGAGCAGCAGAATTGCGCAAAATTTGTTGCCTTCTCAACCATTTCTTAGCTTCAAACTCCCATATCTCGCGAACGGATTGACAAAATCCAAAAATTCCTGTTGCGTCTGACAGTAGAAACTCGCCCGATTACAGCGGTATATGTATTTTTCCCTAGGCCAATCTTGTTAAGCGTTTGGAGCAGCAGAAGTGCGCAAAATTTGTTGTCTTCTCAACCATATCTTAGCTTGAAACTCCCATATCTCGCGAACTGATTGACCAATCTCAAAAATTCCTGTTGCGCCTGAAAGTAGAAACTTGCCCGATTACAACGGTATGTGTATTTTTCCCAACGCCATTCTGGTTAAGCGTTTGGAGCAGCAGAAGTGCGAAAAATTTGTTGCCTTCTCAACCATATCTTAGATTCAAACTCCCATATCTAGCGAACGGACTGACCAGACCCAAAAATTCCTGTTGCGTCTGAAAGTAGAAGCTCGCCCGATTACAACGGTATGTGTATTTTTTCCCTAGGCCAATCTTGTTAAGCGTTTGGAGCAGCAGAAGTGCGCAAAATTTGTTGCCTTCTCAACCATTTCTTAGCTTCAAACTCCCATATATCGCGAACAGATAAACCGAGCCCAAAAATTCCTCTTGCATCTGAAAGTAGACACTCGCCCGATTACAACGGTATGTGTATTTTTTCCCTAGGCCATTCTGGTTAAGCGTTTGGAGCAGCAGAAGTGCGAAAAATTTGTTGCCTTCTCAACCATTTCTTAGATTCAAACTCCCATATCTCGCGAACGGTTTGACCAAGCCCAAAAATTCCTGCTGCGTCTGAAAGTAGAAACTAGCCCCATTACAACGGTATGTGTATTTTACCCCTAGGCCATTCTGGTTAAGCGTTTGGAGCAGCAGAATTGCGCAAAATTTGTTGTCTTCTCAACCATTTCTTAGCTTCAAAGTCCCATTTCTCGCGAACGGATTGACCAAACCCAAAAATTCCTTCTGCGTCTGAAAGTAGAAACTCGCCCGATTACAACGGTATATGTATTTTTTCCCTAGGCCATTCTGGTTAAGCGTTTGGAGCAGCAGAATTGCGAAAAATTTGTTGCCTTCTCAAGCATTTCTTAGCTTCAAACTCCCATATCTCTCGAACGGTTTGACCAAGCCCAAAAATTCCTGCTGCGTCTGAAAGTAGAAACTAGCCCGATTACAACGGTATGTGTATTTTTTCTCTAGGCCATTCTGGTTAAGCGTTTGGAGCAGCAGAATTGCGCAAAATTTGTTGCCTTCTCAACCATTTCTTAGCTTCAAACTCCCATATCTCGCGAACGGATTGACAAAATCCAAAAATTCCTGTTGCGTCTGAAAGTAGAAACTCGCCCGATTACAGCGGTATATGTATTCTTCCCTAGGCCAATCTAGTTAAGCGTTTGGAGCAGCAGAAGTGCGCAAAATTTGTTGTCTTCTCAACCATATCTTAGCTTGAAACTCCCATATCTCGCGAACTGATTGACCAAACTCAAAAATTCCTGTTGCGTCTGAAAGTAGAAACTTGCCCGATTACAACGGTATGGGTATTTTTCCCAACGCCATTCTGGTTAAGCGTTTGGAGCAGCAGAAGTGCGAAAAATTTGTTGCCTTCTCAACCATATCTTAGATTCAAACTCCCATATCTAGCGAACGGACTGACCAGACCCAAAAATTCCTGTTGCGTCTGAAAGTAGAAGCTCGCCCGATTACAACGGTATATGTATTTTTTCCCTAGGCCAATCTTGTTAAGCGTTTGGAGCAGCAGAAGTGCGCAAAATTTGTTGCCTTCTCAACCATTTCTTAGCTTCAAACTCCCATATCTCGCGAACAGATAAACCGAGCCCAAAAATTCCTCTTGCATCTGAAAGTAGATACTCGCCCGATTACAACGGTATGTGTATTTTTTCCCTAGGCCATTCTGGTTAAGCGTTTGGAGCAGCAGAAGTGCGAAAAATTTGTTGCCTTCTCAACCATTTCTTAGATTCAAACTCCCATATCTCGCGAACGGTTTGACCAAGCCCAAAAATTCCTGCTGCGTCTGAAAGTAGAAACTAGCCCCATTACAACGGTATGTGTATTTTACCCCTAGGCCATTCTGGTTAAGCGTTTGGAGCAGCAGAATTGCGCAAAATTTGTTGTCTTCTCAACCATTTCTTAGATTCAAAGTCCCATATCTCGCGAACGGTTTGACCAAGCCCAAAAATTCCTGCTGCGTCTGAAAGTAGAAACTAGCCCGATTACAACGGTATGTGTATTTTTTCTCTAGGCCATTCTGGTTAAGCGTTTGGAGCAGCAGAATTGCGCAAAATTTGTTGCCTTCTCAACCATTTCTTAGCTTCAAACTCCCATATCTCGCGAACGGATTGACCAAATCCAAAAATTCCTATTGCGTCTGAAAGTAGAAACTCGCCCGATTACAACGGTATATGTATTTTTCCCTAGGCCAAACTTGTTAAGCGTTTGGAGCAGCAGAAGTGCGCAAAATTTGTTGTCTTCTCAACCATATCTTAGCTTCAAACTCCCATTTCTCGCGAACGGTTTGACCAAGCCCAAAAATTCCTGCTGCGTCTGAAAGTAGAAACTAGCCCGATAACAACGGTATGTGTATTTTTTCCCTAGGCCATTCTGGTTCAGCGTTTGGAGCAGCAGAAGTGCGAAAAATTTGTTGCCTTCTCAACCATATCTTAGATTCAAACTCCCACATCTAGCGAACGGATTGACCAGACACAAAAATTCCTGTTGCGTCTGAAAGTAGAAGCTCGCCCGATTACAACGGTATGTGTATTTTTTCCTAGGCCATTCTGGTTAAACGTTTGGAGCAGCAGAAGTGCGAAAAATTTGTTGTCTCCGCAATCGTTTCTTAGCTTCAAACTCCCATATCTCGCGAACAGATAGACCGAGCCCAAAAATTCCTCTTGCATCTGAAAGTAGATACTCGCCCGATTACAACGGTATATGTATTTTTTCCCTAGGCCATTCTGGTTAAGCGTTTGGAGCAGCAGAATTGCGAAAAATTTGTTGCCTTCTCAACCATTTCTTAGCTTCAAACTCCCATATCTCTCGAACGGTTTGACCAAGCCAAAAATTCCTGCTGCGTCTGAAAGTAGAAACTAGCCCGATTACAACGGTATGTGTATTTTTTCTCTAGGCCATTCTGGTTAAGCGTTTGGAGCAGCAGAATTGCGCAAAATTTGTTGCCTTCTCAACCATTTCTTAGCTTCAAACTCCCATATCTCGCGAACGGATTGACCAAACCCAAAAATTCGTGTTGCGTCTGAAAGTAGAAACTCGCCCGATTACAACGGTATATGTATTTTTCCCTAGGCCAATTTTGTTAAGCGTTTGGAGCAGCAGAAGTGCGCAAAATTTGTTGTATTCTCAACCATTTCTTAGCTTCAAACTCCCATATCTCGCGAACGGTTTGACCAAGCCCAAACATTCCTACTGCGTCTGAAAGTAGAAACTAGCCCGATTACAACGGTATGTGTATTTTTTCTCTAGGCCATTCTGGTTAAGCGTTTGGAGTAGCAGAAGTGCGCAAAATTTGTTGTCTGCTGAACCATTTCTTAGCTTCAAACTCCCATATCTCGCGAACGGATTGACCAAACCCAAAAAATCGTGTTGCGTCTGAAAGTAGAAACTCGCCCGATTACAACGGTATATGTATTTTTCCCTAGGCCATTCTGGTTAAGCGTTTGGAGCAGCAGAATTGCGAAAAATTTGTTGCCTTCTCAAACATTTCTTAGCTTCAAACCCCATATCTCGCGAACGGATTGACCGAGCCCAAAAATTCCTCTTGCATCTGAAAGTAGATACTCGCCCGATTACAACGGTATGTGTATTTTTTCCCTAGGCCATTCAGGTTAAGCGTTTGGAGCAGCAGAAGTGGGAAAAATTTGTTGTCTGCTGAACCATTTCTTAGCTTCAAACTCCCATATCTCGCGAACGGATTAACCAAACCCAAAAATTACTCCTGCATCTGAAAGTAGATACTCGCCCGATTACAACGGTATGTGTATTTTTTCCCTAGGCCATTCTGGTTAAGCGTTTGGAACAGCAGAATTGCGAAAAATTTGTTGCCTTCTCAACCATTTCTTAGATTCAAACTCCCATATCTCGCGAACGGTTTGACCAAGCCCAAAAATTCCTGCTGCGTCTGAAAGTAGAAACTAGCCCCATTACAACGGTATGTGTATTTTACCCCTAGGCCATTCTGGTTAAGCGTTTGGAGCAGCAGAATTGCGCAAAATTTATTGTCTTCTCAACCATTTCTTAGCTTCAAAGTCCCATATCTCGCGAACGGTTTGACCAAGCCCAAAAATTCCTGCTGCGTCTGAAAGTAGAAACTAGCCCCATTACAACGGTATGTGTATTTTTCCCCTAGGCTATTCTGGTTAAGCGTTTGGAGCAGCAGAATTGCGCAAAATTTGTTGTCTTCTTAACCATTTCTTAGCTTCAAAGTCCCATTTCTCGCGAACGGATTGACCAAACCCAAAAATTCCTTCTGCGTCTGAAAGTAGAAACTCGCCCGATTACAACGGTATATGTATTGTTTCCCTAGGCCATTCTGGTTAAGCGTTTGGAGCAGCAGAATTGCGCAAAATTTGTTGCCTTCTCAACCATTTCTTAGCTTCAAACTCCCATATCTCGCGAACGGATTGACCAAATCCAAAAATTCCTGTTGCGACTGAAAGTAGAAACTCGCCCGATTACAACGGTATATGTATTTTTCCCTAGGCCAATCTTGTTAAGCGTTTGGAGCAGCAGAAGTGCGCAAAATTTTTTGTATTCTCAACCATTTCTTAGCTTCAAACTCCCATATCTCGCGAACGGTTTGACCAAGCCCACACATTCCTACTGCGTCTGAAAGTAGAAACTAGCCCGATCACAACGGTATGTGTATTTTTTCTCTAGGCCATTCTGGTTAAGCGTTTGGACCAGCAGAAGTGCGAAAAATTTGTTGCCTTCTCAACCATTTCTTAGCTTCAAACTCCCATTTCTCGCGAACGGATTGACCAAACCCAAAAATTACTCCTGCATCTGAAAGTAGATACTCGCCCGATTACAACGGTATGTGTATTTTTTCCCTAGGCCATTCTGGTTAAGCGTTTGGAGCAGCAGAATTGCGAAAAATTTGTTGCCTTCTCAAACATTTCTTAGCTTCAAACCCCATATCTCGCGAACGGATTGACCGAGCCCAAAAATTCCTCTTGCATCTGAAAGTCGATACTCGCCCGATTACAACGGTATGTGTATTTTTTCCCTAGGCCATTCAGGTTAAGCGTTTGGAGCAGCAGAAGTGGGAAAACTTTGTTGTCTGCTGAACCATTTCTTAGCTTCAAACTCCCATATCTCGCGAACGGATTAACCAAACCCAAAAATTACTCCTGCATCTGAAAGTAGATACTCGCCCGATTACAACGGTATGTGTATTTTTTCCGTAGGCCATTCTTGTTAAGCGTTTGGAGCAGCAGAATTGCGCAAAATTTGTTGTCTTCTCAACCATTTCTTAGCTTCAAAGTCCCATATCTCACGAACGGTTTGACCAAGCCCAAAAATTCCTGCTGCGTCTGAAAGTAGAAACTAGCCCGATTACAACGGTATATGTATTTTTTCCCTAGGCCATTCTGGTTAAGCGTTTGGAGCAGCAGAATTGCGAAAAATTTGTTGCCTTCTCAACCATTTCTTAGATTCAAACTCCCATATCTCGCGAACGGTTTGACCAAGCCCAAAAATTCCTGCTGCGTCTGAAAGTAGAAACTAGCCCGATTACAACGGTATGTGTATTTTACCCCTAGGCCATTCTGGTTAAGCGTTTGGAGCAGCAGAATTGCGCAAAATTTGTTGCCTTCTCAACCATTTCTTAGCTTCAAACTCCCATATCTCGCGAACGGATTGACCAAACCCAAAAATTCGTGTTGCGTCTGAAAGTAGAAACTCGCCCGATTACAACGGTATACGTATTTTTCCCTAGGCCAATTTTGTTAAGCGTTTGGAGCAGCAGAAGTGCGCGAAATTTGTTGTATTCTCAACCATTTCTTAGCTTCAAACTCCCATATCTCGCGAACGGTTTGACCAAGCCCAAACATTCCTACTGCGTCTGAAAGTAGAAACTAGCCCGATTACAACGGTATGTGTATTTTTTCTCTAGGCCATTCTGGTTAAGCGTTTGGAGCAGCAGAAGTGCGCAAAATTTGTTGTCTGCTGAACCATTTCTTAGCTTCAAACTCCCATATCTCGCGAACGGATTGACCAAACCCAAAAATTCGTGTTGCGTCTGAAAGTAGAAACTCGCCCGATTACAACGGTATATGTATTTTTCCCTAGGCCATTCTGGTTAAGCGTTTGGAGCAGCAGAATTGCGAAAAATTTGTTGCCTTCTCAAACATTTCTTAGCTTCAAACCCCATATCTCGCGAACGGATTGACCGAGCCCAAAAATTCCTCTTGCATCTGAAAGTAGATACTCGCCCGATTACAACGGTATGTGTATTTTTTCCCTAGGCCATTCAGGTTAAGCGTTTGGAGCAGCAGAAGTGGGAAAAATTTGTTGTCTGCTGAACCATTTCTTAGCTTCAAACTCCCATATCTCGCGAACGGATTAACCAAACCCAAAAATTACTCCTGCATCTGAAAGTAGATACTCGCCCGATTACAACGGTATGTGTATTTTTTCCCTAGGCCATTCTGGTTAAGCGTTTGGAGCAGCAGATTGCGCAAAATTTGTTGTCTTCTCAACCATTTCTTAGCTTCAAAGTCCCATATCTCACGAACGGTTTGACCAAGCCCAAAAATTCCTGCTGCGTCTGAAAGTAGAAACTAGCCCGATTACAACGGTATGTGTATTTTTTCCCTAGGCCATTCTGGTTAAGCGTTTGGAACAGCAGAATTGCGAAAAATTTGTTGCCTTCTCAACCATTTCTTAGATTCAAACTCCCATATCTCGCGAACGGTTTGACCAAGCCCAAAAATTCCTGCTGCGTCTGAAAGTAGAAACTAGCCCCATTACAACGGTATGTGTATTTTACCCCTAGGCCATTCTGGTTAAGCGTTTGGAGCAGCAGAATTGCGCAAAATTTGTTGCCTTCTCAACCATTTCTTAGCTTCAAACTCCCATATCTCGCGAACGTATTGACCAAATCCAAAAATTCCTGTTGCGACTGAAAGTAGAAACTCGCCCGATTACAACGGTATAGTATTTTTCCCTAGGCCAATCTTTTTAAGCGTTTGGAGCAGCAGAAGTGCGAAAAATTTGTTGTATTCTCAACCATTTCTTAGCTTCAAACTCCCATATCTCGCGAACGGTTTGACCAAGCCCACACATTCCTACTGCGTCTGAAAGTAGAAACTAGCCCGATCACAACGGTATGTGTATTTTTTCTCTGGGCCATTCTGGTTAAGCGTTTGGACCAGCAGAAGTGCGAAAAATTTGTTGCCTTCTCAACCATTTCTTAGCTTCAAACTCCCATTTCTCGCGAACGGATTGACCAAACCCAAAAATTACTCCTGCATCTGAAAGTAGATACTCGCCCGATTACAACGGTATGTGTATTTTTTCCCTAGGCCATTCTGGTTAAGCGTTTGGAGCAGCAGAATTGCGAAAAATTTGTTGCCTTCTCAAACATTTCTTGGCTTCAAACCCCATATCTCGCGAACGGATTGACCGAGCCCAAAAATTCCTCTTGCATCTGAAAGTCGATACTCGCCCGATTACAACGGTATGTGTATTTTTTCCCTAGGCCATTCAGGTTAAGCGTTTGGAGCAGCAGAAGTGGGAAAACTTTGTTGTCTGCTGAACCATTTCTTAGCTTCAAACTCCCATATCTCGCGAACGGATTAACCAAACCCAAAAATTACTCCTGCATCTGAAAGTAGATACTCGCCCGATTACAACGGTATGTGTATTTTTTCCGTAGGCCATTCTTGTTAAGCGTTTGGAGCAGCAGAATTGCGCAAAATTTGTTGTCTTCTCAACCATTTCTTAGCTTCAAAGTCCCATATCTCACGAACGGTTTGACCAAGCCCAAAAATTCCTGCTGCGTCTGAAAGTAGAAACTAGCCCGATTACAACGGTATGTGTATTTTTTCCCTAGGCCATTCTGGTTAAGCGTTTGGAGCAGCAGAATTGCGAAAAATTTGTTGTCTTCTCAACCATTTCTTAGCTTCAAACTCCCATTTCTCGCGAACGGATTGACCAAACCCAAAAATTACTCCTGCATCTGAAAGTAGATACTCGCCCGATTACAACGGTATGTGTATTTTTTCCCTAGGCCATTCTGGTTAAGCGTTTGGAGCAGCAGAATTGCGAAAAATTTGTTGCCTTCTCAAACATTTCTTAGCTTCAAACCCCATATCTCGCGAACGGATTGACCAAACCCAAAAATTCGTGTTGCGTCTGAAAGTAGAAACTCGCCCGATTACAACGGTATATGTATTTTTCCCTAGGCCATTCTGGTTAAGCGTTTGGAGCAGCAGAAGTGCGAAAAATTTGTTGTCTCCGCAATCGTTTCTTAGCTTCAAACTCCCATATCTCGCGAACAGATAGACCGAGCCCAAAAATTCCTCTTGCATCTGAAAGTAGATACTCGCCCGATTACAACGGTATATGTATTTTTTCCCTAGGCCATTCTGGTTAAGCGTTTGGAGCAGCAGAATTGCGAAAAATTTGTTGCCTTCTCAACCATTTCTTAGCTTCAAACTCCCATATCTCTCGAACGGTTTGACCAAGCCCAAAAATTCCTGCTGCGTCTGAAAGTAGAAACTAGCCCGATTACAACGGTATGTGTATTTTATCTCTAGGCCATTCTGGTTAAGCGTTTGGAGCAGCAGAATTGCGCAAAATTTGTTGCCTTCTCAACCATTTCTTAGCTTCAAACTCCCATATCTCGCGAACGGATTGACCAAACCCAAAAATTCGTGTTGCGTCTGAAAGTAGAAACTCGCCCGATTACAACGGTATATGTACTTTTCCCTAGGCCAATTTTGTTAAGCGTTTGGAGCAGCAGAAGTGCGCAAAATTTTTTGTATTCTCAACCATTTCTTAGCTTCAAACTCCCATATCTCGCGAACGGTTTGACCAAGCCCAAACATTCCTACTGCGTCTGAAAGTAGAAACTAGCCCGATTACAACGGTATGTGTATTTTTTCTCTAGGCCATTCTGGTTAAGCGTTTGGAGCAGCAGAAGTGCGCAAAATTTGTTGTCTGCTGAACCATTTCTTAGCTTCAAACTCCCATATCTCGCGAACGGATTGACCAAACCCAAAAATTCGTGTTGCGTCTGAAAGTAGAAACTCGCCCGATTACAACGGTATATGTATTTTTTCCCTAGGCCATTCTGGTTAAGCGTTTGGAGCAGCAGAATTGCGCAAAATTTGTTGTCTTCTCAACCATTTCTTAGCTTCAAACTCCCATATCTCGCGAACGGATTAACCAAACCCAAAAATTACTCCTGCATCTGAAAGTAGATACTCGCCCGATTACAACGGTATGTGTATTTTTTCCCTAGGCCATTCTGGTTAAGCGTTTGGAGCAGCAGAATTGCGCAAAATTTGTTGTCTTCTCAACCATTTCTTAGCTTCAAACTCCCATATCTCGCGAACGGATTAACCAAACCCAAAAATTACTCCTGCATCTGAAAGTAGATACTCGCCCGATTACAACGGTATGTGTATTTTTTCCGTAGGCCATTCTTGTTAAGCGTTTGGAGCAGCAGAATTGCGCAAAATTTGTTGTCTTCTCAACCATTTCTTAGCTTCAAAGTCCCATATCTCACGAACGGTTTGACCAAGCCCAAAAATTCCTGCTGCGTCTGAAAGTAGAAACTAGCCCGATTACAACGGTATGTGTATTTTTTCCCTAGGCCATTCTGGTTAAGCGTTTGGAGCAGCAGAATTGCGAAAAATTGGTTGCCTTCTCAACCATTTCTTAGTTTCAAACTCCCATATCTCTCGAACGGTTTGACCAAGCCCAAAAATTCCTGCTGCGTCTGAAAGTAGAAACTAGCCCGATTACAACGGTATGTGTATTTTTTCTCTAGGCCATTCTGGTTAAGCGTTTGGAGCAGCAGAATTGCGCAAAATTTGTTGCCTTCTCAACCATTTCTTAGCTTCAAACTCCCATATCTCGCGAACGGATTGAACAAATCCAAAAATTCCTGTTGCGTCTGAAAGTAGAAACTCGCCCGATTACAACGGTATATGTATTTTTCCCTAGGCCAATCTTGTTAAGCGTTTGGAGCAGCAGAAGTGCGCAAAATTTGTTGTCTTCTCAACCATATCTTAGCTTGAAACTCCCATATCTCGCGAACTGATTGACCAATCTCAAAAATTCCTGTTGCGTCTGAAAGTAGAAACTTGCCCGATTACAACGGTATGTGTATCTTTCCCAACGCCATTCTGGTTAAGCGTTTGGAGCAGCAGAAGTGCGAAACATTTGTTGCCTTCTCAACCATATCTTAGATTCAAACACCCACATCTAGCGAACGGATTGACCAGACACAAAAATTCCTGTTGCGTCTGAAAGTAGAAGCTCGCCCGATTACAACGGTAAGTGTATTTTTCCCTAGGCCATTCTGGTTAAACGTTTGGAGCAGCAGAAGTGCGAAAAATTTGTTGTCTCCGCAATCGTTTCTTAGCTTCAAACTCCCATATCTCGCGAACAGATAGACCGAGCCCAAAAATTCCTCTTGCATCTGAAAGTAGATACTCGCCCGATTACAACGGTATGTGTATTTTTTCTCTAGGCCAATCTTGTTAAGCGTTTGGAGCAGCAGAATTGCGCAAAATTTGTTGTCTTCTCAACCATTTCTTAGCTTCAAACTCCCATTTCTCGCGAACGGATTGACCAAACCCAAAAATTACTCCTGCATCTGAAAGTAGATACTCGCCCGATTACAACGGTATGTGTATTTTTTCCCTAGGCCATTCTGGTTAAGCGTTTGGAGCAGCAGAATTGCGAAAAATTTGTTGCCTTCTCAAACATTTCTTAGCTTCAAACCCCATATCTCGCGAACGGATTGACCAAACCCAAAAATTCGTGTTGCGTCTGAAAGTAGAAACTCGCCCGATTACAACGGTATATGTATTTTTCCCTAGGCCATTCTGGTTAAGCGTTTGGAGCAGCAGAAGTGCGAAAAAATTTGTTGTCTCCGCAATCGTTTCTTAGCTTCAAACTCCCATATCTCGCGAACAGATAGACCGAGCCCAAAAATTCCTCTTGCATCTGAAAGTAGATACTCGCCCGATTACAACGGTATATGTATTTTTTCCCTAGGCCATTCTGGTTAAGCGTTTGGAGCAGCAGAATTGCGAAAAATTTGTTGCCTTCTCAACCATTTCTTAGCTTCAAACTCCCATATCTCTCGAACGGTTTGACCAAGCCCAAAAATTCCTGCTGCGTCTGAAAGTAGAAACTAGCCCGATTACAACGGTATGTGTATTTTATCTCTAGGCCATTCTGGTTAAGCGTTTGGAGCAGCAGAATTGCGCAAAATTTGTTGCCTTCTCAACCATTTCTTAGCTTCAAACTCCCATATCTCGCGAACGGATTGACCAAACCCAAAAATTCGTGTTGCGTCTGAAAGTAGAAACTCGCCCGATTACAACGGTATATGTATTTTTCCCTAGGCCAATTTTGTTAAGCGTTTGGAGCAGCAGAAGTGCGCAAAATTTTTTGTATTCTCAACCATTTCTTAGCTTCAAACTCCCATATCTCGCGAACGGTTTGACCAAGCCCAAACATTCCTACTGCGTCTGAAAGTAGAAACTAGCCCGATTACAACGGTATGTGTATTTTTTCTCTAGGCCATTCTGGTTAAGCGTTTGGAGCAGCAGAAGTGCGCAAAATTTGTTGTCTGCTGAACCATTTCTTAGCTTCAAACTCCCATATCTCGCGAACGGATTGACCAAACCCAAAAATTCGTGTTGCGTCTGAAAGTAGAAACTCGCCCGATTACAACGGTATATGTATTTTTTCCCTAGGCCATTCTGGTTAAGCGTTTGGAGCAGCAGAATTGCGCAAAATTTGTTGTCTTCTCAACCATTTCTTAGCTTCAAACTCCCATATCTCGCGAACGGATTAACCAAACCCAAAAATTACTCCTGCATCTGAAAGTAGATACTCGCCCGATTACAACGGTATGTGTATTTTTTCCCTAGGCCATTCTGGTTAAGCGTTTGGAGCAGCAGAATTGCGCAAAATTTGTTGTCTTCTCAACCATTTCTTAGCTTCAAACTCCCATATCTCGCGAACGGATTAACCAAACCCAAAAATTACTCCTGCATCTGAAAGTAGATACTCGCCCGATTACAACGGTATGTGTATTTTTTCCGTAGGCCATTCTTGTTAAGCGTTTGGAGCAGCAGAATTGCGCAAAATTTGTTGTCTTCTCAACCATTTCTTAGCTTCAAAGTCCCATATCTCACGAACGGTTTGACCAAGCCCAAAAATTCCTGCTGCGTCTGAAAGTAGAAACTAGCCCGATTACAACGGTATGTGTATTTTTTCCCTAGGCCATTCTGGTTAAGCGTTTGGAGCAGCAGAATTGCGAAAAATTGGTTGCCTTCTCAACCATTTCTTAGTTTCAAACTCCCATATCTCTCGAACGGTTTGACCAAGCCCAAAAATTCCTGCTGCGTCTGAAAGTAGAAACTAGCCCGATTACAACGGTATGTGTATTTTTTCTCTAGGCCATTCTGGTTAAGCGTTTGGAGCAGCAGAATTGCGCAAAATTTGTTGCCTTCTCAACCATTTCTTAGCTTCAAACTCCCATATCTCGCGAACGGATTGAACAAATCCAAAAATTCCTGTTGCGTCTGAAAGTAGAAACTTGCCCGATTACAACGGTATGTGTATCTTTCCCAACGCCATTCTGGTTAAGCGTTTGGAGCAGCAGAAGTGCGAAACATTTGTTGCCTTCTCAACCATATCTTAGATTCAAACACCCACATCTAGCGAACGGATTGACCAGACACAAAAATTCCTGTTGCGTCTGAAAGTAGAAGCTCGCCCGATTACAACGGTAAGTGTATTTTTTCCCTAGGCCATTCTGGTTAAACGTTTGGAGCAGCAGAAGTGCGAAAAATTTGTTGTCTCCGCAATCGTTTCTTAGCTTCAAACTCCCATATCTCGCGAACAGATAGACCGAGCCCAAAAATTCCTCTTGCATCTGAAAGTAGATACTCGCCCGATTACAACGGTATATGTATTTTTTCCCTAGGCCATTCTGGTTAAGCGTTTGGAGCAGCAGAATTGCGAAAAATTTGTTGCCTTCTCAACCATTTCTTAGTTTCAAACTCCCATATCTCTCGAACGGTTTGACCAAGCCCAAAAATTCCAGCTGCGTCTGAAAGTAGAAACTAGCCCGATTACAACGGTATGTGTACTTTTTCTCTAGGCCATTCTGGTTAAGCGTTTGGAGCAGCAGAATTGCGCAAAATTTGTTGCCTTCTCAACCATTTCTTAGCTTCAAACTCCCATATCTCGCGAACGGATTGACCAAACCCAAAAATTCGTGTTGCGTCTGAAAGTAGAAACTCGCCCGATTACAACGGTATATGTATTTTTCCCTAGGCCAATTTTGTTAAGCGTTTGGAGCAGCAGAAGTGCGCAAAATTTGTTGTATTCTCAACCATTTCTTAGCTTCAAACTCCCATATCTCGCGAACGGTTTGACCAAGCCCAAACATTCCTACTGCGTCTGAAAGTAGAAACTAGCCCGATTACAACGGTATGTGTATTTTTTCTCTAGGCCATTCTGGTTAAGCGTTTGGAGCAGCAGAAGTGCGCAAAATTTGTTGTCTGCTGAACCATTTCTTAGCTTCAAACTCCCATATCTCGCGAACGGATTGACCAAACCCAAAAATTCGTGTTGCGTCTGAAAGTAGAAACTCGCCCGATTACAACGGTATATGTATTTTTCCCTAGGCCATTCTGGTTAAGCGTTTGGAGCAGCAGAATTGCGAAAAATTTGTTGCCTTCTCAAACATTTCTTAGCTTCAAACCCCATATCTCGCGAACGGATTGACCGAGCCCAAAAATTCCTCTTGCATCTGAAAGTAGATACTCGCCCGATTACAACGGTATGTGTATTTTTTCCCTAGGCCATTCAGGTTAAGCGTTTGGAGCAGCAGAAGTGGGAAAAATTTGTTGTCTGCTGAACCATTTCTTAGCTTCAAACTCCCATATCTCGCGAAAGGATTAACCAAACCCAAAAATTACTCCTGCATCTGAAAGTAGATACTCGCCCGATTACAACGGTATGTGTATTTTTTCCCCAGGCCATTCTGGTTAAGCGTTTGGAGCAGCAGAATTGCGCAAAATTTGTTGTCTTCTCAACCATTTCTTAGCTTCAAAGTCCCATATCTCACGAACGGTTTGACCAAGCCCAAAAATTCCTGCTGCGTCTGAAAGTAGAAACTAGCCCGATTACAACGGTATGTGTATTTTTTCCCTAGGCCATTCAGGTTAAGCGTTTGGAGCAGCAGAAGTGGGAAAAATTTGTTGCCTTCTCAACCATTTCTTAGCTTCAAACTCCCATATCTCGCGAACGGATTGACCAAATCCAAAAATTCCTGTTGCGTCTGAAAGTAGAAACTCGCCCGATTACAACGGTATATGTATTTTTCCCTAGGCCAATCTTGTTAAGCGTTTGGAGCAGCAGAAGTGCGCAAAATTTGTTGTATTCTCAACCATTTCTTAGCTTCAAACTCCCATATCTCGCGAACGGTTTGACCAAGCCCAAACATTCCTACTGCGTCTGAAAGTAGAAACTAGCCCAATTACAACGGTATGTGTATTTTTTCTCTAGGCCATTCTGGTTAAGCGTTTGGAGCAGCAGAAGTGCGAAAAATTTGTTGCCTTCTCAACCATTTCTTACCTTCAAACTCCCATTTCTCGCGAACGGATTGACCAAACCCAAAAATTACTCCTGCATCTGAAAGTAGATACTCGCCCGATTACAACGGTATGTGTATTTTTTCCCTAGGCCATTCTGGTTAAGCGTGTGGAGCAGCAGAATTGCGAAAAATTTGTTGCCTTCTCAAACATTTCTTAGCTTCAAACCCCATATCTCGCGAACGGATTGACCAAACCCAAAAATTACTCCTGCATCTGAAAGTAGATACTCGCCCGATTACAACGGTATGTGTATTTTTTCCCTAGGCCATTCTGGTTAAGCGTTTGGAGCAGCAGAAGTGCGAAAAATTTGTTGCCTTCTCATCCATTTCTTAGCTTCAAACTCCCATTTCTCGCGAACGGATTGACCAAACCCAAAAATTCCTTCTGCGTCTGAAAGTAGAAACTCGCCCGATTACAACGGTATATGTATTTTTCCTTAGGCCAATCTTGTTAAGCGTTTGGAGCAGCAGAAGTGCGCAAAATTTGTTGTATTCTCAACCATTTCTTAGCTTCAAAGTCCCATATCTCGCGAACGGTTTGACCAAGCCCTAAAATTCCTGCTGCGTCTGAAAGTAGAAACTAGCCCGATTGCAACGGTATGTGTATGTTTTCCCTAGGCCATTCTGGTTAAGCGTTTGGAGCAGCAGAAGTGCGAAAAATTTGTTGCCTTCTCAACCATTTCTTAGCTGCAAACTCCCATTTCTCGCGAACGGATTGTCCAAACCCAAAAATTCCTGCTGCGTCTGAAAGTGGAAACTCGCCCGATTACAACGGTATATGTATTTTTCCCTAGGCCATTCTTGTTAAGCGTTTGGAGCAGCAGAAGTGCGCAAAATTTGTTGTATTCTCAACCATTTCTTAGCTTCAAACTCCCATATCTCGCGAACGGTTTGACCAAGCCCAAAAATTCCTGCTGCGTCTGAAAGTAGAAACTAGCCCGATTACAACGGTATGTGTATTTTTTCTCTAGGCCATTCTGGTTAAGCGTTTGGAGCAGCAGATTTGCGCAAAATTTGTTGCCTTCTCAACCATTTCTTAGCTTCAAACTCCAATATTGAGCGAACGGATTGACCAAACCCAAAAATTCCTGTTGCGTCTCAAAGTAGAAACTCGCCCGATTACAAAGGTATGTGTTTTTTTTCCCTAGGCCATTCTGGTTAAGCGTTTGGAGCAGCAGAAGTGCGAAAAATTTGTTACTTTCTCAACCATTCCTTAGCTTCAGACTCCCATTTCTCGCGAACGGATTGACCAAACCCAAGAATTCCTGCTGCGTCTGAAAGTAGAAACTCGCCCGATTACAACGGTATATGTATTTTTCCCTAGGCCATTCTTGTTAAGCGTTTGGAGCAGCAGAAGTGCGCAAAATTTGTTGTATTCTCAACCATTTCTTAGCTTCAAACTCCCACATCTCGCGAACGGTTTGACCAAGCCCAAAAATTCCTGCTGCGTCTGAAAGTAGAAACTAGCCCGATTACAACGGTATGTGTATTTTTCCTCTAGGCCATTCTGGTTAAGCGTTTGGAGCAGCAGAATTGCGCAAAATTTGTTGCCTTCTCAACCATTTCTTAGCTTCAAATTCCCATATCACGCGAACGGTTTGACCAAGCCCACAAATTCCTTCTGCGTCTGAAAGTAGAAACTAGCCCGATTACAACGGTATGTGTATTTTTTCTCTAGGCCATTCTGGTTAAACGTTTGGAGCAGCAGAATTGCGCAAAATTTGTTGCCTTCTCAACCATTTCTTAGCTTCAAGCTCCCATATCTCGCGAACGGATTGAACAAACCCAAAAATTCCTGTTGGGTCTGAAAGTAGAAACTAGCCCGATTACAGCGGTATGTGTATTTTTTCCCTAGGCCATTCTGGGTACGCGTTTGGAGCAGCAGAAGTGCGCAAAATTTGTTGTCTTCTCAACCATTTCTTAGCTTCAAACCCCATATCTCGCGAACGGATTGACCGAGCCCAAAAATTCCTCTTGCATCTGAAAGTAGATACTCGCCCGATTACAACGGTATGTGTATTTTTTCCCTAGGTAAATCTGGTTAAGCGTTTGGAGCAGCAGAAGTGGGAAAAATTTGTTGTCTGCTGAACCATTTCTTAGCTTCAAACTCCCATATCTCGCGAACGGATTAACCAAACCCAAAAATTACTCCTGCATCTGAAAGTAGATACTCGCCCGATTACAACGGTATGTGTATTTTTACCCTGGGCCATACTGGTTAAGCGTTTGGAGCAGCAGAAGTGCGAAAAATTTGTTGACTTCACAACCATTTCTTAGATTCAAACTCCCATATCTCGCGAACGGTTTGACCAAGCCCAAAAATTCCTGCTGCGTCTGAAAGTAGAAACTAGCCCCATTACAACGGTATGTGTATTTTTCCCCTAGGCCATTCTGGTTAAGCGTTTGGAGCAGCAGAATTGCGCAAAATTTGTTGTCTTCTCAACCAATTCTTAGCTTCAAAGTCCCATATCTCGCGAACGGTTTGACCAAGCCCAAAAATTCCTCTTGCGTCTGAAAGTAGAAAGTCGCCCGATTACAACGGTATATGTATTTTTTCCCGAGGCCATTCTGGTAAAGCGTTTGGAGCAGCAGAATTGCGATAAATTTGTTGCCTTCTCAACCATTTCTTAGCTGCAAACTCCCATTTCTCGCGAACGGATTGTCCAAACCCAAAAATTCCTGCTGCGTCTGAAAGTGGAAACTCGCCCAATTACAACGGTATATGTATTTTTCCCTAGGCCATTCTTGTTAAGCGTTTGGAGCAGCAGAAGTGCACAGAATTTGTTGTATTCTCAACCATTTCTTAGATTCAAACTCCCATATCTCGCGAACGGTTTGACCAAGCCCAAACATTCCTGCTGCGTCTGAAAGTAGAAACTAGCCCGATTACAACGGTATGTGTATTTTTTCTCTAGGCCATTCTGGTTAAGCGTTTGGAGCAGCAGATTTGCGCAAAATTTGTTTCCTTCTCAACCATTTCTTAGCTTCAAACTCCAATATTGAGCGAACGGATTGACCAAACCCAAAAATTCCTGCTGCGTCTGAAAGTAGAAACTCGCCCGATTACAACGGTATATGTATTTTTTCCCTAGGCCATTCTGGTTAAGCGTTTGGAGCAGCAGAATTGCGAAAAATTTGTTGCCTTCTCAACCATTTCTTAACTTCAAACCCCATATCTCGCGAACGGATTGACCGAGCCCAAAAATTCCTCTTGCATCTGAAAGTAGATACTCTCCCGATTACAACGGTATGTGTATTTTTTCCCTAGGCCATTCTGGTTAAGCGTTTGGAGCAGCAGAAGTGGGAAAAATTTGTTGTCTGCTGAACCATTTCTTAGCTTCAAACTCCCATATCTCGCGAACGGATTAACCAAACCCAAAAATTACTCCTGCATCTGAAAGTAGATACTCGCCCGATTACAACGGTATGTGTATTTTTACCCTGGGCCATACTGGTTAAGCGTTTGGAGCAGCAGAAGTGCGAAAAATTTGTTGACTTCACAACCATTTCTTAGGTTCAAACTCCCATATCTCGCGAACGGTTTGACCAAGCCCAAAAATTCCTGCTGCGTCTGAAAGTAGAAACTAGCCCCATTACAACGGTATGTGTATTTTTCCCCTAGGCCATTCTGGTTAAGCGTTTGGAGCAGCAGAATTGCGCAAAATTTGTTGTCTTCTCAACCAATTCTTAGCTTCAAACTCCAATATTGAGCGAACGGATTGACCAAACCCAAAAATTCCTGTTGCGTCTCAAAGTAGAAACTCGCCCGATTACAAAGGTAAGTGTTTTTTTTCCCTAGGCCATTCTGGTTAAGCGTTTGGAGCAGCAGAAGTGCGAAAAATTTGTTACTTTCTCAACCATTTCTTAGCTTCAGACTCCCATTTCTCGCGAACGGATTGACCAAACCCAAAAATTCCTGCTGCGTCTGAAAGTAGATACTCGCCCGATTACAACGGTATATGTATTTTTCCCTAGGCCATTCTTGTTAAGCGTTTGGAGCAGCAGAAGTGCGCAAAATTTGTTGTATTCTCAACCATTTCTTAGCTTCAAACTACCACATCTCGCGAACGGTTTGACCAAGCCCAAAAATTCCTGCTGCGTCTGAAAGTAGAAACTAGCCCGATTACAACGGTATGTGTATTTTTTCTCTAGGCCATTCTGGTTAAGCGTTTGGAGCAGCAGAATTGCGCAAAATTTGTTGCCTTCTCTACCATTTCTTAGCTTCAAAGTCCCATATCTCGCGAACGGTTTGACCAAGCCCAAAAATTCCTGCTGCGTCTGAAAGTAGAAACTAGCCCGATTGCAACGGTATGTGTATGTTTTCCCTAGGCCATTCTGGTTAAGCGTTTGGGGCAGCAGAAGTGCGAAAAATTTGTTGCCTCCTCAACCATTTCTTAGCTTCAAACTCCCATTTCTCGCGAACGGATTGACCAAACCCAAAAATTCCTGCTGCGTCTGAAAGTAGAAACTCGCCCGATTACAACGGTATATGTATTTTTTCCCTAGGCCATTCTGGTTAAGCGTTTGGAGCAGCAGAATTGCAAAAAATTTGTTGCCTTCTCAACCATTTCTTAACTTCAAACCCCATATCTCGCGAACGGATTGACCGAGCCCAAAAATTCCTCTTGCATCTGAAAGTAGATACTCGCCCGATTACAACGGTATGTGTATTTTTTCCCTAGGCCATTCTGGTTAAGCGTTTGGAGCAGCAGAAGTGGGAAAAATTTGTTGTCTGCTGAACCATTTCTTAGCTTCAAACTCCCATATCTCGCGAACGGATTAACCAAACCCAAAAATTACTCCTGCATCTGAAAGTAGATACTCGCCCGATTACAACGGTATGTGTATTTTTACCCTGGGCCATACTGGTTAAGCGTTTGGAGCAGCAGAAGTGCGAAAAATTTGTTGACTTCACAACCATTTCTTAGCTTCAAAGTCCCATATCTCGCGAACGGTTTGACCGAGCCCAAAAATTCCTCTTGCGTCTGAAAGTAGAAAGTCGCCCGATTACAACGGTATATGTATTTTTTCCCTGGGCCATTCTGGTAAAGCGTTTGGAGCAGCAGAATTGCGAAAAATTTGTTGCCTTCTCAACCATTTCTTAGCTGCAAACTCCCATTTCTCGCGAACGGATTGTCCAAACCCAAAAATTCCTGCTGCGTCTGAAAGTGGAAACTCGCCCGATTACAACGGTATATGTATTTTTCCCTAGGCCATTCTTGTTAAGCGTTTGGAGCAGCAGAAGTGCCCAAAATTTGTTGTATTCTCAACCATTTCTTAGCTTCAAACCCCATATCTCGCGAACGGATTGACCGAGCCCAAAAATTCCTCTTGCATCTGAAAGTAGATACTCGCCCGATTACAACGGTATGTGTATTTTTACCCTGGGCCATACTGGTTAAGCGTTTGGAGCAGCAGAAGTGCGAAAAATTTGTTGACTTCACAACCATTTCTTAGATTCAAACTCCCATATCTCGCGAACGGTTTGACCAAGCCCAAAAATTCCGGCTGCGTCTGAAAGTAGAAACTAGCCCCATTACAACGGTATATGTATTTTTCCCTAGGCCATTCTTGTTAACAGTTTGGAGCAGCAGAAGTGCGCAAAATTTGTTGTATTCTCAACCATTTCTTAGCTTCAAACTCCCATATCTCGCGAACGGTTTGACCAAGCCCAAACATTACTGCTGCGTCTGAAAGTAGAAACTAGCCCGATTACAACGGTATGTGTATTTTTTCTCTAGGCCATTCTGGTTAAGCGTTTGGAGCAGCAGAATTGCGCAAAATTTGTTGCCTTCTCAACCATTTCTTAGCTTCAACCTCCCATATTGAACGAACGGATTGACCAAACCCAAAAATTCCTGCTGCGTCTGAAAGTAGAACCTAGCCCGATTACAACGGTATGTGTATTTTTTCTCTAGGCCATTCTGGTTAAGCGTTTGGAGCAGCAGAATTGCGCAAAATTTGTTGCCTTCTCAACCATTTCTTAGCTTCAACCTCCCATATTGAACGAACGGATTGACCAAACCCAAAAATTCCTGTTGCGTCTCAAAGTAGAAACTCGCCCGATTACAAAGGTAAGTGTACTTTTTCCCTAGGCCATTCTGGTTAAGCGTTTGGAGCAGCAGAATTGCGCAAAATTTGTTGTCTTCTCAACCATTTGTTAGCTTCAAACTCCCATATCTCGCGAACGGATTGAACAAACCCTAAAATTCCTGTTGCGTCTGAAAATAGAAACTCGCCCGATTACAAAGGTAAGTTTTTTTTTTTCCCTAGACCATTCCGGTTAAGCGTTTGGAGCAGCAGAAGTGCGAAAAATTTGTTGCCTTCTCAACCATTTCTTAGCTTCAGACTCCCATTTCTCGCGAACGGATTGACCAAACCCAAAAATTACTCCTGCATCTGAAAGTAGATACTCCCCCGATTACAACGGTATGTGTATTTTTTCCCTAGGCCATTCTGGTTAAGCGTTTGGAGCAGCAGAATTGCGAAAAATTTGTTGCCTTCTCAAACATTTCTTAGCTTCAAACCCCATATCTCGCGAACGGATTGACCGAGCCCAAAAATTCCTCTTGCATCTGAAAGTAGATACTCGCCCGATTACAACGGTATGTGTATTTTTTCCCTAGGCCATTCTGGTTAAGCGTTTGGAGCAGCAGAAGTGGGAAAAATTTGTTGTCTGCTGAACCATTTCTTAGCTTCAAACTCCCATATCTCGCGAACGGATTGACCAAACCCAAAAATTCCTTCTGCGTCTGAAAGTAGAAACTCGCCCGATTACAACGGTATATGTATTTTTCCCTAGGCCATTCTTGTTAAGCGTTTGGAGCAGCAGAAGTGCGCAAAATTTGTTGTATTCTCAACCATTTCTTAGCTTCAAACTCCCATATCTCGCGAACGGTTTGACCAAGCCCAAACATTCCTGCTGCGTCTGAAAGTAGAAACTAGCCCGATTACAACGGTATGTGTATGTTTTCCCTAGGCCATTCTGGTTAAGCGTTTGGCGCAGCAGAAGTGCGAAAAATTTGTTGCCTTCTCAACCATTTCTTAGCTTCAAACTCCCATTTCTCGCGAACGGATTGACCAAACCCAAAAATTCCTGCTGCGTCTGAAAGTAGAAACTCGCCCGATTACAACGGTATATGTATTTTTTCCCTAGGCCATTCTGGTTAAGCGTTTGGAGCAGCAGATTTGCGCAAAATTTGTTGCCTTCTCAACCATTTCTTAGCTTCAAACTCCAATATTGAGCGAACGGATTGACCAAACCCAAAAATTCCTGTTGCGTCTCAAAGTAGAAACTCGCCCGATTACAAAGGTGAGTGTATTTTTTCCCTAGGCCATTCTGGTTAAGCGTTTGGAGCAACAGAATTGCGCAAAATTTGTTGTCTTCTCAAACATTTGTTAGCTTCAAACTCCCATATCTCGCGAACGGATTGAACAAACCCAAAAATTCCTGTTGCGTCTGAAAATAGAAACTCGCCCGATTACAAAGGTATGTGTTTTTTTTCCCTAGGCCATTCTGGTTAAGCGTTTGGAGCAGCAGAAGTGGGAAAAATTTGTTGTCTGCTGAACCATTTCTTAGCTACAAACTCCCATATCTCGCGAACGGATTGACCAAACCCAAAAATTCCTTCTGCGTCTGAAAGTAGAAAGTCGCCCGATTACAACGGTATATGTATTTTTTCCCTAGGCCATTCTGGTAAAGCGTTTGGAGCAGCAGAATTGCGAAAAATTTGTTGCCTTCTCAACCATTTCTTAGCTGCAAACTCCCATTTCTCGCGAACGGATTGACCAAACCCAAACATTCCTATTGCATCTGAAAGTAGAAACTCGCCCGATTACAACGGTATGTGTATTTTTCCCCTTGGCCATTCCGGTTATGCGTTTGGAGCAGCAGAAGTGCGCAAAATTTGTTGTATTCTCAACCATTTCTTAGCTTCAAACTCCCATATCTCGCGAACGGTTTGACCAAGCCCAAACATTACTGCTGCGTCTGAAAGTAGAAACTAGCCCGATTACAACGGTATGTGTATTTTTTCTCTAGGCCATTCTGGTTAAGCGTTTGGAGCAGCAGAATTGCGAAAAATTTGTTGCCTTCTCAAACATTTCTTAGCTTCAAACCCCATATCTCGCGAACGGATTGACCGAGCCCAAAAATTCCTCTTGCATCTGAAAGTAGATACTCGCCCGATTACAACGGTATGTGTATTTTTTCCCTAGGCCATTCTGGTTAAGCGTTTGGAGCAGCAGAAGTGGGAAAAATTTGTTGTCTGCTGAACCATTTCTTAGCTTCAAACTCCCATATCTCGCGAACGGATTGACCAAACCCAAAAATTCCTGCTGCGTCTGAAAGTAGAAACTCGCCCGATTACAAAGGTGAGTGTATTTTTTCCCTAGGCCATTCTGGTTAAGCGTTTGGAGCAGCAGATTTGCGCAAAATTTGTTGCCTTCTCAACCATTTCTTAGCTTCAAACTCCAATATTGAGCGAACGGATTGACCAAGCCCAAAAATTCCTGCTGCGTCTGAAAGTAGAAACTAGCCCGATTGCAACGGTATGCGTATGTTTTCCCTAGGCCATTCTGGTTAAGCGTTTGGGGCAGCAGAAGTGCGAAAAATTTGTTGCCTTCTCAACCATTTCTTAGCTTCAAACTCCCATTTCTCGCGAACGGATTGACCAAACCCAAAAATTCCTGCTGCGTCTGAAAGTAGAAACTCGCCCGATTACAACGGTATATGTATTTTTTCCCTAGGCCATTCTGGTTAAGCGTTTGGAGCAGCAGATTTGCGCAAAATTTGTTGCCTTCTCAACCATTTCTTAGCTTCAAACTCCAATATTGAGCGAACGGATTGACCAAACCCAAAAATTCCTGTTGCGTCTCAAAGTAGAAACTCGCCCGATTACAAAGGTGAGTGTATTTTTTCCCTAGGCCATTCTGGTTAAGCGTTTGGAGCAGCAGAAGTGGGAAAAATTTGTTGTCTGCTGAACCATTTCTTAGCTTCAAACTCCCATATCTCGCGAACGGATTGAACAAACCCAAAAATTCCTTCTGCGTCTGAAAGTAGAAAGTCGCCCGATTACAACGGTATATTTATTTTTTCCCTAGGCAATTCTGGTAAAGCGTTTGGAGCAGCAGAATTGCGAAAAATTTGTTGCCTTCTCAACCATTTCTTAGCTGCAAACTCCCATTTCTCGCGAACGGATTGACCAAACCCAAAAATTCCTGCTGCGTCTGAAAGTGGAAACTCGCCCGATTACAACGGTATATGTATTTTTCCCTAGGCCATTCTTGTTAACCGTTTGGAGCAGCAGAAGTGCGCAAAATTTGTTGTATTCTCAACCATTTCTTAGCTTCAAACTTCCATATCTCGCGAACGGTTTGACCAAGCCCAAACATTACTGCTGCGTCTGAAAGTAGAAACTAGCCCGATTACAACGGTATGTGTATTTTTTCTCTAGGCCATTCTGGTTAAGCGTTTGGAGCAGCAGAATTGCGCAAAATTTGTTGCCTTCTCAACCATTTCTTAGCTTCAAACTCCCATATTGACCGAACGGATTGACCAAACCCAAAAATTCCTGTTGCGTCTCAAAGTAGAAACTCGCCCGATTACAAAGGTAAGTGTATTTTTTCCCTAGGCCATTCTGGTTAAGCGTTTGGAGCAGCAGAATTGCGCAAAATTTGTTGTCTTCTCAACCATTTGTTAGCTTCAAACTCCCATATCTCGCGAACGGATTGAACAAACCCAAAAATTCCTGTTGCGTCTGAAAATAGAAACTCGCCCGATTACAAAGGTAAGTGTTTTTTTTCCCTAGGCCATTCCGGTTAAGCGTTTGGAGCAGCAGAAGTGCGAAAAATTTGTTGCCTTCTCAACCATTTCTTAGCTTCAGACTCCCATTTCTCGCGAACGGATTGACCAAACCCAAAAATTCCTGCTGCGTCTGAAAGTAGAAACTCGCCCGATTACAACGCTATGTGTATTTTTTCCCTAGGCCATTCTGGTTAAGCGTTTGGAGCAGCAGAAGTGCGAAAAATTTGTTGTCTGCTGAACCATTTCTTAGCTTCAAACTCCCATATCTCGCGAACGGATTAACCAAACCCAAAAATTACTCCTGCATCTGAAAGTAGATACTCGCCCGATTACAACGGTATGTGTACTTTTTCCCTAGGCCATTCTGGTTAAGCGTTTGGAGCAGCAGAATTGCGAAGAATTTGTTGCCTTCTCAAACATTTCTTAGCTTCAAACCCCATATCTCGCGAACGGATTGACCGAGCCCAAAAATTCCTCTTGCATCTGAAAGTAGATACTCGCCCGATTACAACGGTATGTGTATTTTCTCCCTAGGCCATTCAGGTTAAGCGTTTGGAGCAGCAGAAGTGGGAAAAATTTGTTGTCTGCTGAACCATTTCTTAGCTTCAAACTCCCATTTCTCGCGAACGGATTGACCAAACCCAAAAATTCCTGCTGCGTCTGAAAGTAGAAACTCGCCCGATTACAACGGTACATGTATTTTTTCCCTAGGCCATCCTGGTTAAGCGTTTGGAGCAGCAGAATTGCGAACAATTTGTTGCCTTCTCAACCATTTCTTATCTTCAAAGCCCATATCTCGCGAACGGATTGACCGAGCCCAAAAATTCCTCTTGCATCTGAAAGTAGATACTCGCCCGATTACAACGGTATGTGTATTTTTCCCCTAGGCCATTCTGGTTAAGCGTTTGGAGCAGCAGAAGTGGGAAAAATTTGTTGTCTGCTGAACCATTTCTTAGATTCAAACTCCCATATCTCGCGAACGGATTAACCAAACCCAAAAATTACTCCTGCATCTGAAAGTAGATTCTCGCCCGATTACAACGGTATATGTATTTTTTCCCTAGGCCATTCTGGTTAAGCGTTTGGAGCAGCAGAATTGCGCAAAATTTGTTGTCTTCTCAACCAATTCTTAGCTTCAAAGTCCCATATCTCGCGAACGGTTTGACCAAGCCCAAAAATTCCTGCTGCGTCTGAAAGTAGAAACTAGCCCGATTACAACGGTATGTGTATTTTTTCCCTAGGCCATTCTGGTTAAGCGTTTGGAGTAGCAGAAGTGCGAAGAATTTGTTGCCTTCTCAACCATTTCTTAGCTTCAAACTCCCATATCTCGCGAACGGTTTGACCAAGCCCAAAAATTCCTGCTGCGTCTGAAAGTAGAAACTAGCCCGATTACAACGGTATGTGTATTTTTTCTCTAGGCCATTCTGGTTAAGCGTTTGGAGCAGCAGAAGTGGGAAAAATTTGTTGTCTGCTGAACCATTTCTTAGCTTCAAACTCCCATATCTCGCGAACGGATTAACCAAACCCAAAAATTACTCCTGCATCTGAAAGTAGATACTCGCCCGATTACAACGGTATATGTATTTTTTCCCTAGGCCTTTCTGGTTAAGCGTTTGGAGCAGCAGAATTGCGCAAAATTTGTAGCCTTCTCAACCATTTCTTAGCTTCAAACTCCAATATCACGCGAACGGTTTGACCAAGCCCACAAATTCCTGCTGCGTCTGAAAGTAGAAACTAGCCCGATTACAACGGTATGTGTATTTTTTCCATAGGCCATCCTGGGTAAGCGTTTGGAGCAGCAGAAGTGCGCAAAATTTGTTGTCTTCTCAACCATTTCTTAGCTTCAAACTCCAATATCTCGCGAACGGTTTGACCAAGCCCACAAATTCCTGCTGCGTCTGAAAGTAGAAACTAGCCCGATTACAACGGTGTGTGTATTTTTTCCCTAGGCCATTCTGGTTAAGTGTTTGGAGCAGCAGAAGTGCGCAAAATTTGGTGTCTTCTCAACCATTTCTTAGCTTCAAACTCCCATATCTCGCGAATGGTTTGTCCAAGCCCAAAAATTCCTGCAGCGTCTGAAAGAAGAAACTAGCCCGATTACAACGGTATGTGTATTTTTTCCCTAGGCCATTCTGGTTAAGCGTTTGGAGCAGCAGAAGTGCGCAAAATTTGGTGTCTTCTCAACCATTTCTTAGCTTCAAGCTCCCATATCTCGCGAACGGATTGACCAAACCCAAAAATTCCTGTTGGGTCTAAAAGTAGAAGCTCGCCCGATTACAAACGTAAGTATATTTATTCCCTAGGCCATTCTGGTTAAGCGATTGGAGCAGCAGAAGTGCGAAAAATTTGTTGCCTTCTCAACCATTTCTTAGATTCAAACTCCCATATCTCGCGAACGGTTTGACCAAGCCCACAAATTCCTGCTGCGTCTGAAAGTAGAAACTAGCCCGATTACAACGGTATGTGTATTTTTTCCCTAGGCCATTCTGGTTAAGCGTTTGGAGCAGCAGAAGTGGGAAAAATTTGTTGTCTGCTGAACCATTTCTTAGCTTCAAACTCCCATATCTCGCGAACCGATTAACCAAACCCAAAAATTACTTCTGCATCTGAAAGTAGATACTCGCCCGATTACAACGGTATATGTATTTTTTCCCTAGGCCATTCTGGTTAAGCGTTTGGAGCAGCAGAATTGCGAAAAATTTGTTGCCTTCTCAACCATTTCTTAGCTTCAAACTCCCATATCACGCGAACGGTTTGACCAAGCCCACAAGTTCCTGCTGCGCCTGAAAGTAGAAACTAGCCCGATTACAACGGTATGTGTATTTTTTCTCTAAGCCATTCTGGTTAAGCGTTTGGAGCAGCAGAATTGCGCAAAATTTGTAGCCTTCTCAAGCATTTCTTAGCTTCAAGCTCCCATATCTCGCGAACGGTTTGACCAAGCCCACAAATTCCTGCTGCGTCTGAAAGTAGAAACTAGCCCGATTACAACGGTATGTGTATTTTTTCTCTAGGCCATTCTGGTTAAACGTTTGGAGCAGCAGAATTGCGCAAAATATTTTGCCTTCTCAACCATTTCTTAGCTTCAAGCTCCCATATCTCGCGAACGGATTGAACAAACCCAAAAATTCCTGTTGGGTCTAAAAGTAGAAACTCGCCCGATTACAAACGTAAGTATATTTATTCCCTAGGCCATTCTGGTTAAGCGTTTGGAGCAGCAGAAGTGCGAAAATTTGTTGCCTTCTCAACCATTTCTTAGCTTCACACTCCCATATCACGCGAACGGATTGGCCACATCCAAAAATTCCTGCTGCGTCTGAAAGTAGAAACTCGCCCGATTACAACGGTATGTGTATTTTTTCCCTAGGCCATTCTGGTTAAGCGTTTGGAGCAGCAGAAGTGGGAAAAATTTGTTGTCTGCTGAACCATTTCTTAGCTTCAAACTCCCATATCTCGCGAACGGATTAACCAAACCCAAAAATTACTCCTGCATCTGAAAGTAGATACTCGCCCGATTACAACGGTATATGTGTTTTTTCCCTAGGCCATTCTGGTTAAGCGTTTGGAGCAGCAGAATTGCGCAAAATTTGTAGCCTTCTCAACCATTTCTTAGCTTCAAACTCCCATATCACGCGAACGGTTTGACCAAGCCCAAAAATTCCTGCTGCGTCTGAAAATAGAAACTAGCCCGATTACAACGGTATGTGTATTTTTTCTCTAGGCCACTCTGGTTAAGCGTTTGGAGCAGCAGAAGTGCGAAAAACTTGATGCCTTCTCAACCATTTCTTAGCTTCAAACTCCCATATCAAGCGAACGGATTGGCCAAACCCAAAAATTCCTGCTGCGTCTGAAAGTAGAAACTCGCCCGATTACAACGGTATGTGTATTTTTTCCCTAGGCCATTCTGGTTAAGCGTTTGGAGCAGCAGAAGTGGGAGAAATTTGTTGTCTGCTGAACCATTTCTTAGCTTCAAACTCCCATATCTCGCGAACGGATTAACCAAACCCAAAAATTACTCCTGCATCTGAAAGTAGATACTCGCCCGATTACAACGGTATATGTATTTTTTCCCTAGGCCATTCTGGTTAAGCGTTTGGAGCAGCAGAATTGCGAAAAATTTGTTGCCTTCTCAACCAGTTCTTAGCTTCAAACTCCCATATCACACGAACTGTTCGACCAAGCCCACAAATTCCTGCTGCGTCTGAAAGTAGAAACTAGCCCGATTACAACGGTATGTTTATTTTTTCCCTAGGCCATTCTGGGTGCGCGTTTGGAGCAGCAGAATTGCGCAAAATTTGTTGTCTTCTCAACCATTTCTTAGCTTCAAACTCCCATATCTCGCGAACGGTTTGACCAAGCCCAAAAATTCCTGCTGCGTCTGAAAGTAGAAACTAGCCCGATTACAACGGTATGTGTATTTTTTCTCTAGGCCATTCTGGTTAAGCGTTTGGAGCAGCAGAAGTGGGAAAAATTTGTTGTCTGCTGAACCAGTTCTTAGCTTCAAACTCCCATATCACACGAACTGTTCGACCAAGCCCACAAATTCCTGCTGCGTCTGAAAGTAGAAACTAGCCCGATTACAACGGTATGTGTATTTTTTCCCTAGGCCATTCTGGGTACGCGTTTGGAGCAGCAGAAGTGCGCAAAATTTGTTGTCTTCTCAACCATTTCTTAGCTTCAAACTCCCATATCTCGCGAACGGTTTGAACAAGCCCAAAAATTCCTGCTGCGTCTGAAAGTAGAAACTAGCCCGATTACAACGGTATGTGTATTTTTTCTCTAGGCCATTCTGGTTAAGCGTTTGGAGCAGCAGAAGTGGGAAAAATTTGTTGTCTGCTGAACCATTTCTTAGCTTCAAACTCCCATATCTCGCGAACGGATTAACCAAACCCAAAAATTACTCCTGCATCTGAAAGTAGATACTCGCCCGATTACAACGGTATATGTATTTTTTCCCTAGGCCTTTCTGGTTAAGCGTTTGGAGCAGCAGAATTGCGCAAAATTTGTAGCCTTCTCAACCATTTCTTAGCTTCAAACTCCAATATCACGCGAACGGTTTGACCAAGCCCACAAATTCCTGCTGCGTCTGAAAGTAGAAACTAGCCCGATTACAACGGTATGTGTATTTTTTCCATAGGCCATCCTGGGTAAGCGTTTGGAGCAGCAGAAGTGCGCAAAATTTGTTGTCTTCTCAACCATTTCTTAGCTTCAAACTCCAATATCTCGCGAACGGTTTGACCAAGCCCACAAATTCCTGCTGCGTCTGAAAGTAGAAACTAGCCCGATTACAACGGTGTGTGTATTTTTTCCCTAGGCCATTCTGGTTAAGTGTTTGGAGCAGCAGAATTGCGCAAAATTTGGTGTCTTCTCAACCATTTCTTAGCTTCAAACTCCCATATCTCGCGAATGGTTTGTCCAAGCCCAAAAATTCCTGCAGCGTCTGAAAGAAGAAACTAGCCCGATTACAACGGTATGTGTATTTTTTCCCTAGGTCATTCTGGTTAAGCGTTTGGAGCAGCAGAAGTGCGCAAAATTTGGTGTCTTCTCAACCATTTCTTAGCTTCAAGCTCCCATATCTCGCGAACGGATTGACCAAACCCAAAAATTCCTGTTGGGTCTAAAAGTAGAAGCTCGCCCGATTACAAACGTAAGTATATTTATTCCCTAGGCCATTCTGGTTAAGCGATTGGAGCAGCAGAAGTGCGAAAAATTTGTTGCCTTCTCAACCATTTCTTAGATTCAAACTCCCATATCACGCGAACGGATTGGCCAAACCCAAAATTCCTGCTGCGTGTTGAAAGTAGAAACTCGCCCGATTACAACGGTATGTGTATTTTTTCCCTAGGCCATTCTGGTTAAGCGTTTGGAGCAGCAGAAGTGGGAAAAATTTGTTGTCTGCTGAACCATTTCTTAGCTTCAAACTCCCATATCTCGCGAACCGATTAACCAAACCCAAAAATTACTTCTGCATCTGAAAGTAGATACTCGCCCGATTACAACGGTATATGTATTTTTTCCCTAGGCCATTCTGGTTAAGCGTTTGGAGCAGCAGAATTGCGAAAAATTTGTTGCCTTCTCAACCATTTCTTAGCTTCAAACTCCCATATCACGCGAACGGTTTGACCAAGCCCACAAGTTCCTGCTGCGCCTGAAAGTAGAAACTAGCCCGATTACAACGGTATGTGTATTTTTTCTCTAAGCCATTCTGGTTAAGCGTTTGGAGCAGCAGAATTGCGCAAAATTTGTAGCCTTCTCAAGCATTTCTTAGCTTCAAGCTCCCATATCTCGCGAACGGTTTGACCAAGCCCACAAATTCCTGCTGCGTCTGAAAGTAGAAACTAGCCCGATTACAACGGTATGTGTATTTTTTCTCTAGGCCATTCTGGTTAAACGTTTGGAGCAGCAGAATTGCGCAAAATATTTTGCCTTCTCAACCATTTCTTAGCTTCAAGCTCCCATATCTCGCGAACGGATTGAACAAACCCAAAAATTCCTGTTGGGTCTAAAAGTAGAAACTCGCCCGATTACAAACGTAAGTATATTTATTCCCTAGGCCATTCTGGTTAAGCGTTTGGAGCAGCAGAAGTGCGAAAATTTGTTGCCTTCTCAACCATTTCTTAGCTTCACACTCCCATATCACGCGAACGGATTGGCCACACCCAAAAATTCCTGCTGCGTCTGAAAGTAGAAACTCGCCCGATTACAACGGTATGTGTATTTTTTCCCTAGGCCATTCTGGTTAAGCGTTTGGAGCAGCAGAAGTGGGAAAAATTTGTTGTCTGCTGAACCATTTCTTAGCTTCAAACTCCCATATCTCGCGAACCGATTAACCAAACCCAAAAATTACTCCTGCATCTGAAAGTAGATACTCGCCCGATTACAACGGTATATGTATTTTTTCCCTAGGCCATTCTGGGTTAAGCGTTCGGAGCAGCAGAATTGCGAAAAATTTGTTGCCTTCTCAACCATTTCTTAGCTTCAAACTCCCCATATCACGCGAACGGTTTGACCAAGCCCACAAATTCCTGCTGCGCCTGAAAGTAGAAACTAGCCCGATTACAACGGTATGTGTATTTTTTCTCTAGGCCATTCTGGTTAAGCGTTTGGAGCAGCAGAATTGCGCAAAATTTGTAGCCTTCTCAACCATTTCTTAGCTTCATGCTCCCATATCTCGCGAACGGTTTGACCAAGCCCACAAATTCCTGCTGCGTCTGAAAGTAGAAACTAGCCCGATTACAACGGTATGTGTATTTTTTCTCTAGGCCATTCTGGTTAAACGTTTGGAGCAGCAGAATTGCGCAAAATATTTTGCCTTCTCAACCATTTCTTAGCTTCAAGCTCCATATCTCGCGAACGGATTGAACAAACCCAAAAATTCCTGTTAGGTCTAAAAGTAGAAACTCGCCCGATTACAAACGTAAGTATATTTATTCCTAGGCCATTCTGGTTAAGCGTTTGGAGCAGCAGAATTGCGAAAATTTGTTGCCTTCTCAACCATTTCTTAGCTTCACACTCCGATATCACGCGAACGGATTGGCCACATCCCAAAAAATTCCTGCTGCGTCTGAAAGTAGAAACTCGCCCGATTACAACGGTATGTGTATTTTCTCCCTAGGCCATTCTGGTTAAGCGTTTGGAGCAGCAGAAGTGGGAAAAATTTGTTGTCTGCTGAACCATTTCCTAGCTTCAAACTCCCATATCTCGCGAACGGATTAACCAAACCCAAAAATTACTCCTGCATCTGAAAGTAGATACTCGCCCGATTACAACGGTATATGTATTTTTTCCCTAGGCCATTCTGGTTAAGCGTTTGGAGCAGCAGAATTGCGCAAAATTTGTAGCCTTCTCAACCATTTTCTTAGCTTCAAACTGCCATATCACGCGAAACGGTTTGACCAAGCCCACAAATTCATGCTGCGTCTGAAAGTAGAAACTAGCCCGATTACAACGGTATGTGTATTTTTTCCATAGGCCATCCTGGGTAAGCGTTTGGAGCAGCAGAAGTGCGCAAAATTTGTTGTCTTCTCAACCATTTCTTAGATTCAAACTCCCATATCTCGCGAACGGTTTGACCAAGCCAAAAATTCCTGCTGCGTCTGAAAGTAGAAACTAGCCCGATTACAACGGTAGTGTGTATTTTTTCTCTAGGCCATTCTGGTTAAGCGTTTGGAGCAGCAGAAGTGCGAAAAACTTGATGCCTTCTCAACCATTTCTTAGCTTCAAACTCCCATATCAAGCGAACGGATTGGCCAAACCCAAAAATTCCTGCTGCGTCTGAAAGTAGAAACTCGCCCGATTACAACGGTATGTGTATTTTTTCCCTAGGCCATTCTGGTTAAGCATTTGGAGCAGCAGAAGTGGGAGAAATTTGTTGTCTGCTGAACCATT
Organism: Ptiloglossa arizonensis; assembly: GCF_051014685.1. Taxonomy (NCBI): domain Eukaryota; kingdom Metazoa; phylum Arthropoda; class Insecta; order Hymenoptera; family Colletidae; genus Ptiloglossa; species Ptiloglossa arizonensis. The sequence continues at coordinate 127,869 of NW_027478561.1, forward strand.
TCTTAGCTTCAAACTCCCATATCTCGCGAACCGATTAACCAAACCCAAAAATTACTTCTGCATCTGAAAGTAGATACTCGCCCGATTACAACGGTATATGTATTTTTTCCCTAGGCCATTCTGGTTAAGCGTTTGGAGCAGCAGAATTGCGAAAAATTTGTTGCCTTCTCAACCATTTCTTAGCTTCAAACTCCCATATCACGCGAACGGTTTGACCAAGCCCACAAGTTCCTGCTGCGCCTGAAAGTAGAAACTAGCCCGATTACAACGGTATGTGTATTTTTTCTCTAAGCCATTCTGGTTAAGCGTTTGGAGCAGCAGAATTGCGCAAAATTTGTAGCCTTCTCAACCATTTCTTAGCTTCAAGCTCCCATATCTCGCGAACGGTTTGACCAAGCCCACAAATTCCTGCTGCGTCTGAAAGTAGAAACTAGCCCGATTACAACGGTATGTGTATTTTTTCTCTAGGCCATTCTGGTTAAACGTTTGGAGCAGCAGAATTGCGCAAAATATTTTGCCTTCTCAACCATTTCTTAGCTTCAAGCTCCCATATCTCGCGACGGATTGAACAAACCCAAAAATTCCTGTTGGGTCTAAAAGTAGAAACTCGCCCGATTACAAACGTAAGTATATTTATTCCCTAGGCCATTCTGGTTAGCGTTTGGAGCAGCAGAAGTGCGAAAATTTGTTGCCTTCTCAACCATTTCTTAGCTTCACACTCCCATATCACGCGAACGGATTGGCCACACCCAAAAATTCCTGCTGCGTCTGAAAGTAGAAACTCGCCCGATTACAACGGTATGTGTATTTTTTCCCTAGGCCATTCTGGTTAAGCGTTTGGAGCAGCAGAAGTGGGAAAAATTTGTTGTCTGCTGAACCATTTCTTAGCTTCAAACTCCCATATCTCGCGAACCGATTAACCAAACCCAAAAATTACTCCTGCATCTGAAAGTAGATACTCGCCCGATTACAACGGTATATGTATTTTTTCCCTAGGCCATTCTGGTTAAGCGTTTGGAGCAGCAGAATTGCGAAAAATTTGTTGCCTTCTCAACCATTTCTTAGCTTCAAACTCCATATCACGCGAACGGTTTGACCAAGCCCACAAATTCCTGCTGCGCCTGAAAGTAGAAACTAGCCCGATTACAACGGTATGTGTATTTTTTCTCTAGGCCATTCTGGTTAAGCGTTTGGAGCAGCAGAATTGCGCAAAATTTGTAGCCTTCTCAACCATTTCTTAGCTTCATGCTCCCATATCTCGCGAACGGTTTGACCAAGCCCACAAATTCCTGCTGCGTCTGAAAGTAGAAACTAGCCCGATTACAACGGTATGTGTATTTTTTCTCTAGGCCATTCTGGTTAAACGTTTTGGAGCAGCAGAATTGCGCAAAATATTTTGCCTTCTCAACCATTTCTTAGCTTCAAGCTCCCATATCTCGCGAACGGATTGAACAAACCCAAAAATTCCTGTTGGGTCTAAAAGTAGAAACTCGCCCGATTACAAACGTAAGTATATTTATTCCCTAGGCCATTCTGGTTAAGCGTTTGGAGCAGCAGAATTGCGAAAATTTGTTGCCTTCTCAACCATTTCTTAGCTTCACACTCCCATATCACGCGAACGGATTGGCCACACCCAAAAATTCCTGTTGGGTCTAAAAGTAGAAACTCGCCCGATTACAAACGTAAGTATATTTATTCCCTAGGCCATTCTGGTTAAGCGTTTGGAGCAGCAGAATTGCGAAAATTTGTTGCCTTTCTCAACCATTTCTTAGCTTCACACTCCCATATCACGCGAACGGATTGGCCACACCCAAAAATTCCTGCTGCGTCTGAAAGTAGAAACTCGCCCGATTACAACGGTATGTGTATTTTTTCCCTAGGCCATTCTGGTTAAGCGTTTGGAGCAGCAGAAGTGGGAAAAATTTGTTGTCTGCTGAACCATTTCCTAGCTTCAAACTCCCATATCTCGCGAACGGATTAACCAAACCCAAAAATTACTCCTGCATCTGAAAGTAGATACTCGCCCGATTACAACGGTATATGTATTTTTTCCCTAGGCCATTCTGGTTAAGCGTTTGGAGCAGCAGAATTGCGCAAAATTTGTAGCCTTCTCAACCATTTCTTAGCTTCAAACTGCCATATCACGCGAACGGTTTGACCAAGCCCACAAATTCATGCTGCGTCTGAAAGTAGAAACTAGCCCGATTACAACGGTATGTGTATTTTTTCCATAGGCCATCCTGGGTAAGCGTTTGGAGCAGCAGAAGTGCGCAAAATTTGTTGTCTTCTCAACCATTTCTTAGATTCAAACTCCCATATCTCGCGAACGGTTTGACCAAGCCCAAAAATTCCTGCTGCGTCTGAAAGTAGAAACTAGCCCGATTACAACGGTATGTGTATTTTTTCTCTAGGCCATTCTGGTTAAGCGTTTGGAGCAGCAGAAGTGCGAAAAACTTGATGCCTTCTCAACCATTTCTTAGCTTCAAACTCCCATATCAAGCGAACGGATTGGCCAAACCCAAAAATTCCTGCTGCGTCTGAAAGTAGAAACTCGCCCGATTACAACGGTATGTGTATTTTTTCCCTAGGCCATTCTGGTTAAGCGTTTGGAGCAGCAGAAGTGGGAGAAATTTGTTGTCTGCTGAACCATTTCTTAGCTTCAAACTCCCATATCTCGCGAACGGATTAACCAAACCCAAAAATTACTCCTGCATCTGAAAGTAGATACTCGCCCGATTACAACGGTATATGTATTTTTTCCCTAGGCCATTCTGGTTAAGCGTTTGGAGCAGCAGAATTGCGCAAAATTTGTAGCCTTCTCAACCATTTCTTAGCTTCAAACTCCCATATCTCGCGAACGGTTTGACCAAGCCCAAAAATTCCTGCTGCGTCTGAAAGTAGAAACTAGCCCGATTACAACGGTATGTGTATTTCTCCATAGGCCATCCTGGGTAAGCGTTTGGAGCAGCAGAATTGCGCAAAATTTGTAGCCTTCTCAACCATTTCTTAGCTTCAAACTCCCATATCACGCGAACGGTTTGACCAAGCCCACAAATTCCTGCTGCATCTGAAAGTAGAAACTAGCCCGATTACAACGGTATGTGTATTTTTTCTCTAGGCCATTCTGGTTAAGCGTTTGGAGCAGCAGAAGTGCGAAAAACTTGATGCCTTCTCAACCATTTCTTAGCTTCAAACTCCCATATCAAGCGAACGGATTGGCCAAACCCAAAAATTCCTGCTGCGTCTGAAAGTAGAAACTAGCCCGATTACAACGGTATGTGTATTTTTTCCCTAGGCCATTCTGGTTAAGCGTTTGGAGCAGCAGAATTGCGCAAAATGTGTAGCCTTCTCAACCATTTCTTAGCTTCAAGCTCCCATATCACGCGAACGGATTGGCCAAACCCAAAAATTCCTGCTGCGTCTGAAAGTAGAAACTCGCCCGATTACAACGGTATGTGTATTTTTTCCCTAGGCCATTCTGGTTAAGCGTTTGGAGCAGCAGAAGTGGGAAAAATTTGTTGTCTGCTGAACCATTTCTTAGCTTCAAACTCCCATATCTCGCGAACGGATTAACCAAACCCAAAAATTACTCCTGCATCTGAAAGTAGATACTCGCCCGATTACAACGGTATATGTATTTTTTCCCTAGGCCATTCTGGTTAAGCGTTTGGAGCAGCAGAATTGCGCAAAATTTGTAGCCTTCTCAACCATTTCTTAGCTTCAAACTCCCATATCTCGCGAACGGTTTGACCAAGCCCAAAAATTCCTGCTGCGTCTGAAAGTAGAAACTAGCCCGATTACAACGGTATGTGTATTTTTTCCATAGGCCATCCTGGGTAAGCGTTTGGAGCAGCAGAATTGCGCAAAATTTGTAGCCTTCTCAACCATTTCTTAGCTTCAAACTCCCATATCACGCGAACGGTTTGACCAAGCCCACAAATTCCTGCTGCATCTGAAAGTAGAAACTAGCCCGATTACAACGGTATGTGTATTTTTTCTCTAGGCCATTCTGGTTAAGCGTTTGGAGCAGCAGAAGTGCGAAAAACTTGATGCCTTCTCAACCATTTCTTAGCTTCAAACTCCCATATCAAGCGAACCGATTGGCCAAACCCAAAAATTCCTGCTGCGTCTGAAAGTAGAAACTCGCCCGATTACAACGGTATGTGTATTTTTTCCCTAGGCCATTCTGGCTAAGCGTTTGGAGCAGCAGAAGTGGGAAAAATTTGTTGTCTGCTGAACCATTTCTTAGCTTCAAACTCCCATATCTCGCGAACGGATTAACCAAACCCAAAAATTACTCCTGCATCTGAAAGTAGATACTCGCCCGATTACAACGGTATATGTATTTTTTCCCTAGGCCATTCTGGTTAAGCGTTTGGAGCAGCAGAATTGCGCAAAATTTGTAGCCTTCTCAACCATTTCTTAGCTTCAAACTCCCATATCTCGCGAACGGTTTGACCAAGCCCAAAAATTCCTGCTGCGTCTGAAAGTAGAAACTAGCCCGATTACAACGGTATGTGTATTTTTTCCATAGGCCATCCTGGGTAAGCGTTTGGAGCAGCAGAATTGCGCAAAATTTGTAGCCTTCTCAACCATTTCTTAGCTTCAAACTCCCATATCACGCGAACGGTTTGACCAAGCCCACAAATTCCTGCTGCATCTGAAAGTAGAAACTAGCCCGATTACAACGGTATGTGTATTTTTTCTCTAGGCCATTCTGGTTAAGCGTTTGGAGCAGCAGAAGTGCGAAAAACTTGATGCCTTCTCAACCATTTCTTAGCTTCAAACTCCCATATCAAGCGAACCGATTGGCCAAACCCAAAAATTCCTGCTGCGTCTGAAAGTAGAAACTCGCCCGATTACAACGGTATGTGTATTTTTTCCCTAGGCCATTCTGGTTAAGCGTTTGGAGCAGCAGAAGTGGGAAAAATTTGTTGTCTGCTGAACCATTTCTTAGCTTCAAACTCCCATATCTCGCGAACGGATTAACCAAACCCAAAAATTACTCCTGCATCTGAAAGTAGATACTCGCCCGATTACAACGGTATATGTATTTTTTCCCTAGGCCATTCTGGTTAAGCGTTTGGAGCAGCAGAATTGCGAAAAATTTGTTGCCTTCTCAACCAGTTCTTAGCTTCAAACTCCCATATCACGCGAACTGTTCCACCAAGCCCACAAATTCCTGCTGCGTCTGAAAGTAGAAACTAGCCCGATTACAACGGTATGTGTATTTTTTCCCTAGGCCATTCTGGGTACGCGTTTGGAGCAGCAGAAGTGCGCAAAATTTGTTGTCTTCTCAACCATTTCTTAGCTTCAAACTCCCATATCTCGCGAACGGTTTGACCAAGCCCAAAAATTCCTGCTGCGTCTGAAAGTAGAAACTAGCCCGATTACAACGGTATGTGTTTTTTTTCTCTAAGCCATTCTGGTTAAGCGTTTGGAGCAGCTGAAGTGGGAAAAATTTGTTGTCTGCTGAACCATTTCTTAGCTTCAAACTCCGATATCTCGCGAACGGATTAACCAAACCCAAAAATTACTCCTGCATCTGAAAGTAGATACTCGCCCGATTACAACGGTATGTGTATTTTTTCCCTAGGCCATTCTGGTTAAGCGTTTGGAGCAGCAGAAGTGCGAAAAATTTGTTGCCTTCTCAACCATTTCTTAGCTTCAAATTCCCATATCACGCGAACGGTTTGACCAAGCCCACAAATTCCTTCTGCGTCTGAAAGTAGAAACTAGCCCGATTACAACGGTATGTGTATTTTTTCTCTAGGCCATTCTGGTTAAACGTTTGGAGCAGCAGAATTGCGCAAAATTTGTTGCCTTCTCAACCATTTCTTAGCTTCAAGCTCCCATATCTCGCGAACGGATTGAACAAACCCAAAAATTCCTGTTGGGTCTAAAAGTAGAAACTCGCCCGATTACAAAGGTAAGTATATTTATTCCCTAGGCCATTCTGGTTAAGCGTTTGGAGCAGCAGAAGTGCGAAAATTTGTTGCCTTCTCAACCATTTTTTTGCTTCACACTCCCATATCACGCGAACGGATTGGCCACACCCAAAAATTCCTGCTGCGTCTGAAAGTAGAAACTCGCCCGATTACAACGGTATGTGTATTTTTTCCCTAGGCCATTCTGGTTAAGCGTTTGTAGCAGCAGAAGTGGGAAAAATTTGTTGTCTGCTGAAACATTTCTTAGCTTCAAACTCCCATATCTCGCGAACGGATTAACCAAACCCAAAAATTACTCCTGCATCTGAAAGTAGATACTCGCCCGATTACAACGGTATATGTATTTTTTCCCTAGGCCATTCTGGTTAAGTGTTTGGAGCAGCAGAATTGCGCAAAATTTGTAGCCTTCTCAACCATTTCTTAGCTTCAAACTCCCATATCGCGCGAACGGTTTGACCAAGCCCACAAATTCCTGCTGCGTCTGAAAGTAGAAACTAGCCCGATTACAACGGTATGTGTATTTTTTCCATAGGCCATTCTGGGTAAGCGTTTGGAGCAGCAGAAGTGCGCAAAATTTGTTGTCTTCTCAACCATTTCTTAGCTTCAAACTCCCATATCTCGCGAACGGTTTGACCAAGCCCAAAAATTCCTGCTGCGTCTGAAAGTAGAAACTAGCCCGATTACAACGGTATGTGTACTTTTTCTCTAGGCCATTCTGGTTAAGCGTTTGGAGCAGCAGAATTGCGCAAAATGTGTAGCCTTCTCAACCATTTCTTAGCTTCAAGCTCCCATATCACGCGAACGGATTGGCCAAACCCAAAAATTCCTGCTGCGTCTGAAAGTAGAAACTCGCCCGATTACAACGGTATGTGTATTTTTTCCCTAGGCCATTCTGGTTAAGCGTTTGGAGCAGCAGAAGTGGGAAAAATTTGTTGTCTGCTGAACCATTTCTTAGCTTCAAACTCCCATATCTCGCGAACGGATTAACCAAACCCAAAAATTACTCCTGCATCTGAAAGTAGATACTCGCCCGATTACAACGGTATATGTATTTTTTCCCTAGGCCATTCTGGTTAAGCGTTTGGAGCAGCAGAATTGCGAAAAATTTGTTGCCTTCTCAACCAGTTCTTAGCTTCAAACTCCCATATCACGCGAACTGTTCCACCAAGCCCACAAATTCCTGCTGCGTCTGAAAGTAGAAACTAGCCCGATTACAACGGTTTTTGTATTTTTTCCCTAGGCCATTCTGGGTACGCGTTTGGAGCAGCAGAAGTGCGCAAAATTTGTTGTCTTCTCAACCATTTCTTAGCTTCAAACTCCCATATCTCGCGAACGGTTTGACCAAGCCCAAAAATTCCTGCTGCGTCTGAAAGTAGAAACTAGCCCGATTACAACGGTATGTGTATTTTTTCTCTAAGCCATTCTGGTTAAGCGTTTGGAGCAGCTGAAGTGGGAAAAATTTGTTGTCTGCTGAACCATTTCTTAGCTTCAAACTCCGATATCTCGCGAACGGATTAACCAAACCCAAAAATTACTCCTGCATCTGAAAGTAGATACTCGCCCGATTACAACGGTATGTGTATTTTTTCCCTAGGCCATTCTGGTTAAGCGTTTGGAGCAGCAGAAGTGCGAAAAATTTGTTGCCTTCTCAACCATTTCTTAGCTTCAAATTCCCATATCACGCGAACGGTTTGACCAAGCCCACAAATTCCTTCTGCGTCTGAAAGTAGAAACTAGCCCGATTACAACGGTATGTGTATTTTTTCTCTAGGCCATTCTGGTTAAACGTTTGGAGCAGCAGAATTGCGCAAAATTTGTTGCCTTCTCAACCATTTCTTAGCTTCAAGCTCCCATATCTCGCGAACGGATTGAACAAACCCAAAAATTCCTGTTGGGTCTAAAAGTAGAAACTCGCCCGATTACAAAGGTATATGTATTTTTTCCCTAGGCCATTCTGGTTAAGCGTTTGGAGCAGCAGAATTGCGAAAATTTGTTGCCTTCTCAACCAGTTCTTAGCTTCAAACTCCCATATCACGCGAACTGTTCCACCAAGCCCACAAATTCCTGCTGGGTCTGAAAGTAGAAACTAGCCCGATTACAACGGTATGTGTATTTTTTCCCTAGGCCATTCTGGGTACGCGTTTGGAGCAGCAGAAGTGAGCAAAATTTGTTGTCTTCTCAACCATTTCTTAGCTTCAAACTCCCATATCTCGCGAACGGTTTGACCAAGCCCAAAAATTCCTGCTGCGTGTGAAAGTAGAAACTAGCCCGATTACAACGGTATGTGTATTTTTTCTCTAAGCCATTCTGGTTAAGCGTTTGGAGCAGCTGAAGTGGGAAAAATTTGATGTCTGCTGAACCATTTCTTAGCTTCAAACTCCGATATCTCGCGAACGGATTAACCAAACCCAAAAATTACTCCAGCATCTGAAAGTAGATACTCGCCCGATTACAACGGTATGAGTATTTTTTCCCTAGGCCATTCTGGTTAAGCGTTTGGAGCAGCAGAAGTGCGAAAAATTTGTTGCCTTCTCAACCATTTCTTAGCTTCAAACTCCCATATCACGCGAACGGTTTGACCAAGCCCACAAATTCCTGCTTCGTCTGAAAGTAGAAACTAGCCCGATTACAACGGTATGTGTATTTTTTCTCTAGGCCATTCTGGTTAGACGTTTGGAGCAGCAGAATTGCGCAAAATTTGTTGCCTTCTCAACCATTTCTTAGCTTCAAGCTCCCATATCTCGCGAACGGATTGAACAAACCCAAAAATTCCTGTTGGGTCTAAAAGCAGAAACTCGCCCGATTACAAACGTAAGTATATTTATTCCCTAGGCCATTCTGGTTAAGCGTTTGGAGCAGCAGAAGTGCGAAAATTTGTTGCCTTCTCAACCATTTCTTAGCTTCACACTCCCATATGACGCGAACGGATTGGCCACACCCAAAAATTCCTGCTGCGTCTGAAAGTAGAAACTCGCCCGATTACAACGGTATGTGTATTTTTTCCCTAGGCCATTCTGGTTAAGCGTTTGGAGCAGCAGAAGTGGGAAAACTTTGTTGTCTGCTGAACCATTTCTTAGCTTCAAACTCCCATATCTCGCGAACGGATTAACCAAACCCAAAAATTACTCCTGCATCTGAAAGTAGATACTCGCCCGATTACAACGGTATATGTATTTTTTCCCTAGGCCATTCTGGTTAAGCGTTTGGAGCAGCAGAATTGCGAAAAATTTGTTGCCTTCTCAACCAGTTCTTAGCTTCAAACTCCCATATCACGCGAACTGTTCCACCAAGCCCACAAATTCCTGCTGCGTCTGAAAGTAGAAACTAGCCCGATTACAACGGTATGTGTATTTTTTCCCTAGGCCATTCTGGGTACGCGGTTGGAGCAGCAGAAGTGCGCAAAATTTGTTGTCTTCTCAACCATTTCTTAGCTTCAAACTCCCATATCTCGCGAACGGTTTGACCAAGCCCAAAAATTCCTGCTGCGTCTGAAAGTAGAAACTAGCCCGATTACAACGGTATGTGTATTTTTTCTCTAAGCCATTCTGGTTAAGCGTTTGGAGCAGCTGAAGTGGGAAAAATTTGTTGTCTGCTGAACCATTTCTTAGCTTCAAACTCCGATATCTCGCGAACGGATTAACCAAACCCAAAAATTACTCCTGCATCTGAAAGTAGATACTCGCCCGATTACAACGGTATGTGTATTTTTTCCCTAGGCCATTCTGGTTAAGCGTTTGGAGCAGCAGAAGTGCGAAAAATTTGTTGCCCTCTCAACCATTTCTTAGCTTCAAACTCCCATATCACGCGAACGGTTTGACCAAGCCCACAAATTCCTTCTGCGTCTGAAAGTAGAAACTAGCCCGATTACAACGGTATGTGTATTTTTTCTCTAGGCCATTCTGGTTAAACGTTTGGAGCAGCAGAATTGCGCAAAATTTGTTGCCTTCTCAACCATTTCTTAGCTTCAAGCTCCCATATCTCGCGAACGGATTGAACAAACCCAAAAATTCCTGTTGGGTCTAAAAGTAGAAACTCGCCCGATTACAAAGGTAAGTATATTTATTCCCTAGGCCATTCTGGTTAAGCGTTTGGAGCAGCAGAAGTGCGAAAATTTGTTGCCTTCTCAACCATTTTTTTGCTTCACACTCCCATATCAAGCGAACGGATTGGCCACACCCAAAAATTCCTGCTGCGTCTGAAAGTAGAAACTCGCCCGATTACAACGTTATGTGTATTTTTTCCCTAGGCCATTCTGGTTAAGCGTTTGGAGCAGCAGAAGTGGGAAAAATTTGTTGTCTGCTGAAACATTTCTTAGCTTCAAACTCCCATATCTCGCGAACGGATTAACCAAACCCAAAAATTACTCCTGCATCTGAAAGTAGATACTCGCCCGATTACAACGGTATATGTATTTTTTCCCTAGGCCATTCTGGTTAAGCGTTTGGAGCAGCAGAATTGCGCAAAATTTGTAGCCTTCTCAACCATTTCTTAGCTTCAAACTCCCATATCGCGCGAACGGTTTGACCAAGCCCACAAATTCCTGCTGCGTCTGAAAGTAGAAACTAGCCCGATTACAACGGTATGTGTATTTTTTCTCTAAGCCATTCTGGTTAAGCGTTTGGAGCAGCAGAATTGCGCAAAATGTGTAGCCTTCTCAACCATTTCTTAGCTTCAAGCTCCCATATCACGCGAACGGATTGGACAAACCCAAAAATTCCTGCTGCGTCTGAAAGTAGAAACTGGCCCGATTACAACGGTATGTGCATTTTTTCCCTAGGCCATTCTGGTTAAGCGTTTGGAGCAGCAGAAGTGGGAAAAATTTGTTGTCTGCTGAACCATTTCTTAGCTTCAAACTCCCATATCTCGCGAACGGATTAACCAAACCCAAAAATTACTCCTGCATCTGAAAGTAGATACTCGCCCGATTACAACGGTATATGTATTTTTTCCCTAGGCCATTCTGGTTAAGCGTTTGGAGCAGCAGAATTGCGAAAAATTTGTTGCTTTCTCAACCAGTTCTTAGCTTCAAACTCCCATATCACGCGAACTGTTCCACAAAGCCCACAAATTCCTGCTGGGTCTGAAAGTAGAAACTAGCCCGATTACAACGGTATGTGTATTTTTTCCCTAGGCCATTCTGGGTACGCGTTTGGAGCAGCAGAAGTGCGCAAAATTTGTTGCCTTCTCAACCATTTCTTAGCTTCAAACTCCCATATCTCGCGAACGGTTTGACCAAGCCCAAAAATTCCTGCTGCGTCTGAAAGTAGAAACTAGCCCGATTACAACGGTATGTGTATTTTTTCTCTAAGCCATTCTGGTTAAGCGTTTGGAGCAGCTGAAGTGGGAAAAATTTGTTGTCTGCTGAACCATTTCTTAGCTTCAAACTCCGATATCTCGCGAACGGATTAACCAAACCCAAAAATTACTCCTGCATCTGAAAGTAGATACTCGCCCGATTACAACGGTATATGTATCTTTTCCCTAGGCCATTCTGGTTAAGCGTTTGGAGCAGCAGAATTGCGAAAAATTCGTTGCCTTCTCAACCATTTCTTAGCTTCAAACTCCCATATCACGCGAACGGTTTGACCAAGCCCACAAATTCCTGCTGCGTCTGAAAGTAGAAACTAGCCCGATTACAACGGTATGTGTATTTTTTCCCTAGGCCATTCTGGGTACGCGTTTGGAGCAGCAGAAGTGCGCAAAATTTGTTGTTTTCTCAACCATTTCTTAGCTTCAAATTCCCATATCTCGCGAACGGTTTGACCAAGCCCAAAAATTCCTGCTGCGTCTGAAAGTAGAAACTCGCCCGATTACAAAGGTAAGTATATTTATTCCCTAGGCCATTCTGGTTAAGCGTTTGGAGCAGCAGAAGTGCGAAAATTTGTTGCCTTCTCAACCATTTTTTTGCTTCACACTCCCATATCAAGCGAACGGATTGGCCACACCCAAAAATTCCTGCTGCGTCTGAAAGTAGAAACTCGCCCGATTACAACGTTATGTGTATTTTTTCCCTAGGCCATTCTGGTTAAGCGTTTGGAGCAGCAGAAGTGGGAAAAATTTGTTGTCTGCTGAACCATTTCTTAGCTTCAAACTCCCATATCTCGCGAACGGATTAACCAAACCCCAAAATTACTCCTGCATCTGAAAGTAGATACTCGCCCGATTACAACGGCATATGTATTTTTTGCCTAGGCCATTCTGGTTAAGCGTTTGGAGCAGCAGAATTGCGAAAAATTTGTTGCCTTCTCAACCATTTCTTAGCTTCAAACTCCCATATCACGCGAACTGTTTGACCAAGCCCACAAATTCCTGCTGCGTCTGAAAGTAGAAACTAGCCCGATTACAACGGTATGTGTATTTTTTCTCTAGGCCATTCTGGGTACGCGTTTGGAGCAGCAGAAGTTCGCAAAATTTGTTGTCTTCTCAACCATTTCTTAGCTTCAAACTCCCATATCTCGCGAACGGTTTGACCAAGCCCAAAAACTCCTGCTGCGTCTGAAAGTAGAAACTAGCCCGATTACAACGGTATGTGTATTTTTTCTCTAGGCCATTCTGGTCAAGCGTTTGGAGCAGCAGAAGTGGGAATAATTTGTTGTCCGCTGAACCGTTTCTTAGCTTCAAACTCCGAAATCTCGCGAACGCATTAACCAAACCCAAAAATTACTCCTGCATCTGAAAGTAGATACTCGCCCGATTACAACGGTATGTATATTTTTTCCCTAGGCCATTCTGGTTAAGCGTTTGGAGCAGCAGAAGTGCGAAAAATTTGTTGCCTTCTCAACCATTTCTTAGCTTCAAACTCCCATATCACGCGAACGGTTTGACCAAGCCCACAAATTCCTGCTGCGTCTGAAAGTAGAAACTAGCCCGATTACAACGGTGTGTGTATTTTTTCCCTAGGCCATTCAGGGTAAGCGTTTGGAGCAGCAGAAGTGCGCAAAATTTGTTGTCATCTCAACCATTTCTTAGCTTCAAACTCCCATATCTCGCGAACGGTTTGACCAAGCCCAAAAATTCCTGCTGCGTCTGAAAGTAGAAACTAGCCCGATTACAACGGTATGTGTATTTTTTCTTTAGGCCATTCTGCTTAAGCGTTTGGAGCAGCAGAAGTGGGAAAAATTTGTTGTCTGCTGAACCATTTCTTAGCTTCAAACTCCGATATCTCGCGAACGGATTAACCAAACCCAAAAATTACTCCTGCATCTGAAAGTAGATACTCGCCCGATTACAACGGTATGTGTATTTTTTCCCTAGGCCATTCTGGTTAAGCGTTTGGAGCAGCAGAAGTGCGAAAAATTTGTTGCCTTCTCAACCATTTCTTAGCTTCAAACTCCCATATCACGCGAACGGTTTGACCAAGCCCACAAATTCCTTCTGTGTCTGAAAGTAGAAACTAGCCCGATTACCACGGTATGTGTATTTTTTCTCTAGGCCATTCTGGTTAAACGTTTGGAGCAGCAGAATTGCGCAAAATTTGTTGCCTTCTCAACCATTTCTTAGCTTCAAGCTCCCATATCTCGCGAACGGATTGAACAAACCCAAAAATTCCTGTTGGGTCTAAAAGTAGAAACTCGCCCGATTACAAAGGTAAGTATATTTATTCCCTAGGCCATTCTGGTTAAGCGTTTGGAGCAGCAGAAGTGCGAAAATTTGTTGCCTTCTCAACCATTTCTTTGCTTCACACTCCCATATCACGCGAACGGATTGGCCACACCCAAAAATTCCTGCTGCGTCTGAAAGTAGAAACTCGCCCGATTACAACGGTATGTGTATTTTTTCCATAGGCCATTCTGGGTAAGCGTTTGGAGCAGCAGAAGTGCGCAAAATTTGTTGTCTTCTCAACCATTTCTTAGCTTCAAACTCCCATATCTCGCGAACGGTTTGACCAAGCCCAAAAATTCCTGCTGCGTCTGAAAGTAGAAACTAGCCCGATTACAACGGTATGTGTATTTTTTCTCTAGGCCATTCTGGTTAAGCGTTTGGAGCAGCAGAATTGCGCAAAATGTGTAGCCTTCTCAACCATTTCTTAGCTTCAAGCTCCCATATCACGCGAACGGATTGGCCAAACCCAAAAATTCCTGCTGCGTCTGAAAGTAGAAACTCGCCCGATTACAACGGTATGTGTATTTTTTCCCTAGGCCATTCTGGGTACGCGTTTGGAGCAGCAGAAGTGCGCAAAATTTGTTGTCTTCTCAACCATTTCTTAGCTTCAAACTCCCATATCTCGCGAACGGATTGACCAAGCTCAAAAATTCCTGCTGCGTCTGAAAGTAGAAACTAGCCCGATTACAACGGTATGTGTATTTTTTCCCTAGGCCATTCTGGTTAAGCGTTTGGAGCAGCAGAAGTGCGAAAAATTTGTTGCCTTCTCAACCATTTCTTAGCTTCAAACTCCCATATCACGCGAACGGTTTGACCAAGCCCACAAATTCCTGCTGCGTCTGAAAGTAGAAACTAGCGCGATTACAACGGTATGTGTATTTTTTCCCTGGGCCATTCAGGGTAAGCGTTTGGAGCAGCAGAAGTGCGCAAAATTTGTTGTCATCTCAACCATTTCTTAGCTTCAAACTCCCATATCTCGCGAACGGTTTGACCAAGCCCAAAAATTCCTGCTGCGTCTGAGAGTAGAAACTAGCCCGATTACAACGGTATGTGTATCTTTTCTTTAGGCCATTCTGCTTAAGCGTTTGGAGCAGCAGAAGTGGGAAAAAGTTGTTGTCTGCTGAACCATTTCTTAGCTTCAAACTCCGATATCTCGCGAACAGATTAACCAAACCCAAAAATTACTCCTGCATCTGAAAGTAGATACTCGCCCGATTACAACGGTATGTGTATTTTTTCCCTAGGCCATTCTGGTTAAGCGTTTGGAGCAGCAGAAGTGCAAAAAATTTGTTGCCTTCTCAACCATTTCTTAGCTTCAAACTCCCATATCACGCGAACGGTTTGACCAAGCCCACAAATTCCTTCTGCGTCTGAAAGTAGAAACTAGCCCGATTACAACGGTATGTGTATTTTTTCTCTAGGCCATTCTGGTTAAACGTTTGGAGCAGCAGAATTGCGCAAAATTTGTTGCCTTCTCAACCATTTCTTAGCTTCAAGCTCCCATATCTCGCGAACGGATTGAACAAACCCAAAAATTCCTGTTGGGTCTAAAAGTAGAAACTCGCCCGATTACAAAGGTAAGTATATTTATTCCCTAGGCCATTCTGGTTAAGCGTTTGGAGCAGCAGAAGTGCGAAAATTTGTTGCCTTCTCAACCATTTCTTTGCTTCACACTCCCATATCACGCGAACGGATTGGCCACACCCAAAAATTCCTGCTGCGTCTGAAAGTAGAAACTCGCCCGATTACAACGGTATGTGTATTTTTTCCCTAGGCCATTCTGGTTAAGCGTTTGGAGCAGCAGAAGTGGGAAAAATTTGTTGTCTGCTGAACCATTTCTTAGCTTCAAACTCCCATATCTCGCGAACGGATTAACCAAACCCAAAAATTACTCCTGCATCTGAAAGTAGATACTCCCCCGATTACAACGGTATATGTATTTTTTCCCTAGGCCATTCTGGTTAAGCGTTTGGAGCAGCAGAATTGCGCAAAATTTGTAGCCTTCTCAACCATTTCTTAGCTTCAAACTCCCATATCGCGCGAACGGTTTGACCAAGCCCACAAATTCCTGCTGCGTCTGAAAGTAGAAACTAGCCCGATTACAACGGTATGTGTATTTTTTCCATAGGCCATTCTGGGTAAGCGTTTGGAGCAGCAGAAGTGCGCAAAATTTGTTGTCTTCTCAACCATTTCTTAGCTTCAAACTCCCATATCTCGCGAACGGTTTGACCAAGCCCAAAAATTCCTGCTGCGTCTGAAAGTAGAAACTAGCCCGATTACAACGGTATGTGTATTTTTTCTCTAGGCCATTCTGGTTAAGCGTTTGGAGCAGCAGAATTGCGCAAATTGTGTAGCCTTCTCAACCATTTCTTAGCTTCAAGCTCCCATATCACGCGAACGGATTGGCCAAACCCAAAAATTCCTGCTGCGTCTGAAAGTAGAAACTCGCCCGATTACAACGGTATGTGTATTTTTTCCCTAGGCCATTCTGGTTAAGCGTTTGGAGCAGCAGAAGTGGGAAAAATTTGTTGTCTGCTGAACCATTTCTTAGCTTCAAACTCCCATATCTCGCGAACGGATTAACCAAACCCAAAAATTACTCCTGCATCTGAAAGTAGATACTCGCCCGATTACAACGGTATATGTATTTTTTCCCTAGGCCATTCTGGTTAAGCGTTTGGAGCAGCAGAATTGCGAAAAATTTGTTGCCTTCTCAACCAGTTCTTAGCTTCAAACTCCCATATCACGCGAACTGTTCCACCAAGCCCACAAATTCCTGCTGCGTCTGAAAGTAGAAACTAGCCCGATTACAACGGTATGTGTATTTTTTCCCTAGGCCATTCTGGGTACGCGTTTGGAGCAGCAGAAGTGCGCAAAATTTGTTGTCTTCTCAACCATTTCTTAGCTTCAAACTCCCATATCTCGCGAACGGATTGACCAAGCTCAAAAATTCCTGCTGCGTCTGAAAGTAGAAACTAGCCCGATTACAACGGTATGTGTATTTTTTCCCTAGGCCATTCTGGTTAAGCGTTTGGAGCAGCAGAAGTGCGAAAAATTTGTTGCCTTCTCAACGATTTCTTAGCTTCAAACTCCCATATGACGCGAACGGTTTGACCAAGCCCACAAATTCCTGCTTCGTCTGAAAGTAGAAACTAGCCCGATTACAACGGTATGTGTATTTTTTCTCTAGGCCATTCTGGTTAGACGTTTGGAGCAGCAGAATTGCGCAAAATTTGTTGCGTTCTCAACCATTTCTTAGCTTCAAGCTCCCATATCTCGCGAACGGATTGAACAAACCCAAAAATTCCTGTTGGGTCTAAAAGTAGAAACTCGCCCGATTACAAACGTAAGTATATTTATTCCCTAGGCCATTCTGGTTAAGCGTTTGGAGCAGCAGAATTGCGCAAAATGTGTAGCCTTCTCAACCATTTCTTAGCTTCAAGCTCCCATATCACGCGAACGGATTGGCCAAACCCAAAAATTCCTGCTGCGTCTGAAAGTAGAAACTCGCCCGATTACAACGGTATGTGTATTTTTTCCCTAGGCCATTCTGGTTAAGCGTTTGGAGCAGCAGAAGTGGGAAAAATTTGTTGTCTGCTGAACCATTTCTTAGCTTCAAACTCCCATATCTCGCGAACGGATTGACCAAACCCAAAAATTCCTGCTGCGTCTGAAAGTAGAAACTAGCCCGATTACAACGGTATGTGTATCTTTTCTTTAGGCCATTCTGCTTAAGCGTTTGGAGCAGCAGAAGTGGGAAAAAGTTGTTGTCTGCTGAACCATTTCTTAGCTTCAAACTCCGATATCTCGCGAACAGATTAACCAAACCCAAAAATTACTCCTGCATCTGAAAGTAGATACTCGCCCGATTACAACGGTATGTGTATTTTTTCCCTAGGCCATTCTGGTTAAGCGTTTGGAGCAGCAGAAGTGGGAAAAATTTGTTGTCTGCTGAACCATTTCTTAGCTTCAAACTCCCATATCTCGCGAACGGATTAACCAAACCCAAAAATTACTCCTGCATCTGAAAGTAGATACTCGCCCGATTACAACGGTATATGTATTTTTTACCTAGGCCATTCTGGTTAAGCGTTTGGAGCAGCAGAATTGCGAAAAATTTGTTGCCTTCTCAACCAGTTCTTAGCTTCAAACTCCCATATCACGCGAACTGTTCCACCAAGCCCACAAATTCCTGCTGCGTCTGAAAGTAGAAACTAGCCCGATTACAACGGTATGTGTATTTTTTCCCTAGGCCATTCTGGGTACGCGTTTGGAGCAGCAGAAGTGCGCAAAATTTGTTGTCTTCTCAACCATTTCTTAGCTTCAAACTCCCATATCTCGCGAACGGATTGACCAAGCTCAAAAATTCCTGCTGCGTCTGAAAGTAGAAACTAGCCCGATTACAACGGTATGTGTATTTTTTCCCTAGGCCATTCTGGTTAAGCGTTTGGAGCAGCAGAAGTGCGAAAAATTTGTTGCCTTCTCAACCATTTCTTAGCTTCAAACTCCCATATCACGCGAACGGTTTGACCAAGCCCACAAATTCCTGCTGCGTCTGAAAGTAGAAACTAGCGCGATTACAACGGTATGTGTATTTTTTCCCTGGGCCATTCAGGGTAAGCGTTTGGAGCAGCAGAAGTGCGCAAAATTTGTTGTCATCTCAACCATTTCTTAGCTTCAAACTCCCATATCTCGCGAACGGTTTGACCAAGCCCAAAAATTCCTGCTGCGTCTGAAAGTAGAAACTAGCCCGATTACAACGGTATGTGTATCTTTTCTTTAGGCCATTCTGCTTAAGCGTTTGGAGCAGCAGAAGTGGGAAAAAGTTGTTGTCTGCTGAACCATTTCTTAGCTTCAAACTCCGATATCTCGCGAACAGATTAACCAAACCCAAAAATTACTCCTGCATCTGAAAGTAGATACTCGCCCGATTACAACGGTATGTGTATTTTTTCCCTAGGCCATTCTGGTTAAGCGTTTGGAGCAGCAGAAGTGGGAAAAATTTGTTGTCTGCTGAACCATTTCTTAGCTTCAAACTCCCATATCTCGCGAACGGATTAACCAAACCCAAAAATTACTCCTGCATCTGAAAGTAGATACTCGCCCGATTACAACGGTATATGTATTTTTTCCCTAGGCCATTCTGGTTAAGCGTTTGGAGCAGCAGAATTGCGAAAAATTTGTTGCCTTCTCAACCAGTTCTTAGCTTCAAACTCCCATATCACGCGAACTGTTCCACCAAGCCCACAAATTCCTGCTGCGTCTGAAAGTAGAAACTAGCCCGATTACAACGGTATGTGTATTTTTTCCCTAGGCCATTCTGGGTACGCGTTTGGAGCAGCAGAAGTGCGCAAAATT
Organism: Ptiloglossa arizonensis; assembly: GCF_051014685.1. NCBI lineage: Eukaryota > Metazoa > Arthropoda > Insecta > Hymenoptera > Colletidae > Ptiloglossa > Ptiloglossa arizonensis. Next base: position 146,777 of record NW_027478561.1, read on the forward strand.
TGTTGTCTTCTCAACCATTTCTTAGCTTCAAACTCCCATATCTCGCGAACGGATTGACCAAGCTCAAAAATTCCTGCTGCGTCTGAAAGTAGAAACTAGCCCGATTACAACGGTATGTGTATTTTTTCCCTAGGCCATTCTGGTTAAGCGTTTGGAGCAGCAGAAGTGCGAAAAATTTGTTGCCTTCTCAACCATTTCTTAGCTTCAAACTCCCATATCACGCGAACGGTTTGACCAAGCCCACAAATTCCTGCTGCGTCTGAAAGTAGAAACTAGCGCGATTACAACGGTATGTGTATTTTTTCCCTGGGCCATTCAGGGTAAGCGTTTGGAGCAGCAGAAGTGCGCAAAATTTGTTGTCATCTCAACCATTTCTTAGCTTCAAACTCCCATATCTCGCGAACGGTTTGACCAAGCCCAAAAATTCCTGCTGCGTCTGAAAGTAGAAACTAGCCCGATTACAACGGTATGTGTATCTTTTCTTTAGGCCATTCTGCTTAAGCGTTTGGAGCAGCAGAAGTGGGAAAAAGTTGTTGTCTGCTGAACCATTTCTTAGCTTCAAACTCCGATATCTCGCGAACAGATTAACCAAACCCAAAAATTACTCCTGCATCTGAAAGTAGATACTCGCCCGATTACAACGGTATGTGTATTTTTTCCCTAGGCCATTCTGGTTAAGCGTTTGGAGCAGCAGAAGTGCGAAAAATTTGTTGCCTTCTCAACCATTTCTTAGCTTCAAACTCCCATATCACGCGAACGGTTTGACCAAGCCCACAAATTCCTTCTGCGTCTGAAAGTAGAAACTAGCCCGATTACAACGGTATGTGTATTTTTTCTCTAGGCCATTCTGGTTAAACGTTTGGAGCAGCAGAATTGCGCAAAATTTGTTGCCTTCTCAACCATTTCTTAGCTTCAAGCTCCCATATCTCGCGAACGGATTGAACAAACCCAAAAATTCCTGTTGGGTCTAAAAGTAGAAACTCGCCCGATTACAAAGGTAAGTATATTTATTCCCTAGGCCATTCTGGTTAAGCGTTTGGAGCAGCAGAAGTGCGAAAATTTGTTGCCTTCTCAACCATTTCTTTGCTTCACACTCCCATATCACGCGAACGGATTGGCCACACCCAAAAATTCCTGCTGCGTCTGAAAGTAGAAACTCGCCCGATTACAACGGTATGTGTATTTTTTCCCTAGGCCATTCTGGTTAAGCGTTTGGAGCAGCAGAAGTGGGAAAAATTTGTTGTCTGCTGAACCATTTCTTAGCTTCAACTCCCATATCTCGCGAACGGATTAACCAAACCCAAAAATTACTCCTGCATCTGAAAGTAGATACTCCCCCGATTACAACGGTATATGTATTTTTTCCTAGGCCATTCTGGTTAAGCGTTTGGAGCAGCAGAATTGCGCAAAATTTGTAGCCTTCTCAACCATTTCTTAGCTCAAACTCCCATATCGCGCGAACGGTTTGACCAAGCCCACAAATTCCTGCTGCGTCTGAAAGTAGAAACTAGCCCGATTACAACGGTATGTGTATTTTTTCCATAGGCCATTCTGGGTAAGCGTTTGGAGCAGCAGAAGTGCGCAAAATTTGTTGTCTTCTCAACCATTTCTTAGCTTCAAACTCCCATATCTCGCGAACGGTTTGACCAAGCCCAAAAATTCCTGCTGCGTCTGAAAGTAGAAACTAGCCCGATTACAACGGTATGTGTATTTTTTCTCTAGGCCATTCTGGTTAAGCGTTTGGAGCAGCAGAATTGCGCAAATTGTGTAGCCTTCTCAACCATTTCTTAGCTTCAAGCTCCCATATCACGCGAACGGATTGGCCAAACCCAAAAATTCCTGCTGCGTCTGAAAGTAGAAACTCGCCCGATTACAACGGTATGTGTATTTTTTCCCTAGGCCATTCTGGTTAAGCGTTTGGAGCAGCAGAAGTGGGAAAAATTTGTTGTCTGCTGAACCATTTCTTAGCTTCAAACTCCCATATCTCGCGAACGGATTAACCAAACCCAAAAATTACTCCTGCATCTGAAAGTAGATACTCGCCCGATTACAACGGTATATGTATTTTTTCCCTAGGCCATTCTGGTTAAGCGTTTGGAGCAGCAGAATTGCGAAAAATTTGTTGCCTTCTCAACCAGTTCTTAGCTTCAAACTCCCATATCACGCGAACTGTTCCACCAAGCCCACAAATTCCTGCTGCGTCTGAAAGTAGAAACTAGCCCGATTACAACGGTATGTGTATTTTTTCCCTAGGCCATTCTGGGTACGCGTTTGGAGCAGCAGAAGTGCGCAAAATTTGTTGTCTTCTCAACCATTTCTTAGCTTCAAACTCCCATATCTCGCGAACGGATTGACCAAGCTCAAAAATTCCTGCTGCGTCTGAAAGTAGAAACTAGCCCGATTACAACGGTATGTGTATTTTTTCCCTAGGCCATTCTGGTTAAGCGTTTGGAGCAGCAGAAGTGCGAAAAATTTGTTGCCTTCTCAACGATTTCTTAGCTTCAAACTCCCATATGACGCGAACGGTTTGACCAAGCCCACAAATTCCTGCTTCGTCTGAAAGTAGAAACTAGCCCGATTACAACGGTATGTGTATTTTTTCTCTAGGCCATTCTGGTTAGACGTTTGGAGCAGCAGAATTGCGCAAAATTTGTTGCGTTCTCAACCATTTCTTAGCTTCAAGCTCCCATATCTCGCGAACGGATTGAACAAACCCAAAAATTCCTGTTGGGTCTAAAAGTAGAAACTCGCCCGATTACAAACGTAAGTATATTTATTCCCTAGGCCATTCTGGTTAAGCGTTTGGAGCAGCAGAAGTGCGAAAATTTGTTGCCTTCTCAACCATTTCTTAGCTTCACACTCCCATATGACGCGAACGGATTGGCCACACCCAAAAATTCCTGCTGCGTCTGAAAGTAGAAACTCGCCCGATTACAACGGTATGTGTATTTTTTCCCTAGGCCATTCTGGTTAAGCGTTTGGAGCAGCAGAAGTGGGAAAACTTTGTTGTCTGCTGAACCATTTCTTAGCTTCAAACTCCCATATCTCGCGAACGGATTAACCAAATCCAAAAATTACTCCTGCATCTGAAAGTAGATACTCGCCCGATTACAACGGTATATGTATTTTTTCCCTAGGCCACTCTGGTAAAGCGTTTGGAGCAGCAGAATTGCGAAAAATTCGTTGCCTTCTCAACCATTTCTTAGCTTCAAACTCCCATATCACGCGAACGGTTTGACCAAGCCCACAAATTCCTGCTGCGTCTGAAAGTAGAAACTAGCCCGATTACAACGGTATGTGTATTTTTTCCCTAGGCCATTCTGGGTACGCGTTTGGAGCAGCAGAAGTGCGCAAAATTTGTTGTTTTCTCAACCATTTCTTAGCTTCAAATTCCCATATCTCGCGAACGGTTTGACCAAGCCCAAAAATTCCTGCTGCGTCTGAAAGTAGAAACTAGCCCGATTACAACGGTATGTGTATTTTTTCTCTAGGCCATTCTGGTTAAGCGTTTGGAGCAGCAGAATTGCCCAAAATTTGTAGCCTTCTCAACCATTTCTTAGCTTCAAGCACCCATATCTCGCGAACGGATAGACCAAACCCAAAAATTCCTGTTGGGTCTGAAAGTAGAAACTCGCCCGATTACAAACGTAAGTATATTTATTCCCTAGGCCATTCTGGTTAAGCGTTTGGAGCAGCAGAATTGCGAAAAATTTGATGCCTTCTCAACCATTTCTTAGTTTCAAACTCCCATATCACGCGAACGGATTGGCCAAACCCAAAAATTACTGCTGCGTCTGAAAGTAGAAACTCGCCCGATTACAACGGTATGTGTATTTTTTCCCTAGGCCATTCTGGTTAAGCGTTTGGAGCAGCAGAAGTGGGAGAAATTTGTTGTGTGCTGAACCATTCCTTAGCTTCAAACTCCCATATCTCGCGAACGGATTAACCAAACCCAAAAATTACTCCTGCATCTGAAAGTAGATACTCGCCCGATTACAACGGTATATGTATTTTTTCCCTAGGCCATTCTGGTTAAGCGTTTGGAGCAGCAGAATTGCGCAAAATTTGTAGCCTTCTCAACCATTTCTTAGCTTCAAACTCCCATATCTCGCGAACGGTTTGACCAAGCCCAAAAATTCCTGCTGCGTCTGAAAGTAGAAACTAGCCCGATTACAACGGTATGTGTATTTTTTCCATAGGCCATCCTGGGTAAGCGTTTGGAGCAGCCGAATTGCGCAAAATTTGTAGCCTTCTCAACCATTTCTTAGCTTCAAACTCCCATATCACGCGAACGGTTTGACCAAGCCCACAAATTCCTGCTGCATCTGAAAGTAGAAACTAGCCCGATTACAACGGTATGTGTATTTTTTCTCTAGGCCATTCTGGTTAAGCGTTTGGAGCAGCAGAAGTGCGAAAAACTTGATGCCTTCTCAACCATTTCTTAGCTTCAAACTCCCATATCAAGCGAACGGATTGGCCAAACCCAAAAATTCCTGCTGCGTCTGAAAGTAGAAACTAGCCCGATTACAACGGTATGTGTATTTTTTCCCTAGGCCATTCTGGTTAAGCGTTTGGAGCAGCAGAATTGCGAAAAATTTGTTGCCTTCTCAACCAGTTCTTAGCTTCAAACTCCCATATCACGCGAACTGTTCGACCAAGCCCACAAATTCCTGCTGCGTCTGAAAGTCGAAACTAGCCCGATTACAACGGTATGTGTATTTTTTCCCTAGGCCATTCTGGGTACGCGTTTGGAGCAGCAGAAGTGCGCAAAATTTGTTGTCTTCTCAACCATTTCTTAGCTTCAAACTCCCATATATCGCGAACGGTTTGACCAAGCCCAAAAATTCCTGCTGCGTCTGAAAGTAGAAACTAGCCCGATTACAACGGTATGTGTATTTTTTCTCTAGGCCATTCTGGTTAAGCGTTTGGAGCAGCAGTAGTGGGAAATATTTGTTGTCTGCTGAACCATTTCTTAGCTTCAAACTCCGATATCTCGCGAACGGATTAACCAAACCCAAAAATTACTCCTGCATCTGAAAGTAGATACTCGCCCGATTACAACGTTATATGTATTTTTTCCCTAGGCCTTTCTGGTTAAGCGTTTGGAGCAGCAGAATTGCGCAAAATTTGTAGCCTTCTCAACCATTTCTTAGCTTCAAACTCCCATATCACGCGAACGGTTTGACCAAGCCCACAAATTCCTGCTGCGTCTGAAAGTAGAAACTAGCCCGATTACAACGGTATGTGTATTTTTTCCATAGGCCATTCTGGGTAAGCGTTTGGAGCAGCAGAAGTGCGCAAAATTTGTTGTCTTCTCAACCATTTCTTAGCTTCAAACTCCCATATCTCGCGAACGGTTTGACCAAGCCCAAAAATTCCTGCTGCGTCTGAAAGTAGAAACTAGCCCGATTACAACGGTATGTGTATTTTTTCTCTAGGCCATTCTGGTTAAGCGTTTGGAGCAGCAGAATTGCGCAAAATGTGTAGCCTTCTCAACCATTTCTTAGCTTCAAGCTCCCATATCACGCGAACGTATTGGCCAAACCCAAAAATTCCTGCTGCGTCTGAAAGTAGAAACTCGCCCGATTACAACGGTATGTGTATTTTTTCCCTAGGCCATTCTGGTTAAGCGTTTGGAGCAGCAGAAGTGGGAAAAATTTGTTGTCTGCTGAACCATTTCTTAGCTTCAAACTCCCATATCTCGCGAACGGATTAACCAAACCCAAAAATTACTCCTGCATCTGAAAGTAGATACTCGCCCGATTACAACGTTATATGTATTTTTTCCCTAGGCCATTCCGGTTAAGCGTTTGGAGCAGCAGAATTGCGCAAAATTTGTACCCTTCTCAACCATTTCTTAGCTTCAAACTCCCATATCTCGCGAACGGTTTGACCAAGCCCAAAAATTCCTGCTGCGTCTGAAAGTAGAAACTAGCCCGATTACAACGGTATGTGTATTTTTTCTCTAGGCCATTCTGGTTAAGCGTTTGGAGCAGCAGAAGTGCGAAAAACTTGATGCCTTCTCAACCATTTCTTAGCTTCAAACTCCAATATCAAGCGAACGGATTGGCCAAACCCAAAAATTCCTGCTGCGTCTGAAAGTAGAAACTAGCCCGATTACAACGGTATGTGTATTTTTTCCCTAGGCCATTCTGGTTAAGCGTTTGGAGCAGCAGAATTGCGAAAAATTTGTTGCCTTCTCAACCAGTTCTTAGCTTCAAACTCCCATATCACGCGAACTGTTCGACCAAGCCCACAAATTCCTGCTGCGTCTGAAAGTCGAAACTAGCCCGATTACAACGGTGTGTGTATTTTTTCCCTAGGCCATTCTGGGTACGCGTTTGGAGCAGCAGAAGTGCGCAAAATTTGTTGTCTTCTCAACCATTTCTTAGCTTCAAACTCCCATATCTCGCGAACGGTTTGACCAAGCCCAAAAATTCCTGCTGCGTCTGAAAGTAGAAACTAGCCCGATTACAACGGTATGTGTATTTTTTCTCTAGGCCATTCTTGTTAAGCGTTTGGAGCAGCAGTAGTGGGAAAAATTTGTTGTCTGCTGAACCATTTCTTAGCTTCAAACTCCGATATCTCGCGAACGGATTAACCAAACCCAAAAATTACTCCTGCATCTGAAAGTAGATACTCGCCCGATTACAACGGTATATGTATTTTTTCCCTAGGCCATTCTGGTTAAGCGTTTGGAGCAGCAGAATTGCGCAAAATTTGTAGCCTTCTCAACCATTTCTTAGCTTCAAACTCCCATATCACGCGAACGGTTTGACCAAGCCCACAAATTCCTGCTGCGTCTGAAAGTAGAAACTAGCCCGATTACAACGGTATGTGTATTTTTTCCATAGGCCATTCTGGGTAAGCGTTTGGAGCAGCAGAAGTGCGCAAAATTTGTTGTCTTCTCAACCATTTCTTAGCTTCAAACTCCCATATCTCGCGAACGGTTTGACCAAGCCCAAAAATTCCTGCTGCGTCTGAAAGTAGAAACTAGCCCGATTACAACGGTATGTGTATTTTTTCTCTAGGCCATTCTGGTTAGCGTTTGGAGCAGCAGAATTGCGCAAAATGTGTAGCCTTCTCAACCATTTCTTAGCTTCAAGCTCCCATATCACGCGAACGGATTGGCCAAACCCAAAAATTCCTGCTGCGTCTGAAAGTAGAAACTCGCCCGATTACAACGGTATGTGTATTTTTTCCCTAGGCCATTCTGGTTAAGCGTTTGGAGCAGCAGAAGTGGGAAAAATTTGTTGTCTGCTGAACCATTTCTTAGCTTCAAACTCCCATATCTCGCGAACGGATTAACCAAACCCAAAAATTACTCCTGCATCTGAAAGTAGATACTCGCCCGATTACAACGGTATATGTATTTTTTCCCTAGGCCATTCTGGTTAAGCGTTTGGAGCAGCAGAATTGCGAAAAATTTGTTGCCTTCTCAACCAGTTCTTAGCTTCAAACTCCCATATCACGCGAACTGTTCCACCAAGCCCACAAATTCCTGCTGCGTCTGAAAGTAGAAACTAGCCCGATTACAACGGTATGTGTATTTTTTCCCTAGGCCATTCTGGGTACGCGTTTGGAGCAGCAGAAGTGCGCAAAATTTGTTGTCTTCTCAACCATTTCTTAGCTTCAAACTCCCATATCTCGCGAACGGTTTGACCAAGCCCAAAAATTCCTGCTGCGTCTGAAAGTAGAAACTAGCCCGATTACAACGGTATGTGTATTTTTTCCATAGGCCATTCTGGGTAAGCGTTTGGAGCAGCAGAAGTGCGCAAAATTTGTTGTCTTCTCAACCATTTCTTAGCTTCAAACTCCCATATCTCGCGAACGGTTTGACCAAGCCCAAAAATTCCTGCTGCGTCTGAAAGTAGAAACTAGCCCGATTACAACGGTATGTGTATTTTTTCCATAGGCCATCCTGGGTAAGCGTTTGGAGCAGCAGAATTGCGCAAAATTTGTAGCCTTCTCAACCATTTCTTAGCTTCAAACTCCCATATCACGCGAACGGTTTGACCAAGCCCACAAATTCCTGCTGCATCTGAAAGTAGAAACTAGCCCGATTACAACGGTATGTGTATTTTTTCTCTAGGCCATTCTGGTTAAGCGTTTGGAGCAGCAGAAGTGCGAAAAACTTGATGCCTTCTCAACCATTTCTTAGCTTCAAACTCCCATATCAAGCGAACGGATTGGCCAAACCCAAAAATTCCTGCTGCGTCTGAAAGTAGAAACTAGCCCGATTACAACGGTATGTGTATTTTTTCCCTAGGCCATTCTGGTTAAGCGTTTGGAGCAGCAGAATTGCGAAAAATTTGTTGCCTTCTCAACCAGTTCTTAGCTTCAAACTCCCATATCACGCGAACTGTTCGACCAAGCCCACAAATTCCTGCTGCGTCTGAAAGTCGAAACTAGCCCGATTACAACGGTATGTGTATTTTTTCCCTAGGCCATTCTGGGTACGCGTTTGGAGCAGCAGAAGTGCGCAAAATTTGTTGTCTTCTCAACCATTTCTTAGCTTCAAACTCCCATATATCGCGAACGGTTTGACCAAGCCCAAAAATTCCTGCTGCGTCTGAAAGTAGAAACTAGCCCGATTACAACGGTATGTGTATTTTTTCTCTAGGCCATTCTGGTTAAGCGTTTGGAGCAGCAGTAGTGGGAAAAATTTGTTGTCTGCTGAACCATTTCTTAGCTTCAAACTCCGATATCTCGCGAACGGATTAACCAAACCCAAAAATTACTCCTGCATCTGAAAGTAGATACTCGCCCGATTACAACGTTATATGTATTTTTTCCCTAGGCCATTCTGGTTAAGCGTTTGGAGCAGCAGAATTGCGCAAAATTTGTAGCCTTCTCAACCATTTCTTAGCTTCAAACTCCCATATCACGCGAACGGTTTGACCAAGCCCACAAATTCCTGCTGCGTCTGAAAGTAGAAACTAGCCCGATTACAACGGTATGTGTATTTTTTCCATAGGCCATTCTGGGTAAGCGTTTGGAGCAGCAGAAGTGCGCAAAATTTGTTGTCTTCTCAACCATTTCTTAGCTTCAAACTCCCATATCTCGCGAACGGTTTGACCAAGCCCAAAAATTCCTGCTGCGTCTGAAAGTAGAAACTAGCCCGATTACAACGGTATGTGTATTTTTTCTCTAGGCCATTCTGGTTAAGCGTTTGGAGCAGCAGAATTGCGCAAAATGTGTAGCCTTCTCAACCATTTCTTAGCTTCAAGCTCCCATATCACGCGAACGTATTGGCCAAACCCAAAAATTCCTGCTGCGTCTGAAAGTAGAAACTCGCCCGATTACAACGGTATGTGTATTTTTTCCCTAGGCCATTCTGGTTAAGCGTTTGGAGCAGCAGAAGTGGGAAAAATTTGTTGTCTGCTGAACCATTTCTTAGCTTCAAACTCCCATATCTCGCGAACGGATTAACCAAACCCAAAAATTACTCCTGCATCTGAAAGTAGATACTCGCCCGATTACAACGTTATATGTATTTTTTCCCTAGGCCATTCCGGTTAAGCGTTTGGAGCAGCAGAATTGCGCAAAATTTGTACCCTTCTCAACCATTTCTTAGCTTCAAACTCCCATATCTCGCGAACGGTTTGACCAAGCCCAAAAATTCCTGCTGCGTCTGAAAGTAGAAACTAGCCCGATTACAACGGTATGTGTATTTTTTCCATAGGCCATCCTGGGTAAGCGTTTGGAGCAGCAGAATTGCGCAAAATTTGTAGCCTTCTCAACCATTTCTTAGCTTCAAACTCCCATATCACGCGAACGGTTTGACCAAGCCCACAAATTCCTGCTGCATCTGAAAGTAGAAACTAGCCCGATTACAACGGTATGTGTATTTTTTCTCTAGGCCATTCTGGTTAAGCGTTTGGAGCAGCAGAAGTGCGAAAAACTTGATGCCTTCTCAACCATTTCTTAGCTTCAAACTCCAATATCAAGCGAACGGATTGGCCAAACCCAAAAATTCCTGCTGCGTCTGAAAGTAGAAACTAGCCCGATTACAACGGTATGTGTATTTTTTCCCTAGGCCATTCTGGTTAAGCGTTTGGAGCAGCAGAATTGCGAAAAATTTGTTGCCTTCTCAACCAGTTCTTAGCTTCAAACTCCCATATCACGCGAACTGTTCGACCAAGCCCACAAATTCCTGCTGCGTCTGAAAGTCGAAACTAGCCCGATTACAACGGTGTGTGTATTTTTTCCCTAGGCCATTCTGGGTACGCGTTTGGAGCAGCAGAAGTGCGCAAAATTTGTTGTCTTCTCAACCATTTCTTAGCTTCAAACTCCCATATCTCGCGAACGGTTTGACCAAGCCCAAAAATTCCTGCTGCGTCTGAAAGTAGAAACTAGCCCGATTACAACGGTATGTGTATTTTTTCTCTAGGCCATTCTTGTTAAGCGTTTGGAGCAGCAGTAGTGGGAAAAATTTGTTGTCTGCTGAACCATTTCTTAGCTTCAAACTCCGATATCTCGCGAACGGATTAACCAAACCCAAAAATTACTCCTGCATCTGAAAGTAGATACTCGCCCGATTACAACGGTATATGTATTTTTTCCCTAGGCCATTCTGGTTAAGCGTTTGGACCAGCAGAATTGCGCAAAATTTGTAGCCTTCTCAACCATTTCTTAGCTTCAAACTCCCATATCACGCGAACGGTTTGACCAAGCCCACAAATTCCTGCTGCGTCTGAAAGTAGAAACTAGCCCGATTACAACGGTATGTGTATTTTTTCCATAGGCCATTCTGGGTAAGCGTTTGGAGCAGCAGAAGTGCGCAAAATTTGTTGTCTTCTCAACCATTTCTTAGCTTCAAACTCCCATATCTCGCGAACGGTTTGACCAAGCCCAAAAATTCCTGCTGCGTCTGAAAGTAGAAACTAGCCCGATTACAACGGTATGTGTATTTTTTCTCTAGGCCATTCTGGTTAGCGTTTGGAGCAGCAGAATTGCGCAAAATGTGTAGCCTTCTCAACCATTTCTTAGCTTCAAGCTCCCATATCACGCGAACGGATTGGCCAAACCCAAAAATTCCTGCTGCGTCTGAAAGTAGAAACTCGCCCGATTACAACGGTATGTGTATTTTTTCCCTAGGCCATTCTGGTTAAGCGTTTGGAGCAGCAGAAGTGGGAAAAATTTGTTGTCTGCTGAACCATTTCTTAGCTTCAAACTCCCATATCTCGCGAACGGATTAACCAAACCCAAAAATTACTCCTGCATCTGAAAGTAGATACTCGCCCGATTACAACGGTATATGTATTTTTTCCCTAGGCCATTCTGGTTAAGCGTTTGGAGCAGCAGAATTGCGAAAAATTTGTTGCCTTCTCAACCAGTTCTTAGCTTCAAACTCCCATATCACGCGAACTGTTCCACCAAGCCCACAAATTCCTGCTGCGTCTGAAAGTAGAAACTAGCCCGATTACAACGGTATGTGTATTTTTTCCCTAGGCCATTCTGGGTACGCGTTTGGAGCAGCAGAAGTGCGCAAAATTTGTTGTCTTCTCAACCATTTCTTAGCTTCAAACTCCCATATCTCGCGAACGGTTTGACCAAGCCCAAAAATTCCTGCTGCGTCTGAAAGTAGAAACTAGCCCGATTACAACGGTATGTGTATTTTTTCCATAGGCCATTCTGGGTAAGCGTTTGGAGCAGCAGAAGTGCGCAAAATTTGTTGTCTTCTCAACCATTTCTTAGCTTCAAACTCCCATATCTCGCGAACGGTTTGACCAAGCCCAAAAATTCCTGCTGCGTCTGAAAGTAGAAACTAGCCCGATTACAACGGTATGTGTACTTTTTCTCTAGGCCATTCTGGTTAAGCGTTTGGAGCAGCAGAATTGCGAAAAATTTGTTGCCTTCTCAACCAGTTCTTAGCTTCAAACTCCCATATCACGCGAACTGTTCCACCAAGCCCACAAATTCCTGCTGCGTCTGAAAGTAGAAACTAGCCCGATTACAACGGTTTTTGTATTTTTTCCCTAGGCCATTCTGGGTACGCGTTTGGAGCAGCAGAAGTGCGCAAAATTTGTTGTCTTCTCAACCATTTCTTAGCTTCAAACTCCCATATCTCGCGAACGGTTTGACCAAGCCCAAAAATTCCTGCTGCGTCTGAAAGTAGAAACTAGCCCGATTACAACGGTATGTGTATTTTTTCTCTAAGCCATTCTGGTTAAGCGTTTGGAGCAGCTGAAGTGGGAAAAATTTGTTGTCTGCTGAACCATTTCTTAGCTTCAAACTCCGATATCTCGCGAACGGATTAACCAAACCCAAAAATTACTCCTGCATCTGAAAGTAGATACTCGCCCGATTACAACGGTATGTGTATTTTTTCCCTAGGCCATTCTGGTTAAGCGTTTGGAGCAGCAGAAGTGCGAAAAATTTGTTGCCTTCTCAACCATTTCTTAGCTTCAAATTCCCATATCACGCGAACGGTTTGACCAAGCCCACAAATTCCTTCTGCGTCTGAAAGTAGAAACTAGCCCGATTACAACGGTATGTGTATTTTTTCTCTAGGCCATTCTGGTTAAACGTTTGGAGCAGCAGAATTGCGCAAAATTTGTTGCCTTCTCAACCATTTCTTAGCTTCAAGCTCCCATATCTCGCGAACGGATTGAACAAACCCAAAAATTCCTGTTGGGTCTGAAAGTAGAAACTAGCCCGATTACAGCGGTATGTGTATTTTTTCCCTAGGCCATTCTGGGTACGCGTTTGGAGCAGCAGAAGTGCGCAAAATTTGTTGTCTTCTCAACCATTTCTTAGCTTCAAACTCCCATATCTCGCGAACGGTTTGACCAAGCCCAAAAATTCCTGCTGCGTGTGAAAGTAGAAACTAGCCCGATTACAACGGTATGTGTATTTTTTCTCTAAGCCATTCTGGTTAAGCGTTTGGAGCAGCTGAAGTGGGAAAAATTTGTTGTCTGCTGAACCATTTCTTAGCTTCAAACTCCGATATCTCGCGAACGGATTAACCAAACCCAAAAATTACTCCTGCATCTGAAAGTAGATACTCGCCCGATTACAACGGTATGAGTATTTTTTCCCTAGGCCATTCTGGTTAAGCGTTTGGAGCAGCAGAAGTGCGAAAAATTTGTTGCCCTCTCAACCATTTCTTAGCTTCAAACTCCCATATCACGCGAACGGTTTGACCAAGCCCACAAATTCCTTCTGCGTCTGAAAGTAGAAACTAGCCCGATTACAACGGTATGTGTATTTTTTCTCTAGGCCATTCTGGTTAAACGTTTGGAGCAGCAGAATTGCGCAAAATTTGTTGCCTTCTCAACCATTTCTTAGCTTCAAGCTCCCATATCTCGCGAACGGATTGAACAAACCCAAAAATTCCTGTTGGGTCTAAAAGTAGAAACTCGCCCGATTACAAAGGTAAGTATATTTATTCCCTAGGCCATTCTGGTTAAGCGTTTGGAGCAGCAGAAGTGCGAAAATTTGTTGCCTTCTCAACCATTTTTTTGCTTCACACTCCCATATCAAGCGAACGGATTGGCCACACCCAAAAATTCCTGCTGCCTCTGAAAGTAGAAACTCGCCCGATTACAACGTTATGTGTATTTTTTCCCTAGGCCATTCTGGTTAAGGGTTTGGAGCAGCAGAAGTGGGAAAAATTTGTTGTCTGCTGAAACATTTCTTAGCTTCAAACTCCCATATCTCGCGAACGGATTAACCAAACCCAAAAATTACTCCTGCATCTGAAAGTAGATACTCGCCCGATTACAACGGTATATGTATTTTTTCCCTAGGCCATTCTGGTTAAGCGTTTGGAGCAGCAGAATTGCGCAAAATTTGTAGCCTTCTCAACCATTTCTTAGCTTCAAACTCCCATATCGCGCGAACGGTTTGACCAAGCCCACAAATTCCTGCTGCGTCTGAAAGTAGAAACTAGCCCGATTACAACGGTATGTGTATTTTTTCCATAGGCCATTCTGGGTAAGCGTTTGGAAAAGCAGAAGTGCGCAAAATTTGTTGTCTTCTCAACCATTTCTTAGCTTCAAACTCCCATATCTCGCGAACGGTTTGACCAAGCCCAAAAATTCCTGCTGCGTCTGAAAGTAGAAACTAGCCCGATTACAACGGTATGTGTATTTTTTCTCTAGGCCATTCTGGTTAAGCGTTTGGAGCAGCAGAATTGCGCAAAATGTGTAGCCTTCTCAACCATTTCTTAGCTTCAAGCTCCCATATCACGCGAACGGATTGGCCAAACCCAAAAATTCCTGCTGCGTCTGAAAGTAGAAACTCGCCCGATTACAACGGTATGTGTATTTTTTCCCTAGGCCATTCTGGTTAAGCGTTTGGAGCAGCAGAAGTGGGAAAAATTTGTTGTCTGCTGAACCATTTCTTAGCTTCAAACTCCCATATCTCGCGAACGGATTAACCAAACCCAAAAATTACTCCTGCATCTGAAAGTAGATACTCGCCCGATTACAACGGTATATGTATTTTTTCCCTAGGCCATTCTGGTTAAGCGTTTGGAGCAGCAGAATTGCGAAAAATTTGTTGCTTTCTCAACCAGTTCTTAGCTTCAAACTCCCATATCACGCGAACTGTTCCACAAAGCCCACAAATTCCTGCTGGGTCTGAAAGTAGAAACTAGCCCGATTACAACGGTATGTGTATTTTTTCCCTAGGCCATTCTGGGTACGCGTTTGGAGAGCAGCAGAAGTGCGCAAAATTTGTTGTCTTCTCAACCATTTCTTAGCTTCAAACTCCCATATCTCGCGAACGGTTTGACCAAGCCCAAAAATTCCTGCAGCGTCTGAAAGTAGAAACTTGCCCGATTACAACGGTATATGTATTTTTTCCCTAGGCCATTCTGGTTAAGCGTTTGGAGCAGCAGAATTGCGAAAAATTTGTTGCCTTCTCAACCAGTTCTTAGCTTCAAACTCCCATATCACGCGAACTGTTCCACCAAGCCCACAAATTCCTGCTGGGTCTGAAAGTAGAAACTAGCCCGATTACAACGGTATGTGTATTTTTTCCCTAGGCCATTCTGGGTACGCGTTTGGAGCAGCAGAAGTGCGCAAAATTTGTTGTCTTCTCAACCATTTCTTAGCTTCAAACTCCCATATCTCGCGAACGGTTTGACCAAGCCCAAAAATTCCTGCAGCACCAGAAAGTAGAAACTAGCCCGATTACAACGGTATGTGTATTTTTTCTCTAAGCCATTCTGGTTAAGCGTTTGGAGCAGCTGAAGTGGGAAAAATTTGTTGTCTGCTGAACCATTTCGTAGCTTCAAACTCCGATACCTCGCGAACGGATTAACCAAACCCAAAAATTACTCCTGCATCTGAAAGTAGATACTCGCCCGATTACAACGGTATGTGTATTTTTTCCCTAGGCCATTCTGGTTAAGCGTTTGGAGCAGCAGAAGTGCGAAAAATTTGTTGCCTTCTCAACCATTTCTTAGCTTCAAACTCCAATATCACGCGAACGGTTCGACCAAGCCCACAAATTCCTGCTTCGTCTGAAAGTAGAAACTAGCCCGATTACAACGGTATGTGTATTTTTTCTCTAGGCCATTCTGGTTAGACGTTTGGAGCAGCAGAATTGCGCAAAATTTGTTGCCTTCTCAACCATTTCTTAGCTTCAAGCTCCCATATCTCGCGAACGGATTGAACAAACCCAAAAATTCCTGTTGGGCCTAAAAGTAGAAACTCGCCCGATTACAAACGTAAGTATATTTATTCCCTAGGCCATTCTGGTTACGCGTTTGGAGCAGCAGAAGTGCGAAAATTTGTTGCCTTCTCAACCATTTCTTAGCTTCACACTCCCATATGACGCGAACGGATTGGCCACACCCAAAAATTCCTGCTGCGTCTGAAAGTAGAAACTCGCCCGATTACAACGGTATGTGTATTTTTTCCCTAGGCCATTCTGGTTAAGCGTTTGGAGCAGCAGAAGTGGGAAAACTTTGTTGTCTGCTGAACCATTTCTTAGCTTCAAACTCCGATATCTCGCGAACGGATTAACCAAACCCAAAAATTACTCCTGCATCTGAAAGTAGATACTCGCCCGATTACAACGGTATATGTATTTTTTCCCTAGGCCATTCTGGTTAAGCGTTTGGAGCAGCAGAATTGCGAAAAATTCGTTGCCTTCTCAACCATTTCTTAGCTTCAAACTCCCATATCACGCGAACGGTTTGACCAAGCCCACAAATTCCTGCTGCGTCTGAAAGTAGAAACTAGCCCGATTACAACGGTATGTGTATTTTTTCCCTAGGCCATTCTGGGTACGCGTTTGGAGCAGCAGAAGTGCGCTAAATTTGTTGTTTTCTCAACCATTTCTTAGCTTCAAATTCCCATATCTCGCGAACGGTTTGACCAAGCCCAAAAATTCCTGCTGCGTCTGAAAGTAGAAACTAGCCCGATTACAACGGTATGTGTATTTTTTCTCTAGGCCATTCTGGTTAAGCGTTTGGAGCAGCAGAATTGCCCAAAATTTGTAGCCTTCTCAACCATTTCTTAGCTTCAAGCTCCCATATCTCGCGAACGGATAGACCAAACCCAAAAATTCCTGTTGGGTCTGAAAGTAGAAACTCGCCCGATTACAACGGTATGTGTATTTTTTCTCTAGGCCATTCTGGGTACGCGTTTGGAGCAGCAGAAGTTCGCAAAATTTGTTGTCTTCTCAACCATTTCTTAGCTTCAAACTCCCATATCTCGCGAACGGTTTGACCAAGCCCAAAAACTCCTGCTGCGTCTGAAAGTAGAAACTAGCCCGATTACAACGGTGTGTGTATTTTTTCTCTAGGCCACTCTGGTTAAGCGTTTGGAGCAGCAGAAGTGGGAATAATTTGTTGTCTGCTGAACCATTTCTTAGCTTCAAACTCCGAAATCTCGCGAACGCATTAACCAAACCCAAAAATTACTCCTTCATCTGAAAGTAGATACTCGCCCGATTACAACGGTATGTATATTTTTTCCCTAGGCCATTCTGGTTAAGCGTTTGGAGCAGCAGAAGTGCGAAAAATTTGTTGCCTTCTCAACCATTTCTTAGCTTCAAACTCCCATATCACGCGAACGGTTTGACCAAGCCCACAAATTCCTGCTGCGTCTGAAAGTAGAAACTAGCCCGATTACAACGGTATGTGTATTTTTTCCCTAGGCCATTCAGGGTAAGCGTTTGGAGCAGCAGAAGTGCGCAAAATTTGTTGTCTTCTCAACCATTTCTTAGCTTCAAACTCCCATATCTCGCGAACGGTTTGACCAAGCCCAAAAATTCCTGCTGCGTCTGAAAGTAGAAACTAGCCCGATTACAACGGTATGTGTATTTTTTCTTTAGGCCATTCTGCTTAAGCGTTTGGAGCAGCAGATGTGGGAAAAATTTGTTGTCTGCTGAACCATTTCTTAGCTTCAAACTCCGATATCTCGCGAACGGATTAACCAAACCCAAAAATTACTCCTGCATCTGAAAGTAGATACTCGCCCGATTACAACGGTATGTGTATTTTTTCCCTAGGCCATTCTGGTTAAGCGTTTGAGAGCAGCAGAAGTGCGAAAAATTTGTTGCCTTCTCAACCATTTCTTAGCTTCAAACTCCCATATCACGCGAACGGTTTGACCAAGCCCACAAATTCCTTCTGCGTCTGAAAGTAGAAACTAGCCCGATTACAACGGTATGTGTATTTTTTCTCTAGGCCATTCTGGTTAAACGTTTGGAGCAGCAGAATTGCGCAAAATTTGTTGCCTTCTCAACCATTTCTTAGCTTCAAGCTCCCATATCTCGCGAACGGATTGAACAAACCCAAAAATTCCTGTTGGGTCTAAAAGTAGAAACTCGCCCGATTACAAAGGTAAGTATATTTATTCCCTAGGCCATTCTGGTTAAGCGTTTGGAGCAGCAGAAGTGCGAAAATTTGTTGCCTTCTCAACCATTTCTTCGCTTCACACTCCCATATCACGCGAACGGATTGGCCACACCCAAAAATTCCTGCTGCGTCTGAAAGTAGAAACTCGCCCGATTACAACGGTATGTGTATTTTTTCCCTAGGCCATTCTGGTTAAGCGTTTGGAGCAGCAGAAGTGGGAAAAATTTGTTGTCTGCTGAACCATTTCTTAGCTTCAAACTCCCATATCTCGCGAACGGATTAACCAAACCCAAAAATTACTCTTGCATCTGAAAGTAGATACTCCCCCGATTACAACGGTATATGTATTTTTTCCCTAGGCCATTCTGGTTAAGCGTTTGGAGCAGCAGAATTGCGCAAAATTTGTAGCCTTCTCAACCATTTCTTAGCTTCAAACTCCCATATCGCGCGAACGGTTTGACCAAGCCCACAAATTCCTGCTGCGTCTGAAAGTAGAAACTAGCCCGATTACAACGGTATGTGTATTTTATCCCTAGGCCATTCTGGTTAAGCGTTTGGAGCAGCAGAATTGCGAAAAATTTGTTGCCTTCTCAACCAGTTCTTAGCTTCAAACTCCCATATCACGCGAACTGTTCCACCAAGCCCACAAATTCCTGCTGCGTCTGAAAGTAGAAACTAGCCCGATTACAACGGTATGTGTATTTTTTCCCTAGGCCATTCTGGGTACGTGTTTGGAGCAGCAGAAGTGCGCAAAATTTGTTGTCTTCTCAACCATTTCTTAGCTTCAAACTCCCATATCTCGCGAACGGATTGACCAAGCTCAAAAATTCCTGCTGCGTCTGAAAGTAGAAACTAGCCCGATTACAACGGTATGTGTATTTTTTCCCTAGGCCATTCTGGTTAAGCGTTTGGAGCAGCAGAAGTGCGAAAAATTTGTTGCCTTCTCAACGATTTCTTAGCTTCAAACTCCCATATCACGCGAACGGTTTGACCAAGCCCACAAATTCCTGCTTCGTCTGAAAGTAGAAACTAGCCCGATTACAACGGTATGTGTATTTTTTCTCTAGGCCATTCTGGTTAGACGTTTGGAGCAGCAGAATTGCGCAAAATTTGTTGCGTTCTCAACCATTTCTTAGCTTCAAGCTCCCATATCTCGCGAACGGATTGAACAAACCCAAAAATTCCTGTTGGGTCTAAAAGTAGAAACTCGCCCGATTACAAACGTAAGTATATTTATTCCCTAGGCCATACTGGTTAAGCGTTTGGAGCAGCAGAAGTGCGAAAATTTGTTGCCTTCTCAACCATTTCTTAGCTTCACACTCCATATGACGCGAACGGATTGTCCACACCCAAAAATTCCTGCTGCGTCTGAAAGTAGAAACTCGCCCGATTACAACGGTATGTGTATTTTTTCCCTAGGCCATTCTGGTTAAGCGTTTGGAGCAGCAGAAGTGGGAAAACTTTGTTGTCTGCTGAACCATTTCTTAGCTTCAAACTCCCATATCTCGCGAACGGATTAACCAAACCCAAAAATTACTCCTGCATCTGAAAGTAGATACTCGACCGATTACAACGGTATATGTATTTTTTCCCTAGGCCATTCTGGTTAAGCGTTTGGAGCAGCAGAATTGCGAAAAATTCGTTGCCTTCTCAACCATTTCTTAGCTTCAAACTCCCATATCACGCGAACGGTTTGACCAAGCCCTCAAATTCCTGCTGCATCTGAAAGTAGAAACTAGCCCGATTACAACGGTATGTGTATTTTTTCCCTAGGCCATTCTGGGTACGCGTTTGGAGCAGCAGAAGTGCGCAAAATTTTTTGTTTTCTCAACCATTTCTTAGCTTCAAATTCCCATATCTCGCGAACGGTTTGACCAAGCCCAAAAATTCCTGCTGCGTCTGAAAGTAGAAACTAGCCGATTACAACGGTATGTGTATTTTTTCTCTAGGCCATTCTGGTTCAGCGTTTGGAGCAGCAGAATTGCCCAAAATTTGTAGCCTTCTCAACCATTTCTCAGATTCAAGCTCCCATATCTCGCGAACGGATAGACCAAACCCAAAAATTCCTGTTGGGTCTGAAAGTAGAAACTCGCCCGATTACAAAAGTAAGTATATTTATTCCCTAGGCCATTCTGGTTAAGCGTTTGGAGCAGCAGAAGTGCGAAAAATTTGATGCCTTCTCAACCATTTCTTAGTTTCAAACTCCCATATCACGCGAACGGATTGGCCAAACCCAAAAATTACTGCTGCGTCTGAAAGTAGAAACTCGCCCGATTACAACGGTATGTGTATTTTTTCCCTAGGCCATTCTGGTTAAGCGTTTGGAGCAGCAGAAGTGGGAAAAATTTGTTGTCTGCTGAACCATTTCTTAGCTTCAAACTCCCATATCTCGCGAACGGATTAACCAAACCCAAAAATTACTCCTGCATCTGAAAGTAGATACTCGCCCGATTACAACGGCATATGTATTTTTTCCCTAGGCCATTCTGGTTAGGCGTTTGGAGCAGCAGAAGTGCGAAAAATTTGTTGCCTTCTCAACCATTTCCTAGCTTCAAACTCCCATATCACGCGAACGGTTTGACCAAGCCCACAAATTCCTGCTGCGTCTGAAAGTAGAAACTAGCCCGATTACAACGGTATGTGCATTTTTTCCCTAGGCCATTCTGGTTAAGCGTTTGGAGCAGCAGAAGTGCGAAAAATTTGTTGCCTTCTCAACCATTTCTTAGCTTCAAACTCCCATATCACGCGAACGGTTTGACCAAGCCCACAAATTCCTGCTGCGTCTGAAAGTAGAAACTAGCCCGATTACAACGGTATGTGTATTTTTTCCCTAGGCCATTCAGGGTAAGCGTTTGGAGCAGCAGAAGTGCGCAAAATTTGTTGTCTTCTCAACCATTTCTTAGCTTCAACCTCCCATATCTCGCGAACGGTTTGACCAAGCCCAAAAATTCCTGCTGCGTCTGAAAGTAGAAACTAGCCCGATTACAACGGTATGTGTATTTTTTCTCTAGGCCATTCTGGTTAAGCGTTTGGAGCAGCAGAATTGCGCAAAATTTGTAGCCTTCTCAACCATTTCTTAGCTTCAAGCTTCCATATCTCGCGATCGGATAGACCAAACCCAAAAATTCCTGTTGGGTCTGAAAGTAGAAACTCGCCCGATTACAAACGTAAGTATATTTATTCCCTAGGCCATTCTGGTTAAGCGTTTGGAACAGCAGAAGTGAGAAAAACTTGATGCCTTCTCCACCATTTCTTAGCTTCTAACTCCCATATCACGCGAACGGATTGGCCAAACCCAAAAATTCCTGCTGCGTCTGAAAGTAGAAACTCGCCCGATTACAACGGTATGTGTATTTTTTCCCTAGGCCATTCTTGTTAAGCGTTTGGAGCAGCAGAAGTGCGCAAAATTTGTTGTCTTCTCAACCATTTCTTAGCTTCAAAGTCCCATATCTCGCGAACGGTTTGACCAAGCCCAAAAATTCCTGCTGCGTCTGAAAGTAGAAACAAGCCCGAATACAGCGGTATGTGTATTTTTTCCCCAGGCCAATCTGGTTAAGCGTTTGGAGCAGCAGAATTGCGCAAAATTTGTTGTCTTCTCAACCATTTCTTAGCTTCAAGCTCCCATATCTCGCGAAAGGATAGACCAAACCCAAAAATTCCTGTTGGGTCTGAAAGTAGAAACTCGCCCGATTACAAACGTAAGTATATGGTATATTTATTCCCTAGGCCATTCTGGTTAAGCGTTTGGAGCAGCAGAAGTGCGAAAAATTTGTTGCCTTCTCAACCATTTCCTAGCTTCAAACTCCAATATCACGCGAACGGTTTGACCAAGCCCACAAATTCCTGCTGCGTCTGAAGGTAGAAACTAGCCCGATTACAACGGTATGTGTATTTTTTCCCTAGGCCATTCTGGGTAAGCGTTTGGAGCAGCAGAAGTGCGCAAAACTTGTTTGCTTCTCAACCATTTCTTAGATTCAAACTCCAATATCTCGCGAACGGATTGAACAAACCCAAAAATTACTATTCATCTGAATGTAGAAACTCTCCCGATTGCAACGGTATGTGTATTTATTCCCGCGGCCATTCTGGTTAAGCGTTTGGAGCAGCAGAAGTGCGAAAAATTTTTTGCCTTCCCAACCATTTCTTAGCTTCAAACTCCCATATCTCGCGAACGGATTGACCAAACCCAAATATTCCTGCTGCGTCTGAAAGTAGAAACTCGCCCGATTACAAAGGCTGGTGTATTTTTTTTCCCTAGGCCTTTCTCGTTATGCGATTGGAGCAGCAGAAGTGCAGAAAATTTGTTGTCTTCTCAACCATTTCTTAGCTTCGAATTCCCATATCTCGCGAACGGATTGAACAATGTCAAAAATTCCTATTGCATCTGAAAGTAGAATCTCGCCCGATTACAACGGTAGGTGTATTTTTTCCCTAGGCCATTCTGGATAAGCGTTTGGGCAGCAGATATTCGCAAAATTTGTTGCCTTCCCAACCATTTCTTAGCTTCAATCTCCCATATATCGCGAACGGATTGACCAAGCCCAAAAATTCCTGCTGCGTCTGAAAGTAGGAACTCGCCCGATTACAACGGTATGTGTACTTTTTCCCTAGGTCATTCTGGTTAAGCGTTTGGAGCAGCAGAATTGCGCAAAATTTGTTGTCTTCTCAACCATTTCTTAGCTTCAAACACCCATATCTCGCGAACGGATTGACCAAACCCAAAAATTCCCCTTGCATCTGAAAGTAGATACTCGATCGATTACAACGGTATGTGTATTTATACCCGCGGCCAATCTGGTTAAGCGTTTGGAGCAGTAGAAGTGCGCAAAATATGTTGCCTTCCCAACCATTTCTTAGCTTCAAACTCCCATATATCGCGAACGGATTGACCAAAGCCAAAAATTCCTATTGCATCTGAAAGTAGAAACTCGCCCGATAGCAACGGTATATGTATTTTTTCCCAAGGCGATTCTAGTCAAACGTTTGGAGCAGCAGAAGTGCGAAAAATTTGTTGTCTGCTCAACCATTTCTTAGATTCAAACTCCCATATCTCGCGAACGGATTGACCAAACCCAAAAATTCCTGTTGCGTCTGAAAGTAGAAACTCGCCCGATTACAACGGTATGTGTATTTTCTCCCGCGGCCATTCTGGTTAAGCGTTTGGAGCAGTAGAAGTGCGCAAAATTTGTTGTCTCCTCAACCATTTCTTAGCTTCAAACTCCCATATCTCGCGAACGGATTGACCAAACCCAAAAATTCCCCTTGCATCTGAAAGTAGATACTCGATCGATTACAACGGTATGTGTATTTATACCCGCGGCCAATCTGGTTAAGCGTTTGGAGCAGTAGAAGTGCGCAAAATATGTTGCCTTCCCAACCATTTCTTAGCTTCAAACTCCCATATATCGCGAACGGATTGACCAAAGCCAAAAATTCCTATTGCATCTGAAAGTAGAAACTCGCCCGATAGCAACGGTATATGTATTTTTTCCCAAGGCGATTCTAGTCAAACGTTTGGAGCAGCAGAAGTGCGAAAAATTTGATGTCTTCTCAACCATTTCTTAGCTTCAAACTCCCATATCTCGCGAAAGGCTTGACCAAACCCAAAAATACCTGCTGCGTCTGAAAGTAGAACCTCTCCCGATGACAACGGTATGTGTATTTTTTCCCTGGGCCATTCTTGTTAAGCGTTTGTAGCAGCAGAACTGGGAAAAATTTGTTGTCTGCACAACCATTTCTTAGTTTCAAACTCCCATATCTCGCGAACGGTTTGACCAAGCCCAAAAATTCCTGCTTGCCCTGAAAGTAGAAGCTCGCCCGATTACAACGGTATGTGTATTTTTTCCCTAGGCCATTCTGGTTAAGCGTTTGGTGCAGCAGAATTGCGAAAAATTTGTTGCCTTCTCATCCATTTCTTAGCTTCAAACTCCCATATCTCGCGAACGGATTGACCAAGCCCAAAAATTCCTGCTGCGTCTGAAAGTAGAAACTAGCCCGATTACAACGGTATTTGTATTTTGTCCCTAGGCCATTCTGGTTAAGCGTTTGGAGCAGCAGAATTGCGAGAAATTTGTTGCCTTCGCAACCATTTCTTAGTTTCAAACGCCCATATCTCGCGAACGGATAGACCAAACCCAAAAATTCATGTTGCGTCTGAAAGTAGGAACTCGCCCGATTACAACGGCATGTGTATTTTTTCCCTAGGTCATTCCGGTTAAGCGTTTGGAGCAGCAGATGTGCGCAATATTTGTTGTCTTCTCAACCATTTCTTAACTTCAAACTCCCATATCTAGCGAACGGATTGACCAAACCCAAAAATTCCTGCTGCGTCTGAATGTAGAAACTCTCCCGATTACAACGGTATGTGTATTTTGTCCCTAGGCCATTTTGGTCATACGTTTGGAGCAGCACAAGTGCGAAAAATTTCTTGTCTTCTCAACCATTTCTTAGCTTCGAACTCCCATATATCGCTAACGTATTGAACAAAGCAAAAAATTCCTATTGCACCTGAAAGTAGAAACTCTCCCGATTACAACAGTAGGTATATTTTTTCCCTGGGCCATTCTGGATAAGCGTTTGGAACAGCTGAAATGCGCAAAATTTGTTGCCTTCCCAACCATTTCATAGCTTCAATTTCCCAAATATCGCGAACGGATTGAACAAAGCCAAAAATTCATATTGCATCTGAAAGTAGAAACTCGCCCGATTACAACGGTGTGTGTATTTTTTCCCTAGGCCATTCTTGTTAAGCGTTTGGAGCAGCAGAAGTGCGCAAAATTTGTTGTCTTCTCAACCATTTCTTAGTTTCAAACTCCCATTTCTCGCGAACGGATTGACCGAACCAAAAATTCCTCTTGCATCTAAAAGTAGAAACTCGCCCGATTACAACGGTATGTACATTTTTTGGAGCAGCGGAAGTGCGAAAAATTTTTGGTCTCCTCAACCATTTCTTAGCTTCAAACTCCCATATCTCGCGAAGGGATTGACCAAACCCAAAAATTCCTGCTGCTTCTGAAAGTAGAAACTCACCCGATGACAACGGCTTGTGTATTTTATTCCCCTAGGCCATTCTGGTTAAGCGTTTGGAGCAGCAGAAGTGCGAAAAATTTCTTGTTTTCTCAACCATTTCTTAGCTTCGAACTCCCATATCTCGCGAACGTATTGACCAAACCCAAATATTCCTGTTGCGTCTGAATGTGGAAAGTCTGCAGATTGCAACGGTATGTGTATTTATTCCCGCGGCCATTCTGGTTAAGTGTTTGGAGCAGCAGAAGTGCGCAAAATTTGTTGTGTCCTCAACCATTTCCTAGCTTCAAGCTCCCATATCTCGCGAACGGATTGACCAAACACAAAAATTCCTGTTGCATCTGAAAGTAGAAACTCGACCGATTACAACGGTATGTGTATTTTTTTCCTAGGCCCTTCTGGTTAAGCGTTTGGGGCAGCAGAATTGCGCAAAATTTGTTGTCTTCTCAACCATTTGTTAGCTTCGAACTCCCATATCTCGCGAACGGATTGACCAAACCCAAAAGTTCCTGTTGCGTCTGGACGTAGACACTCTCCCGATTACAAAGGTATGTGTATTTATTCCCGCGGCCATTCTGGTTAAGCGTTTGGAGCAGCAGAAGTGCGAAAAATTTGTTGCCTTCTCAACCGTTTCTTAGCTTCAAACTCCCATTTCTCGCGAACGGATTGACCGAACCCAAAAATTCCTCTTGCATCTAAAAGTAGAAACTAGCCCGATTACAACGGTATGTGTATTTTTTCCCCAGGCCATTCTAGTCAACCGTTTGGAGCAGCAGAAGTGCGAAAAATTTGATGTCTTCTCAACCATTTGTTAGCTTCAAACTCCCATATCCCGCGAAAGGATTGACCAAACACAAAATTTCCTATTGCACCTGACAGTAGAAAGTCGCCCGATTACAACGGTATGTGTATTTTTTCCGCAGGCCATTCTGGTTAAGCGTTTGGAGCAGCAGAAGTGGGCAAAATTTGTTTGCTTCTCAACCATTTCTTAGATTCAAACTCCCATATCTCGCGAACGGATTGACCAAACCCAAAAATTACTATTGCATCTGAAAGTAGAAGCTCGCCCGATTACAAAGGTATGTGTATTTTTTCCCCAGGCCATTCTGGTTAAGCGTTTGGAGCAGCAGAATTGCGAAAAATTTGTTGCCTTCTCATCCATTTCTTAGTTTCAAACTCCCATATCTCGCGAACGGATTGACCAAACCCAAAAATTCCTGCTGCGTCTGAAAGTAGGAACTCGCCCGATTACAACGGTATGTGTATTTCTTCCCTAGGTGTTTCTGGTTAAGCGTTTGGAGCAGCAGAAGTGCGCAAAATTTGTTGTCTTCTTAACCATTTCTTAACTTCAAACTCCCATATCTTGCGAACGGATTGTCCAAACCCAAAAATTCCTGTAGCGTCTGAATGTAGAAACTCTCCCGATTACAACGGTATGTGTATTTTGTCCCTATGCCATTCTGGTCATGCGTTTGGAGCTGCAGAAGTGCGAAAAATTTCTTGTCTTCTCAACTATTTCTTAGCTTCGAACTCCCATATCTCGCGAACGGATTGACCAAACCCAAAAATTCCTGCTTCGTCTGAATGTAGAAACTCTCCCGATTACAACGGTATGTGTATTTTGTCCCTAGGCCATTTTGGTCATACGTTTGGAGCAGCAGAAGTGCGAAAAATTTCTTGTCTTCTCAACCATTTCTTAGCTTCGAACTCCCATATATCGCGAACGGATTGAACAAAGCCAAAAATTCCTATTGCACCTGAAAGTAGAAACTCTCCCGATTACAACGGTAGGTATATTTTTTCCCTGGGCCATTCTGGATATGGGTTTAGAGCAGCAGAAATGCGCAAAATTTGTTGCCTTCCCAACCATTTCTTAGTTTCTATCTCCCATATATCGCGAACGGATTGAACAAAGCCAAAAATTCCTATTGCATCTGAAAGTAGAAACTCGCCCGATTACAACGGTATGTGTATTTTTTCCCCAGGCCATTCTAGTCAAACGTTTGGAGCAGCAGAAGTGCGAAAAATTTGATGTCTTCTCAACCATTTCTTAGCTTCAAACACCCATATCTCGCGAACGGATTGACCAAACCCAAAAATTCCTGTTGCGTCTGAAAGTAGAGACTCTCCCGATTACAAAGGTATGTGTATTTTTTCCCTAGGCCATTGTGGTTAAGCGTTTGGAGCAGCAGACATGCGAAAAACTTGTTGTCTGCTCAACCATTTCTTTGCTTCAAACTCCCATATCTCGCGAATGGATAGACCAAACCCAAAAACTCCTGTTGCGTCTGAAAGTAGGAACTCGCCCGATTACAACGGTAGGTATATTTTTTCCCTAGGCCATTCTGGATAAGCGTTTCGAGCAGCAGAAATGCGCAAAATTTGTTGCCTTCCCAACCATTTCTTAGCTTCAAACTCCCATATCTCGCGAACGGATTGACCAAACCCCAATATTCCTGCTGCGTCTGAAAGTAGAAACTCGCCCGATTACAAAGGCTGGTGTATTTTTTCCGCAGGCCATTCTGGTTAAGCGTTTGGAGCAGCAGAAGTGCGCAAAATTTGTTTGCTTCTCAACCATTTCTTAGATTCAAACTCCCATATCACGCGAACGGATGGACCAAGCCCAAAAATTCCTGCTGCGTCTGCAAGTAGGAACTCGCCCCATTACAACGGTATGTGTACTTTTTCCCTAGGTCATTCTGGTTAAGCGTTTGTAGCAGCAGAAGTGCGCAAAATTCGTTGTCTTCTCAACCATTTCTTACCTTCAAACACCCATATCTCGCGAATGGATTGACCAAACCCAAAAATTCCTGCTGCGTCTGAAAGTAGAGACTCTCCCGATTACAAAGGTATGTGTATTTTTTCCCTAGGCCATTGTGGTCATGCGTTTGGAGCACCAGAAGTGCGAAAAATTTGTTGTCTGCTCAACCATTTCTTAGCTTCAAACTCCCATATCTCGCGAATGGATAGACCAAACCCAAAAACTCCTGTTGCGTCTGAAAGTAGGAACTCGCCCGATTACAACGGTAGGTATATTTTTTCCCTAGGCCATTCTGGATAAGCGTTTGGAGCAGCAGAAATGCGCAAAATTTGTTGTCGGCTCAACCATTTCTCAGCTTCAAACTCCCATATCTCGCGAATGGATTGACCAAACCCAAAAATTCCTGTTGCGTCTGAAAGTAGGAACTCGCCCCATTACAACGGTATGTGTACTTTTTCCCTAGGTCATTCTGGTTAAGCGTTTGGAGCAGCAGAATGGAGAAAAATTTGTTGTCTCCTCAACCATTTCTTAGCTTCAAACTCCCATATCTCGCGAATGGATAGACCAAACCCAAAAATTCCTGTTGCGTCTGAAAGTAGGAACTCGCCCGATTACAACGGCATTTGTATTTTTTCCCTAGGTCATTCTGGTTAAGCGTTTGGAGCAGCAGAATGGAGAAAAATTTGTTGTCGGCTCAACCATTTCTCAGCTTCAAACTCCCATATCTCGCGAATGGATTGACCAAACCCAAAAATTCCTGTTGCGTCTGAAAGTAGGAACTCGCCCCATTACAACGGTATGTGTACTTTTTCCCTAGGTCATTCTGGTTAAGCGTTTGGAGCAGCAGAAGTGCGCAAAATTCGTTGTCTTCTCAACCATTTCTTAGCTTCAAACACCCATACCTCGCAAACGGATTGACCAAACCCAAAAACTCCTGCTGCGTCTGAAAGTAGAGACTCTCCCGATTACAAAGGTATGTGTATTTTTTCCCTAGGCCATTGTGGTCATGCGTTTGGAGCAGCAGAAGTGCGAAAAATTTGTTGTCTGCTCAACCATTTCTTAGCTTCAAACTCCCATATCTCGCGAATGGATAGACCAAACCCAAAAATTCCTGTTGCGTCTGAAAGTAGAAACTCGCCCGATTACAACGGCATGTGTATTTTTTCCCTAGGTCATTCCGGTTAAGCGTTTGGAGCAGCAGAAGAGCGCAAAATTTGTTGTCTCCTCAACCATTTCTTAGCTTCAAACTCCCATATCTCGCGAACGGATTGACCAAACACAAAAATTCCTGTTGCGTCTGAAAGAAGAAACTCTCCCGATTACAAAGGTATGTGTATTTTTTCCCTAGGCAATTGTGGTTAAGCGTTTGGAGCAGCAGAATTGGGAAAAATTTGTTGTCGGCTCAACCATTTCTCAGCTTCAAACTCCCGTATCTCGCGAATGGATTGACCAAACCCAAAAATTCCTGTTGCGTCTGAAAGTAGGAACTCGCCCCATTACAACGGTATGTGTACTTTTTCCCTAGGTCATTCTGGTTAAGCGTTTGGAGCAGCAGAATTGCGCAAAATTCGTTGTCTTCTCAACCATTTCTTAGCTTCAAACACCCATATCTCGCGAACGGATTGACCAAACCCAAAAATTCCTGCTGCGTCTGAAAGTAGAGACTCTCCCGATTACAAAGGTATGTGTATTTTTTCCCTAGGCCATTGTGGTCATGCGTTTGGAGCAGCAGAAGTGCGAAAAATTTGTTGTCTGCTCAACCATTTCTTAGTTTCAAACTCCCATATCTCGCGAATGGATAGACCAAACCCAAAAATTCCTGTTGCGTCTGAAAGTAGGAACTCGCCCGATTACAACGGCATGTGTATTTTTTCCCTAGGTCATTCCGGTTAAGCGTTTGGAGCAGCAGAAGTGCGCAAAATTTGTTGTCTCCTCAACCATTTCTTAGCTTCAAACTCCCATATCTCGCGAACGGATTGACCAAACACAAAAATTCCTGTTGCGTCTGAAAGAAGAAACTCTCCCGATTACAAAGGTATGTGTATTTTTTCCCTAGGCAATTGTGGTTAAGCGTTTGGAGCAGCAGAATTGGGAAAAATTTGTTGTCGGCTCAACCATTTCTCAGCTTCAAACTCCCATATCTCGCGAATGGATTGACCAAACCCAAAAATTCCTGTTGCGTCTGAAAGTAGGAACTCGCCCCATTACAACGGTATGTGTACTTTTTCCCTAGGTCATTCTGGTTAAGCGTTTGGAGCAGCAGAAGTGCGCAAAATTCGTTGTCTTCTCAACCATTTCTTGGCTTCAAACACCCATATCTCGCGAACGGATTGACCAAACCCAAAAATTCCTGCTGCGTCTGAAAGTAGAGACTCTCCCGATTACAAAGGTAGGTGTATTTTTTCCCTAGGCCATTGTGGTCATGCGTTTGGAGCAGCAGAAGTGCGAAAAATTTGTTGTCTGCTCAACCATTTCTTAGCTTCAAACTCCCATATCTCGCGAATGGATAGACCAAACCCAAAAATTCCTGTTGCGTCTGAAAGTAGGAACTCGCCCGATTACAACGGCATGTGTATTTTTTCCCTAGGTCATTCCGGTTAAGCGTTTGGAGCAGCAGAAGTGCGCAAAATTTGTTGTCTTCTTAACCATTTCTTAACTTCAAACTCCCATATCTTGCGAACGGATTGTCCAAACCCAAAAATTCCTGTTGCGTCCGAATGTAGAAATTCTCCCGATTACAACGGTATGTGTATTTTGTCCCTAGGCCATTCTGGTCATGCGTTTGGAGAAGCAGAATTGCGAAAAATTTCTTGTCTTCCCAACTATTTCTTAGCTTCGAACTCCCATATCTCGCGAACGGAATGATCAAACCCAAAAATTCATATTGCATCTGAAAGTAGAAACTCGCCCGATTACAACGGTATGTGTATTTTTTCCCTGGGCCATTCTGGTTAAGCGTTTGGAGCAGCAGAAATGCGCAAAATTTGTTGCCTTCCCAACCATTTCTTAGCTTCAAACTCCCATATATCGCGAACGGATTGACTAAAGCCAAAAATTCCTATTGCATCTGAAAGTAGAAACTCTCCCGATTACAACGGTATGTGTATTTTTTTCCTAGGCCCTTCTGGTTAAGCGTTTGGAGCAGCAGAACTGCGCAAAATTTATTGTGTTCTCAACCATTTCTTAGCTTCGAACTCCCATATCTCGCGAATGGATTGACCAAACCCAAATATTCCTGTTGCGTCTGGATGTAGAAACTCACCCGATTGCAACGGTATGTGTATTTATACCCGCGGGCATTCTGGTTAAGCGTTTGGAGCAACAGCAGTGCGCAAAATTTTTTGTCTTCTCAATTATTTCTTAGCTTCAAGCTCCCATACCTCGCGAACGGATTGACCAAACCCAAAAATTACTATTGCATCTGAAAGTAGAAGCTCGCCCGATTACAACGGTATGTGTATTTCTTCCCTAGGCCATTGTGGTCATGCGTTTGGAGCAGCAGAAGTGCGAAAAATTTGTTGTCTGCTCAACCATTTCTTAGCTCCAAACTCCCATATCTCGCTAACGGATTGACCAAGCCCAAAAACTCCTGCTGCGTCTGAAAGTAGGAACTCGCCCGATTACAACGGCATGTGTATTTTTTCCCTAGGCCATTCTGGTCATACGTTTGGAGCAGCAGAAGTGCGAAAAATTTCTTGTCTTCTCAACCATTTCTAGCTTCGAACTCCCATATATCGCGAACGGATTGAACAAAGCCAAAAATTCCTATTGCACCTGAAAGTAGAAACTCTCCCGATTACAACGGTAGGTATACTTTTTCCCTGAGCCATTCTGGATATGCGTTTGGAGCAGCAGAAATGCGCAAAATTTTATGCCTTCCCAACCATTTCTTAGTTTTTATCTCCCATATATCGCGAACGGATTGAACAAAGCCAAAAATTCCTATTGCATCTGAAAGTAGAAACTCGCCCGATTACAACGCTATGTGTATTTTTTCCCCAGGCGATTCTAGTCAAACGTTTGGAGCAGCAGAAATGCGAAAAATTTGATGTCTTCTCAACCATTTCTTAGCTTCAAACACGCATATCTCGCGAACGGATTGACCAAACCCAAAAATTCCTATTGCACCTGAAAGTAGAAACTCTCCCGATTACAACGGTAGGTATACTTTTTCCCTGAGCCATTCTGGATATGCGTTTGGAGCAGCAGAAATGCGCAAAATTTTATGCCTTCCCAACCATTTCTTAGTTTTTATCTCCCATATATCGCGAACGGATTGAACAAAGCCAAAAATTCCTATTGCATCTGAAAGTAGAAACTCGCCCGATTACAACGCTATGTGTATTTTTTCCCCAGGCGATTCTAGTCAAACGTTTGGAGCAGCAGAAATGCGAAAAATTTGATGTCTTCTCAACCATTTCTTAGCTTCAAACACGCATATCTCGCGAACGGATTGACCAAACCCAAAAATTCCTGTTGCGTCTGAAAGTAGAAACTCGCCCGATTACAACGGTATGTGTATTTTTCCCCTAGGCCATTCTGGTTAACCGTTTGGATCAGCAGAATTGGGAAAAATTTGTTGTCTGCTCAACCATTTCTTAGCTTCAAACTCCCATATCTCGCGAATGGATTGACCAAACCAAAAATTCCTGTTGCGTCTGAAAGTAGGAACTCGCCCGATTACAACGGCATGTGTATTTTTTCCCTAGGTCATTCTGGTTAAGCGTTTGGAGCAGCAGAATGGAGAAAAATTTGTTGTCGGCTCAACCATTTCTCAGCTTCAAACTCCCATATCTCGCGAATGGATTGACCAAACCCAAAAATTCGTGTTGCGTCTGAAAGTAGGAACTCGCCCCATTACAACGGTATGTGTACTTTTTCCCTAGGTCATTCTGGTTAAGCGTTTGGAGCAGCAGAAGTGCGCAAAATTCGTTGTCTTCTCAACCATTTCTTAGCTTCAAAAACCCATATCTCGCGAACGGATTGACCAAACCCAAAAATTCCAGCTGCGTCTGAAAGTAGAGAATCTCCCGATTACAAAGGTATGTGTATTTTTTCCCTAGGCCATTGTGGTCATGCGTTTGGAGCAGCAGAAGTGCGAAAAATTTGTTGTCTGCTCAACCATTTCTTAGCTTCAAACTCCCATATCTCGCGAATGGATAGACCAAACCCAAAAATTCCTGTTGCGTCTGAAAGAAGAAACTCTCCCGATTACAAAGGTATGTGTATTTTTTCCCTAGGCAATTGTGGTTAAGCGTTTGGAGCAGCAGAATTGGGAAAAATTTGTTGTCGGCTCAACCATTTCTCAGCTTCAAACTCCCATATCTCGCGAATGGATTGACCAAACCCAAAAATTCCTGTTGCGTCTGAAAGTAGGAACTCGCCCCATTACAACGGTATGTGTACTTTTTCCCTAGGTCATTCTGGTTAAGCGTTTGGAGCAGCAGAAGTGCGCAAAATTCGTTGTCTTTTCAACCATTTCTTAGCTTCAAACACCCATATCTCGCGAACGGATTGACCAAACCCAAAAATTCCTGCTGCGTCTGAAAGTAGAGACTCTCCCGATTACAAAGGTATGTGTATTTTTTCCCTAGGCCATTGTGGTCATGCGTTTGGAGCAGCAGAAGTGCGAAAAATTTCTTGTCTTCCCAACTATTTCTTAGCTTCGAACTCCCATATCTCGCGAACGGAATGATCAAACCCAAAAATTCATATTGCATCTGAAAGTTGAAACTCGCCCGATTACAACGGTATGTGTATTTTTTCCCTGGGCCATTCTGGTTAAGCGTTTGGAGCAGCAGAAGTGCGCAAAATTTGTTGCCTTCCCAACCATTTCTTAGCTTCAAACTCCCATATATCGCGAACGGATTGACTAAAGCCAAAAATTCCTATTGCATCTGAAAGTAGAAACTCTCCCGATTACAACGGTATGTGTATTTTTTTCCTAGGCCCTTCTGGTTAAGCGTTTGGAGCAGCAGAACTGCGCAAAATTTGTTGTGTTCTCAACCATTTCTTAGCTTCGAACTCCCATATCTCGCGAATGGATTGACCAAACCCAAATATTCCTGTTGCGTCTGGATGTAGAAACTCACCCGATTGCAACGGTATGTGTATTTATTCCCGCGGGCATTCTGGTTAAGCGTTTGGAGCAACAGCAGTGCGCAAAGTTTTTTGTCTTCTCAATTATTTCTTAGCTTCAAGCTCCCATACCTCGCGAACGGATTGACCAAAACCAAAAATTACTATTGCATCTGAAAGTAGAAACTCTCCCGATTACAACGGTATGTGTATTTTGTCCCTAGGCCATTCTGGTCATGCGTTTGGAGAAGCAGAATTGCGAAAAATTTCTTGTCTTCTCAACTATTTCTTAGCTTCGAACTCCCATATCTCGCGAACGGATTGATCAAACCCAAAAATTCCTATTGCATCTGAAAGTAGAAACTCGCCCGATTACAACGGTATGTGTATTTTTTCCCTGGGCCATTCTGGTTAAGCGTTTGGAACAGCAGAAATGCGCAAAATTTGTTGCCTTCCCAACCATTTCTTAGCTTCAAACTCCGATATATCGCGAACGGATTGACTAAAGCCAAAAATTCCTATTGAATCTGAAAGTAGAAACTCTCCCGATTACAACGGTATGTGTATTTTTTTCCTAGGCCCTTCTGGTTAAGCGTTTGGAGCAGCAGAACTGCGCAAAATTTGTTGTGTTCTCAACCATTTCTTAGCTTCGAACTCCCATATCTCGCGAATGGATTGACCAAACCCAAATATTCCTGTTGCGTCTGGATGTAGAAACTCACCCGATTGCAACGGTATGTGTATTTATTGCCGCGGGCATTCTGGTTAAGCGTTTGGAGCAACAGCAGTGCGCAAAATTTTTTGTCCTCTCAATTATTTCTTAGATTCAAGCTCCCATATCTCGCGAACGGATTGACCAAACCCAAAAATTACTATTGCATCTGAAAGTAGAAGCTCGCCCGATTACAACGGTATGTGTATTTCTTCCCTAGGCCTTTCTGGTTAAGCGTTTGGAGCAGCAGAATTGCGAAAAATTTGTTGCCTTCTCATCCATTTCTTAGCTTCAAACTCCCATATCTCGCGAACGGATTGACCAAGCCCAAAAACTCCTGCTGCGTCTGAAAGTAGAAACTAGCCCGATTACAACGGTATTTGTATTTTGTCCCTAGGCCATTCTGGTTAAGCGTTTGGAGCAACAGCAGTGCGCAAAATTTTTTGTCCTCTCAATTATTTCTTAGATTCAAGCTCCCATATCTCGCGAACGGATTGACCAAACCCAAAAATTACTATTGCATCTGAAAGTAGAAGCTCGCCCGATTACAACGGTATGTGTATTTCTTCCCTAGGCCATTCTGGTTAAGCGTTTGGAGCAGCAGAATTGCGAAAAATTTGTTGCCTTCTCATCCATTTCTTAGCTTCAAACTCCCATATCTCGCGAACGGATTGACCAAGCCCAAAAACTCCTGCTGCGTCTGAAAGTAGAAACTAGCCCGATTACAACGGTATTTGTATTTTGTCCCTAGGCCATTCTGGTTAAGCGTTTGGAGCAGCAGAATTGCGAGAAATTTGTTGCCTTCTCAACCATTTCTTAGCTTCAAACGCCCATATCTCGCGAACGGATAGACCAAACCCAAAAATTCCTGTTGCGTCTGAAAGTAGGAACTTGCCCGATTACAACGGCATGTGTATTTTTTCCCCAGGCGATTCTAGTCAAACGTTTGGAGCAGCAGAAATGCGAAAAATTTGGTGTCTTCTCAACCATTTCTTAGCTTCAAACACGCATATCTCGCGAACGGATTGACCAAACCCAAAAATTCCTGTTGCGTCTGAAAGTAGAGACTCTTCCGATTAGAAAGGTATGTGTATTTTTTCCCTAGGCCATTGTGGTTAAGCGTTTGGAGCAGCAGACATGCGAAAAATTTGTTGTCTGCTCAACCATTTCTTAGCTTCAAACTCCCATATCTCGCGAATGGATAGACCAATCCCAAAAATTCCTGTTGCGTCTGAAAGTAGGAACTCGCCCGATTACAACGGCATGTGTATTTTTTCCCTAGGCCATTGTGGTCATGCGTAAGGAGCAGCAGAAGTGCGAAAAATTTGTTGTCTGCTCAACCATTTCTTAGCTTCAAACTCCCATATCTCGCGAACGGATTGACCAAGCCCAAAAACTCCTGCTGCGTCTGAAAGTAGAAACTA
The DNA here is from genome assembly GCF_051014685.1 of Ptiloglossa arizonensis. NCBI lineage: Eukaryota > Metazoa > Arthropoda > Insecta > Hymenoptera > Colletidae > Ptiloglossa > Ptiloglossa arizonensis. Next base: position 182,599 of record NW_027478561.1, read on the forward strand.
GCCCGATTACAGCGGTATTTGTATTTTGTCCCTGGGCCATTCTGGTTAAGCGTTTGGAACAGCAGAAATTGCGAAAAATTTGTTGCCTTCCCAACCATTTCTTAGCTTCAAACTCCCATATATCGCGAACGGATTGACTAAAGCCAAAAATTCCTATTGCATCTGAAAGTAGAAACTCTCCCGATTACAACGGTATGTGTATTTTTTTCCTAGGCCCTTCTGGTTAAGCGTTTGGAGCAGCAGAACTGCGCAAAATTTGTTGTGTTCTCAACCATTTCTTAGCTTCGAACTCCCATATCTCGCGAATGGATTGACCAAACCCAAATATTCCTGTTGCGTCTGGATGTAGAAACTCACCCGATTGCAACGGTATGTGTATTTATTCCCGCGGGCATTCTGGTTAAGCGTTTGGAGCAACAGCAGTGCGCAAAGTTTTTTGTCTTCTCAATTATTTCTTAGCTTCAAGCTCCCATACCTCGCGAACGGATTGACCAAAACCAAAAATTACTATTGCATCTGAAAGTAGAAACTCTCCCGATTACAACGGTATGTGTATTTTGTCCCTAGGCCATTCTGGTCATGCGTTTGGAGAAGCAGAATTGCGAAAAATTTCTTGTCTTCTCAACTATTTCTTAGCTTCGAACTCCCATATCTCGCGAACGGATTGATCAAACCCAAAAATTCCTATTGCATCTGAAAGTAGAAACTCGCCCGATTACAACGGTATGTGTATTTTTTCCCTGGGCCATTCTGGTTAAGCGTTTGGAACAGCAGAAATGCGCAAAATTTGTTGCCTTCCCAACCATTTCTTAGCTTCAAACTCCGATATATCGCGAACGGATTGACTAAAGCCAAAAATTCCTATTGCATCTGAAAGTAGAAACTCTCCCGATTACAACGGTATGTGTATTTTTTTCCTAGGCCCTTCTGGTTAAGCGTTTGGAGCAGCAGAACTGCGCAAAATTTGTTGTGTTCTCAACCATTTCTTAGCTTCGAACTCCCATATCTCGCGAATGGATTGACCAAACCCAAATATTCCTGTTGCGTCTGGATGTAGAAACTCACCCGATTGCAACGGTATGTGTATTTATTGCCGCGGGCATTCTGGTTAAGCGTTTGGAGCAACAGCAGTGCGCAAAATTTTTTGTCCTCTCAATTATTTCTTAGATTCAAGCTCCCATATCTCGCGAACGGATTGACCAAACCCAAAAATTACTATTGCATCTGAAAGTAGAAGCTCGCCCGATTACAACGGTATGTGTATTTCTTCCCTAGGCCTTTCTGGTTAAGCGTTTGGAGCAGCAGAATTGCGAAAAATTTGTTGCCTTCTCATCCATTTCTTAGCTTCAAACTCCCATATCTCGCGAACGGATTGACCAAGCCCAAAAACTCCTGCTGCGTCTGAAAGTAGAAACTAGCCCGATTACAACGGTATTTGTATTTTGTCCCTAGGCCATTCTGGTTAAGCGTTTGGAGCAACAGCAGTGCGCAAAATTTTTTGTCCTCTCAATTATTTCTTAGATTCAAGCTCCCATATCTCGCGAACGGATTGACCAAACCCAAAAATTACTATTGCATCTGAAAGTAGAAGCTCGCCCGATTACAACGGTATGTGTATTTCTTCCCTAGGCCATTCTGGTTAAGCGTTTGGAGCAGCAGAATTGCGAAAAATTTGTTGCCTTCTCATCCATTTCTTAGCTTCAAACTCCCATATCTCGCGAACGGATTGACCAAGCCCAAAAACTCCTGCTGCGTCTGAAAGTAGAAACTAGCCCGATTACAACGGTATTTGTATTTTGTCCCTAGGCCATTCTGGTTAAGCGTTTGGAGCAGCAGAATTGCGAGAAATTTGTTGCCTTCTCAACCATTTCTTAGCTTCAAACGCCCATATCTCGCGAACGGATAGACCAAACCCAAAAATTCCTGTTGCGTCTGAAAGTAGGAACTTGCCCGATTACAACGGCATGTGTATTTTTTCCCCAGGCGATTCTAGTCAAACGTTTGGAGCAGCAGAAATGCGAAAAATTTGGTGTCTTCTCAACCATTTCTTAGCTTCAAACACGCATATCTCGCGAACGGATTGACCAAACCCAAAAATTCCTGTTGCGTCTGAAAGTAGAGACTCTTCCGATTAGAAAGGTATGTGTATTTTTTCCCTAGGCCATTGTGGTTAAGCGTTTGGAGCAGCAGACATGCGAAAAATTTGTTGTCTGCTCAACCATTTCTTAGCTTCAAACTCCCATATCTCGCGAATGGATAGACCAATCCCAAAAATTCCTGTTGCGTCTGAAAGTAGGAACTCGCCCGATTACAACGGCATGTGTATTTTTTCCCTAGGCCATTGTGGTCATGCGTAAGGAGCAGCAGAAGTGCGAAAAATTTGTTGTCTGCTCAACCATTTCTTAGCTTCAAACTCCCATATCTCGCGAACGGATTGACCAAGCCCAAAAACTCCTGCTGCGTCTGAAAGTAGAAACTAGCCCGATTACAGCGGTATTTGTATTTTGTCCCTGGGCCATTCTGGTTAAGCGTTTGGAACAGCAGAAATTGCGAAAAATTTGTTGCCTTCTCATCCATTTCTTAGCTTGAAACTCCCATATCTCGCGAACGGATTGACCAAGCCCAAAAATTCCTGCTGCGTCTGCAAGTAGGAACTCGCCCCATTACAACGGTATGTGTACTTTTTCCCTAGGTCATTCTGGTTAAGCGTTTGGAGCAGCAGAAGTGCGCAAAATTCGTTGTCTTCTCAACCATTTCTTAGCTTCAAACACCCATATCTCGCGAACGGATTGACCAAACCCAAAAATTCCTGCTTCGTCTGAATGTAGAAACTCTCCCGATTACAACGGTATGTGTATTTTGTCCCTAGGCAATTTTGGTCATACGTTTGGAGCAGCAGAATTGCGAAAAATTTCTTGTCTTCTCAACCATTTCTTAGCTTCGAACTCCCATATATCGCGAACGGATTGAACAAAGCCAAAAATTCCTATTGCACCTGAAAGTAGAAACTCTCCCGATTACAACGGTAGGTATACTTTTTCCCTGAGCCATTCTGGATATGCGTTTGGAGCAGCAGAAATGCGCAAAATTTTATGCCTTCCCAACCATTTCTTAGTTTTTATCTCCCATATATCGCGAACGGATTGAACAAAGCCAAAAATTCCTATTGCATCTGAAAGTAGAAACTCGCCCGATTACAACGCTATGTGTATTTTTTCCCCAGGCGATTCTAGTCAAACGTTTGGAGCAGCAGAAATGCGAAAAATTTGATGTCTTCTCAACCATTTCTTAGCTTCAAACACGCATATCTCGCGAACGGATTGACCAAACCCAAAAATTCCTGTTGCGTCTGAAAGTAGAGACTCTTCCGATTAGAAAGGTATGTGTATTTTTTCCCTAGGCCATTGTGGTTAAGCGTTTGGAGCAGCAGACATGCGAAAAATTTGTTGTCTGCTCAACCATTTCTTAGCTTCAAACTCCCATATCTCGCGAATGGATAGACCAATCCCAAAAATTCCTGTTGCGTCTGAAAGTAGGAACTCGCCCGATTACAACGGCATGTGTATTTTTTCCCTAGGTCATTCTGGTTAAGCGTTTGGAGCAGCAGAATGGAGAAAAATTTGTTGTCTGCTCAACCATTTCTTAGCTTCAAACTCCCATATCTCGCGAACGGATTGACCAAACCCAAAAATTCCTCTTGCATCTGAAAGTAGAAACTCGTCCGATTACAACGGTATGTGTATTTTTCCCCTAGGCCATTCTGGTTAACCGTTTGGATCAGCAGAATTGGGAAAAATTTGTTGTCTGCTCAACCATTTCTTAGCTTCAAACTCCCATATCTCGCGAATGGATTGACCAAACCCAAAAATTCCTGTTGCGTCTGAAAGTAGGAACTCGCTGATTACAACGGCATGTGTATTTTTTCCCTAGGTCATTCCGGTTAAGCGTTTGGAGCAGCAGAAGTGCGCAAAATTCGTTGTCTCCTCAACCATTTCTTAGCTTCAAACTCCCATATCTCGCGAATGGATAGACCAAACCCAAAAATTCCTGTTGCGTCTGAAAGTAGGAACTCGCCCGATTACAACGGCATGTGTATTTTTTCCCTAGGTCATTCCGGTTAAGCGTTTGGAGCAGCAGAAGAGCGCAAAATTTGTTGTCTCCTCAACCATTTCTTAGCTTCAAACTCCCATATCTCGCGAACGGATTGACCAAACACAAAAATTCCTGTTGCGTCTGAAAGAAGAAACTCTCCCGATTACAAAGGTATGTGTATTTTTTCCCTAGGCAATTGTGGTTAAGCGTTTGGAGCAGCAGAATTGGGAAAAATTTGTTGTCGGCTCAACCATTTCTCAGCTTCAAACTCCCATATCTCGCGAATGGATTGACCAAACCCAAAAATTCCTGTTGCGTCTGAAAGTAGGAACTCGCCCCATTACAACGGTATGTGTACTTTTTCCCTAGGTCATTCTGGTTAAGCGTTTGGAGCAGCAGAAGTGCGCAAAATTCGTTGTCTTCTCAACCATTTCTTAGCTTCAAACACCCATATCTCGCGAACGGATTGACCAAACCCAAAAATTCCTGCTGCGTCTGAAAGTAGAGACTCTCCCGATTACAAAGGTATGTGTATTTTTTCCCTAGGCCATTGTGGTCATGCGTTTGGAGCAGCAGAAGTGCGAAAAATTTCTTGTCTTCCCAACTATTTCTTAGCTTCGAACTCCCATATCTCGCGAACGGAATGATCAAACCCAAAAATTCATATTGCATCTGAAAGTTGAAACTCGCCCGATTACAACGGTATGTGTATTTTTTCCCTGGGCCATTCTGGTTAAGCGTTTGGAGCAGCAGAAGTGCGCAAAATTTGTTGCCTTCCCAACCATTTCTTAGCTTCAAACTCCCATATATCGCGAACGGATTGACTAAAGCCAAAAATTCCTATTGCATCTGAAAGTAGAAACTCTCCCGATTACAACGGTATGTGTATTTTTTTCCTAGGCCCTTCTGGTTAAGCGTTTGGAGCAGCAGAACTGCGCAAAATTTGTTGTGTTCTCAACCATTTCTTAGCTTCGAACTCCCATATCTCGCGAATGGATTGACCAAACCCAAATATTCCTGTTGCGTCTGGATGTAGAAACTCACCCGATTGCAACGGTATGTGTATTTATTCCCGCGGGCATTCTGGTTAAGCGTTTGGAGCAACAGCAGTGCGCAAAGTTTTTTGTCTTCTCAATTATTTCTTAGCTTCAAGCTCCCATACCTCGCGAACGGATTGACCAAACCCAAAAATTACTATTGCATCTGAAAGTAGAAACTCTCCCGATTACAACGGTATGTGTATTTTGTCCCTACGCCATTCTGGTCATGCGTTTGGAGAAGCAGAATTGCGAAAAATTTCTTGTCTTCTCAACTATTTCTTAGCTTCGAACTCCCATATCTCGCGAACGGATTGATCAAACCCAAAAATTCCTATTGCATCTGAAAGTAGAAACTCGCCCGATTACAACGGTATGTGTATTTTTTCCCTGGGCCATTCTGGTTAAGCGTTTGGAGCAGCAGAAATGCGCAAAATTTGTTGCCTTCCCAACCATTTCTTAGCTTCAAACTCCGATATATCGCGAACGGATTGATCAAACCCAAAAATTCCTATTGCATCTGAAAGTAGAAACTCGCCCGATTACAACGGTATGTGTATTTTTTCCCTGGGCCATTCTGGTTAAGCGTTTGGAGCAGCAGAAATGCGCAAAATTTGTTGCCTTCCCAACCATTTCTTAGCTTCAAACTCCGATATATCGCGAACGGATTGACTAAAGCCAAAAATTCCTATTGCATCTGAAAGTAGAAACTCTCCCGATTACAACGGTATGTGTATTTTTTTCCTAGGCCCTTCTGGTTAAGCGTTTGGAGCAGCAGAACTGCGCAAAATTTGTTGTGTTCTCAACCATTTCTTAGCTTCGAACTCCCATATCTCGCGAATGGATTGACCAAACCCAAATATTCCTGTTGCGTCTGGATGTAGAAACTCACCCGATTGCAACGGTATGTGTATTTATTGCCGCGGGCATTCTGGTTAAGCGTTTGGAGCAACATTAGTGCGCAAAATTTTTTGTCCTCTCAATTATTTCTTAGATTCAAGCTCCCATATCTCGCGAACGGATTGACCAAACCCAAAAATTACTATTGCACCTGAAAGTAGAAGCTCGCCCGATTACAACGGTAGGTGTATTTCTTCCCTAGGCCATTCTGGTTAAGCGTTTGGAGCAGCAGAATTGCGAAAAATTTGTTGCCTTCCCAACCATTTCTTAGCTTCAAACTCCCATATATCGCGAACGGATTGACTAAAGCCAAAAATTCCTATTGCATCTGAAAGTAGAAACTCTCCCGATTACAACGGTATGTGTATTTTTTTCCTAGGCCCTTCTGGTTAAGCGTTTGGAGCAGCAGAACTGCGCAAAATTTGTTGTGTTCTCAACCATTTCTTAGCTTCGAACTCCCATATCTCGCGAATGGATTGACCAAACCCAAATATTCCTGTTGCGTCTGGATGTAGAAACTCACCCGATTGCAACGGTATGTGTATTTATTCCCGCGGGCATTCTGGTTAAGCGTTTGGAGCAACAGCAGTGCGCAAAGTTTTTTGTCTTCTCAATTATTTCTTAGCTTCAAGCTCCCATACCTCGCGAACGGATTGACCAAACCCAAAAATTACTATTGCATCTGAAAGTAGAAACTCTCCCGATTACAACGGTATGTGTATTTTGTCCCTAGGCCATTCTGGTCATGCGTTTGGAGAAGCAGAATTGCGAAAAATTTCTTGTCTTCTCAACTATTTCTTAGCTTCGAACTCCCATATCTCGCGAACGGATTGATCAAACCCAAAAATTCCTATTGCATCTGAAAGTAGAAACTCGCCCGATTACAACGGTATGTGTATTTTTTCCCTGGGCCATTCTGGTTAAGCGTTTGGAGCAGCAGAAATGCGCAAAATTTGTTGCCTTCCCAACCATTTCTTAGCTTCAAACTCCGATATATCGCGAACGGATTGACTAAAGACAAAAATTCCTATTGCATCTGAAAGTAGAAACTCTCCCGATTACAACGGTATGTGTATTTTTTTCCTAGGCCCTTCTGGTTAAGCGTTTGGAGCAGCAGAACTGCGCAAAATTTGTTGTGTTCTCAACCATTTCTTAGCTTCGAACTCCCATATCTCGCGAATGGATTGACCAAACCCAAATATTCCTGTTGCGTCTGGATGTAGAAACTCACCCGATTGCAACGGTATGTGTATTTATTGCCGCGGGCATTCTGGTTAAGCGTTTGGAGCAACAGCAGTGCGCAAAATTTTTTGTCCTCTCAATTATTTCTTAGATTCAAGCTCCCATATCTCGCGAACGGATTGACCAAACCCAAAAATTACTATTGCATCTGAAAGTAGAAGCTCGCCCGATTACAACGGTATGTGTATTTCTTCCCTAGGCCATTCTGGTTAAGCGTTTGGAGCAGCAGAATTGCGAAAAATTTGTTGCCTTCTCATCCATTTCTTAGCTTCAAACTCCCATATCTCGCGAACGGATTGACCAAGCCCAAAAACCCCTGCTGCGTCTGAAAGTAGAAACTAGCCCGATTACAACGGTATTTGTATTTTGTCCCTAGGCCATTCTAGTTAAGCGTTTGGAGCAGCAGAATTGCGAGAAATTTGTTGCCTTCTCAACCATTTCTTAGCTTCAAACGCCCATATCTCGCGAACGGATAGACCAAACCCAAAAATACCTGTTGCGTCTGAAAGTAGGAACTTGCCCGATTACAACGGCATGTGTATTTTTTCCCTAGGTCATTCCGGTTAAGCGTTTGGAGCAGCAGAAGTGCGCAAAATTTGTTGTCTTCTCAACCATTTCTTAACTTCAAACTCCCATATCTCGCGAACGGATTGACCAAACCCAAAAATTCCTGCTTCGTCTGAATGTAGAAACTCTCCCGATTACAACGGTATGTGTATTTTGTCCCTAGGCCATTTTGGTCAGACGTTTGGAGCAGCAGAAGTGCGAAAAATTTCTTGTCTTCTCAACCATTTCTTAGCTTCGAACTCCCATATATCGCGAACGGATTGAACAAAGCCAAAAATTCCTATTGCACCTGAAAGTAGAAACTCTCCCGATTACAAAGGTAGGCATATTTTTTCCCTGGGCCATTCTGGATATGCGTTTGGAGCAGCAGAAATGCGCAAAATTTGTTGCCTTCCCAACCATTTCTTAGTTTCTATCTCCCATATATCGCGAACGGATTGAACAAAGCCAAAAATTCCTATTGCATCTGAAAGTAGAAACTCGCCCGATTACAACGGTATGTGTATTTTTTCCCCAGGCCATTCTAGTCAAACGTTTGGAGCAGCAGAAGTGCGAAAAATTTGATGTCTTCTCAACCATTTCTTAGATTCAAACTCCCATATCTCGCGAACGGATTGACCACACCCAAAAATTCCTGTTGCGTCTGAAAGTAGAGACTCTCCCGATTACAACGGCATGTGTATTTTTTCCCTAGGTCATTCTGGTTAAGCGTTTGGAGCAGCAGAAGTGCGCAAAATTTGTTTGCTTCTCAACCATTTCTTAGATTCAAACTCCCATATCTCGCGAACGGATTGACCAAACCCAAAAATTACTATTGCGTCTGAAAGAAGAAACTCTCCCGATTACAAAGGTATGTGTATTTTTTCCCTAGTCCATTCTGGTTAAGCGTTTGGAGCAGCAGAATTGGGAAAAATTTGTTGTCTGCTCAACCATTTCTTAGCTTCAAACTCCCATATCTCGCGAATGGATTGACCAAACCCAAAAATTCCTGTTGCGTCTGAAAGTAGGAACTCGCCCGATTACAACGGTATGTGTATTTTTTCCCTAGACCATTCTGGTTAAGCGTTTGCAGCAGCAGATGTACGAAAAATTTGTTGTCTGCTCAACCATTTCTTAGCTTCAAACTCCCATATCTCGCGAACGTATTGACCAAACCCAAATATTCCTGTTGCGTCTGAATGTAGAAAGTCTGCCGATTGCAACGGTATGTGTATTTATTCCCGCTGCCATTCTGGTTAAGCGTTTGGAGCAGCAGAAGTGCGCAAAATTTGTTGTCTTCTCAACTATTTCTTAGCTTCAAGCTCCCATATCTCGCGAACGGATTGACCAAACCCAAAAATTCCTGTTGCGTCTGAAAGTAGAAACTCGCCCGATTACAAAGGTATGTGTATTTTTTACCTTGGCCATTCTGGTTAAGCGTTTGGAGCAGCAGAAGTGCGCAAAATTTGTTTGCTTCTCAACCATTTCTTAGATTCAAACTCCCATATCTCGCGAACGGATTGAACAAACCCAAAAATTACTATTGCGTCTGAAAGAAGAAACTCTCCCGATTACAAAGGTATGTGTATTTTTTCCCTAATCCATTCTGGTTAAGCGTTTGGAGCAGCAGAATTGGGAAAAATTTGTTGTCTGCTCAACCATTTCTTAGCTTCAAACTCCCATATCTCGCGAATGGTTTGACCAAACCCAAAAATTCCTGTTGCGTCTGAAAGTAGGAACTCGCCCGATAACAACGATATGTGTATTTTTTCCCTAGGTTATTCTGGTTAAGCGTTTGGAGCAACAGAAGTGCGCAAAATTTGTTGTCTTCTCAACCATTTCTTAGCTTCAAACTCCCATATCTCGCGAACGGATTGACCAAACCCAAAAATTCCTGTTGCGTCTGAAAGTAGGAACTCGCCCGATAACAACGGTATGTGTATTTTTTCCCTAGGTTATTCTGGTTAAGCGTTTGGAGCAACAGAAGTGCGCAAAATTTGTTGTCTCCTCAACCATTTCTTAGCTTCAAACTCCCATATCTCGCGAACGGATTGACCAAACACAAAAATTCCTGTTGCGTCTGAAAGAAGAAACTCTCCCGATTACAAAGGTATGTGTATTTTTTCCCTAGGCAATTGTGGTTAAGCGTTTGGAGCAGCAGAATTGGGAAAAATTTGTTGTCGGCTCAACCATTTCTTAGCTTCAAACTCACATATCTCGTGAACGGATTGACCAAACCCAAAAATACCTGCTGCGTCTGAAAGTAGAAACTCTCCCGATTACATCGGTATGTGTATTTTTTCCCTAGGCCATTCTGGATAAGCGTTAGTCGCAGCAGAAGTGCGAAAAGTTTGTGGTCTTCTCAACCATTTCTTAGCTTCAAACTCCCATATCCCGTGAAAGGATTGACCAAACACAAAAATTCCTATTGCATCTGAAAGTAGAAACTCGCCCGATTACAACGGTATGTGTATTTTTTCCCTAGTCCATTCTGGTTTAGCGTTTGGAGCAGCAGAATGGAGAAAAATTTGTTGTCTGCTCAACCATTTCTTAGCTTCAAACTCCCATATCTCGCGAACGGATTGACCAAACCCAAAAATTCCTCTTACATCTGAAAGTAGAAACTCGCCCGATTACAACGGTATGTGTATTTTTCCCCTAGGCCATTCTGGTTAAGCGTTTGGATCAGCAGAATTGGGAAAAATTTGTTGTCTGCTCAACCATTTCTTAGCTTCAAGCTCCCATATCTCGCGAATGGATTGACCAAACCCAAAAATTCCTGTTGCGTCTGAAAGTAGGAACTCGCCCGATAACAACGATATGTGTATTTTTTCCCTAGGTTATTCTGGTTAAGCGTTTGGAGCAACAGAAGTGCGCAAAATTTGTTGTCTTCTCAACCATTTCTTAGGTTCAAACTCCCATATCTCGCGAACGGATTGACCAAACCCAAAAATTCCTGTTGCGTCTGAAAGTAGGAACTCGCCCGGTAACAACGGTATGTGTATTTTTTCCCTAGGTTATTCTGGTTAAGCGTTTGTAGCAGCAGATGTACGAAAAATTTGTTGTCTGCTCAACCATTTCTTAGCTTCAAACTCCCATATCTCGCGAACGTATTGACCAAACCCAAATATTCCTGTTGCGTCTGAATGTAGAAAGTCTGCCGATTGCAACGGTATGTGTATTTATTCCCGCTGCCATTCTGGTTAAGCGTTTGGAGCAGCAGAAGTGCGCAAAATTTGTTGTCTTCTCAACTATTTCTTAGCTTCAAGCTCCCATATCTCGCGAACGGATTGACCAAACCCAAAAATTCCTGTTGCGTCTGAAAGTAGAAACTCGCCCGATTACAAAGGTATGTGTATTTTTTACCTAGGCCATTCTGGTTAAGCGTTTGGAGCAGCAGAAGTGCGCAAAATTTGTTTGCTTCTCAACCATTTCTTAGATTCAAACTCCCATATCTCGCGAACGGATTGAACAAACCCAAAAATTACTATTGCGTCTGAAAGAAGAAACTCTCCCGATTACAAAGGTATGTGTATTTTTTCCCTAGTCCATTCTGGTTAAGCGTTTGGAGCAGCAGAATTGGGAAAAATTTGTTGTCTGCTCAACCATTTCTTAGCTTCAAACTCCCATATCTCGCGAATGGATTGACCAAACCCAAAAATTCCTGTTGCGTCTGAAAGTAGGAACTCGCCCGATAACAACGATATGTGTATTTTTTCCCTAGATTATTCTGGTTAAGCGTTTGGAGCAACAGAAGTGCGCAAAATTTGTTGTCTTCTCAACCATTTCTTAGCTTCAAACTCCCATATCTCGCGAACGGATTGACCAAACCCAAAAATTCCTGTTGCGTCTGAAAGTAGGAACTCGCCCGATAACAACGGTATGTGTATTTTTTCCCTAGTCCATTCTTGTTAAGCGTTTGGAGCAGCAGAATTGGGAAAAATTTGTTGTCTGCTCAACCATTTCTTAGCTTCAAACTCCCATATCTCGCGAATGGATTGACCAAACCCAAAAATTCCTGTTGCGTCTGAAAGTAGGAACTCGCCCGATAACAACGATATGTGTATTTTTTCCCTAGGTTATTCTGGTTAAGCGTTTGGAGCAACAGAAGTGCGCAAAATTTGTTGTCTTCTCAACCATTTCTTAGCTTCAAACTCCCATATCTCGCGAACGGATTGACCAAACCCAAAAATTCCTGTTGCGTCTGAAAGTAGGAACTCGCCCGATAACAACGGTATGTGTATTTTTTCCCTAGGTTATTCTGGTTAAGCGTTTGGAGCAACAGAAGTGCGCAAAATTTGTTGTCTCCTCAACCATTTCTTAGCTTCAAACTCCCATATCTCGCGAACGGATTGACCAAACACAAAAATTCCTGTTGCGTCTGAAAGAAGAAACTCTCCCGATTACAAAGCTATGTGTATTTTTTCCCTAGGCAATTGTGGTTAAGCGTTTGGAGCAGCAGAATTGGGAAAAATTTGTTGTCGGCTCAACCATTTCTTAGCTTCAAACTCCCATATCTCGCGAACGGATTGACCAAACCCAAAAATTCCTCTTACATCTGAAAGTAGAAACTCGCCCGATTACAACGGTATGTGTATTTTTCCCCTAGGCCATTCTGGTTAAGCGTTTGGATCAGCAGAATTGGGAAAAATTTGTTGTCTGCTCGACCATTTCTTAGTTTCAAGCTCCCATATCTCGCGAATGGATTGACCAAACCCAAAAATTCCTGTTGCGTCTGAAAGTAGGAACTCGCCCAATAACAACGATATGTGTATTTTTTCCCTAGGTTATTCTGGTTAAGCGTTTGGAGCAACAGAAGTGCGCAAAATTTGTTGTCTCCTCAACCATTTCTTAGCTTCAAACTCCCATATCTCGCGAACGGATTGACCAAAGACAAAAATTCCTGTTGCGTCTGAAAGAAGAAACTCTCCCGATTACAAAGGTATGTGTATTTTTTCCCTAGGCAATTGTGGTTAAGCGATTGGAGCAGCAGAATTGGGAAAAATTTGTTGTCGGCTCAACCATTTCTTAGCTTCAAACTCACATATCTCGTGAACGGATTGACCAAACCCAAAAATTACTATTGCGTCTGAAAGAAGAAACTCTCCCGATTACAAAGGTATGTGTATTTTTTCCCTAGTCCATTCTGGTTAAGCGTTTGGAGCAGCAGAATTGGGAAAAATTTGTTGTCTGCTCAACCATTTCTTAGCTTCAAACTCCCATATCTCGCGAATGGATTGACCAAACCCAAAAATTCCTGTTGCGTCTGAAAGTAGGAACTCGCCCGATAACAACGGTATGTGTATTTTTTCCCTAGGTTATTCTGGTTAAGCGTTTGGAGCAACAGAAGTGCGCAAAATTTGTTGTCTCCTCAACCATTTCTTAGCTTCAAACTCCCATATCTCGCGAACGGATTGACCAAACACAAAAATTCCTGTTGCGTCTGAAAGAAGAAACTCTCCCGATTACAAAGGTATGTGTATTTTTTCCCTAGGCAATTGTGGTTAAGCGTTTGGAGCAGCAGAATTGGGAAAAATTTGTTGTCGGCTCAACCATTTCTTAGCTTCAAACTCACATATCTCGTGAACGGATTGACCAAACCCAAAAATACCTGCTGCGTCTGAAAGTAGAAACTCTCCCGATTACATCGGTATGTGTATTTTTTCCCTAGGCCATTCTGGATAAGCGTTAGTCGCAGCAGAAGTGCGAAAAGTTTGTGGTCTTCTCAACCATTTCTTAGCTTCAAACTCCCATATCCCGAGAAAGGATTGACCAAACACAAAAATTCCTATTGCATCTGAAAGTAGAAACTCGCCCGATTACAACGGTATGTGTATTTTTTCCCTAGTCCATTCTGGTTTAGCGTTTGGAGCAGCAGAATGGAGAAAAATTTGTTGTCTGCTCAACCATTTCTTAGCTTCAAACTCCCATATCTCGCGAACGGATTGACCAAACCCAAAAATTCCTCTTACATCTGAAAGTAGAAACTCGCCCGATTACAACGGTATGTGTATTTTTCCCCTAGGCCATTCTGGTTAAGCGTTTGGATCAGCAGAATTGGGAAAAATTTGTTGTCTGCTCAACCATTTCTTAGCTTCAAGCTCCCATATCTCGCGAATGGATTGACCAAACCCAAAAATTCCTGTTGCGTCTGAAAGTAGGAACTCGCCCGATAACAACGATATGTGTATTTTTTCCCTAGGTTATTCTGGTTAAGCGTTTGGAGCAACAGAAGTGCGCAAAATTTGTTGTCTTCTCAACCATTTCTTAGGTTCAAACTCCCATATCTCGCGAACGGATTGACCAAACCCAAAAATTCCTGTTGCGTCTGAAAGTAGAAACTCGCCCGATTACAAAGGTATGTGTATTTTTTACCTAGGCCATTCTGGTTAAGCGTTTGGAGCAGCAGAAGTGCGCAAAATTTGTTTGCTTCTCAACCATTTCTTAGATTCAAACTCCCATATCTCGCGAACGGATTGAACAAACCCAAAAATTACTATTGCGTCTGAAAGAAGAAACTCTCCCGATTACAAAGGTATGTGTATTTTTTCCCTAGTCCATTCTGGTTAAGCGTTTGGAGCAGCAGAATTGGGAAAAATTTGTTGTCTGCTCAACCATTTCTTAGCTTCAAACTCCCATATCTCGCGAATGGATTGACCAAACCCAAAAATTCCTGTTGCGTCTGAAAGTAGGAACTCGCCCGATAACAACGATATGTGTATTTTTTCCCTAGATTATTCTGGTTAAGCGTTTGGAGCAACAGAAGTGCGCAAAATTTGTTGTCTTCTCAACCATTTCTTAGCTTCAAACTCCCATATCTCGCGAACGGATTGACCAAACCCGAAAATTCCTGTTGCGTCTGAAAGTAGGAACTCGCCCGATAACAACGGTATGTGTATTTTTTCCCTAGTCCATTCTTGTTAAGCGTTTGGAGCAGCAGAATTGGGAAAAATTTGTTGTCTGCTCAACCATTTCTTAGCTTCAAACTCCCATATCTCGCGAATGGATTGACCAAACCCAAAAATTCCTGTTGCGTCTGAAAGTAGGAACTCGCCCGATAACAACGATATGTGTATTTTTTCCCTAGGTTATTCTGGTTAAGCGTTTGGAGCAACAGAAGTGCGCAAAATTTGTTGTCTTCTCAACCATTTCTTAGCTTCAAACTCCCATATCTCGCGAACGGATTGACCAAACCCAAAAATTCCTGTTGCGTCTGAAAGTAGGAACTCGCCCGATAACAACGGTATGTGTATTTTTTCCCTAGGTTATTCTGGTTAAGCGTTTGGAGCAACAGAAGTGCGCAAAATTTGTTGTCTCCTCAACCATTTCTTAGCTTCAAACTCCCATATCTCGCGAACGGATTGACCAAACACAAAAATTCCTGTTGCGTCTGAAAGAAGAAACTCTCCCGATTACAAAGCTATGTGTATTTTTTCCCT
This sequence comes from Ptiloglossa arizonensis, assembly GCF_051014685.1. Lineage (NCBI taxonomy): Eukaryota > Metazoa > Arthropoda > Insecta > Hymenoptera > Colletidae > Ptiloglossa > Ptiloglossa arizonensis. Next base: position 197,855 of record NW_027478561.1, read on the forward strand.
AGGCAATTGTGGTTAAGCGTTTGGAGCAGCAGAATTGGGAAAAATTTGTTGTCGGCTCAACCATTTCTTAGCTTCAAACTCACATATCTCGTGAACGGATTGACCAAACCCAAAAATACCTGCTGCGTCTGAAAGTAGAAACTCTCCCGATTACATCGGTATGTGTATTTTTTCCCTAGGCCATTCTGGATAAGCGTTAGTCGCAGCAGAAGTGCGAAAAGTTTGTGGCCTTCTCAACCATTTCTTAGCTTCAAACTCCCATGTCCCGCGAAAGGATTGACCAAACACAAAAATTCCTATTGCATCTGAAAGTAGAAACTCGCCCGATTACAACGGTATGTGTATTTTCTCCCTAGTCCATTCTGGTTTAGCGTTTGGAGCAGCAGAATGGAGAAAAATTCGTTGTCTGCTCAACCATTTCTTAGCTTCAAACTCCCATATCTCGCGAACGGATTGACCAAACCCAAAAATTCCTCTTACATCTGAAAGTAGAAACTCGCCCGATTACAACGGTATGTGTATTTTTCCCCTAGGCCATTCTGGTTAAGCGTTTGGATCAGCAGAATTGGGAAAAATTTGTTGTCTGCTCGACCATTTCTTAGTTTCAAGCTCCCATATCTCGCGAATGGATTGACCAAACCCAAAAATTCCTGTTGCGTCTGAAAGTAGGAACTCGCCCGATAACAACGATATGTGTATTTTTTCCCTAGGTTATTCTGGTTAAGCGTTTGGAGCAACAGAAGTGCGCAAAATTTGTTGTCTCCTCAACCATTTCTTAGCTTCAAACTCCCATATCTCGCGAACGGATTGACCAAAGACAAAAATTCCTGTTGCGTCTGAAAGAAGAAACTCTCCCGATTACAAAGGTATGTGTATTTTTTCCCTAGGCAATTGTGGTTAAGCGATTGGAGCAGCAGAATTGGGAAAAATTTGTTGTCGGCTCAACCATTTCTTAGCTTCAAACTCACATATCTCGTGAACGGATTGACCAAACCCAAAAATACCTGCTGCGTCTGAAAGTAGAAACTCTCCCGATTACATCGGTATGTGTATTTTTTCCCTAGGCCATTCTGGATAAGCGTTAGTCGCAGCAGAAGTTCGAAAAGTTTGTGGTCTTCTCAACCATTTCTTAGCTTCAAACTCCCATATCCCGCGAAAGGATTGACCAAACACAAAAATTCCTATTGCATCTGAAAGTAGAAACTCGCCCGATTACAACGGTATGTGTATTTTTTCCCTAGTCCATTCTGGTTTAGCGTTTGGAGCAGCAGAATGGAGAAAAATTTGTTGTCTGCTCAACCATTTCTTAGCTTCAAACTCCCATATCTCGCGAACGGATTGACCAAACCCAAAAATTCCTCTTACATCTGAAAGTAGAAACTCGCCCGATTACAACGGTATGTGTATTTTTCCCCTAGGCCATTCTGGTTAAGCGTTTGGATCAGCAGAATTGGGAAAAATTTGTTGTCTGCTCGACCATTTCTTAGCTTCAAGCTCCCATATCTCGCGAATGGATTGACCAAACCCAAAAATTCCTGTTGCGTCTGAAAGTAGGAACTCGCCCGATAACAACGATATGTGTATTTTTTCCCTAGGTTATTCTGGTTAAGCGTTTGGAGCAACAGAAGTGCGCAAAATTTGTTGTCTTCTCAACCATTTCTTAGGTTCAAACTCCCATATCTCGCAAACGGATTGACCAAACCCAAAAATTCCTGTTGCGTCTGAAAGTAGGAACCCGCCCGGTAACAACGGTATGTGTATTTTTTCCCTAGGTTATTCTGGTTAAGCGTTTGGAGCAACAGAAGTGCGCAAAATTTGTTGTCTGCTCAACCATTTCTTAGCTTCAAACTCCCATATCTCGTGAACGGGTTGACCAAATCCAAAAATACCTGCTGCGTCTGAAAGTGGAAACTCTCCCGATTACAACGGTATGTGTATTTTTTCCCTATACCATTCTGGATAAGCGTTTGTAGCAGCAGAAGTGCGAAAAATTTGTTGTCTTCTCAACCATTTCTTAGCTTCAAACTCCCATATCCCGCGAAAGGGTTGACCAAACACAAAAATTCCTATTGCATCTCAAAGTAGAAAGTCGCCCGATTACAACGGTATGTGTATTTTTTCCGTAAGCCATTCTGGTTAAGCGTTTGGAGCAGCAGAAGTGCGCAAAATTTGTTGTCTTCTCAACCATTTCTTAGATTCAAACTCCCATATCTCGCGAACGGATTGACCAAACCCAAAAATACCTGCTGCGTCTGAAAGTAGAAACTCTCCCGATTACAACGGTATGTGTATTTTTCCCCTATACCATTCTGGATAAGCGTTTGTAGCAGCAGAAGTGCGAAAAATTTATTGTCTTCTCAACCATTTCTTAGCTTCAAACTCAAAAATCCCGCGAAAGGGTTGACCAAACACAAAAACTCCTATTGCATCTCAAAGTAGAAAGTCGCCCGATTACAACGGTATGTGTATTTTTCCCCTATACCATTCTGGATAAGCGTTTGTAGCAGCAGAAGTGCGAAAAATTTATTGTCTTCTCAACCATTTCTTAGCTTCAAACTCAAAAATCCCGCGAAAGGGTTGACCAAAAACAAAAACTCCTATTGCGTCTGAAAGAAGAAACTCTGCCGATTACAAAGGTATGTGTATTTTTTCCCTAGTCCATTCTGGTTAAGCGTTTGGAGCAGCAGAATTGGGAAAAATTTGTTGTCTGCTCAACCATTTCTTAGCTTCAAACTCCCATATCTCGCGAATGGATTGACCAAACCCAAAAATTCCTGTTGCGTCTGAAAGCAGGAACTCGCCCGATAACAACGATATGTGTATTTTTTCCCTAGGTTATTCTGGTTAAGCGTTTGGAGCAACAGAAGTGCGCAAAATTTGTTGTCTTCTCAACCATTTCTTAGGTTCAAACTCCCATATCTCGCGAACGGATTGACCAAACCCAAAAATTCCTGTTGCGTCTGAAAGTAGGAACTCGCCCGGTAACAACGGTATGTGTATTTTTTCCCTAGGTTATTCTGGTTAAGCGTTTGTAGCAGCAGATGTACGAAAAATTTGTTGTCTGCTCAACCATTTCTTAGCTTCAAACTCCCATATCTCGCGAACGTATTGACCAAACCCAAATATTCCTGTTGCGTCTGAATGTAGAAAGTCTGCCGATTGCAACGGTATGTGTATTTATTCCCGCTGCCATTCTGGTTAAGCGTTTGGAGCAGCAGAAGTGCGCAAAATTTGTTGTCTTCTCAACTATTTCTTAGCTTCAAGCTCCCATATCTCGCGAACGGATTGACCAAACCCAAAAATTCCTGTTGCGTCTGAAAGTAGGAACTCGCCCGATAACAACGATATGTGTATTTTTTCCCTAGGTTATTCTGGTTAAGCGTTTGGAGCAACAGAAGTGCGCAAAATTTGTTGTCTTCTCAACCATTTCTTAGGTTCAAACTCCCATATCTCGCGAACGGATTGACCAAACCCAAAAATTCCTGTTGCGTCTGAAAGTAGGAACTCGCCCGGTAACAACGATATGTGTATTTTTTCCCTAGGTTATTCTGGTTAAGCGTTTGGAGCAACAGAAGTGCGCAAAATTTGTTGTCTTCTCAACCATTTCTTAGATTCAAACTCCCATATCTCGCGAACGGATTGAACAAACCCAAAAATTACTATTGCGTCTGAAAGAAGAAACTCTCCCGATTACAAAGGTATGTGTATTTTTTCCCTAGTCCATTCTGGTTAAGCGTTTGGAGCAGCAGAATTGGGAAAAATTTGTTGTCTGCTCAACCATTTCTTAGCTTCAAACTCCCATATCTCGCGAATGGATTGACCAAACCCAAAAATTCCTGTTGCGTCTGAAAGTAGGAACTCGCCCGATAACAACGATATGTGTATTTTTTCCCTAGATTATTCTGGTTAAGAGTTTGGAGCAACAGAAGTGCGCAAAATTTGTTGTCTTCTCAACCATTTCTTAGCTTCAAACTCCCATATCTCGCGAACGGATTGACCAAACCCAAAAATTCCTGTTGCGTCTGAAAGTAGGAACTCGCCCGATAACAACGGTATGTGTATTTTTTCCCTAGTCCATTCTTGTTAAGCGTTTGGAGCAGCAGAATTGGGAAAAATTTGTTGTCTGCTCAACCATTTCTTAGCTTCAAACTCCCATATCTCGCGAATGGATTGACCAAACCCAAAAATTCCTGTTGCGTCTGAAAGTAGGAACTCGCCCGATAACAACGATATGTGTATTTTTTCCCTAGGTTATTCTGGTTAAGCGTTTGGAGCAACAGAAGTGCGCAAAATTTGTTGTCTTCTCAACCATTTCTTAGCTTCAAACTCCCATATCTCGCGAACGGATTGACCAAACCCAAAAATTCCTGTTGCGTCTGAAAGTAGGAACTCGCCCGATAACAACGGTATGTTTATTTTTTCCCTAGGTTATTCTGGTTAAGCGTTTGGAGCAACAGAAGTGCGCAAAATTTGTTGTCTCCTCAACCATTTCTTAGCTTCAAACTCCCATATCTCGCGAACGGATTGACCAAACACAAAAATTCCTGTTGCGTCTGAAAGAAGAAACTCTCCCGATTACAAAGGTATGTGTATTTTTTCCCTAGGCAATTGTGGTTAAGCGTTTGGAGCAGCAGAATTGGGAAAAATTTGTTGTCGGCTCAACCATTTCTTAGCTTCAAACTCACATATCTCGTGAACGGATTGACCAAACCCAAAAATACCTGCTGCGTCTGAAAGTAGAAACTCTCCCGATTACATCGGTATGTGTATTTTTTCCCTAGGCCATTCTGGATAAGCGTTAGTCGCAGCAGAAGTGCGAAAAGTTTGTGGTCTTCTCAACCATTTCTTAGCTTCAAACTCCCATATCCCGCGAAAGGATTGACCAAACACAAAAATTCCTATTGCATCTGAAAGTAGAAACTCGCCCGATTACAACGGTATGTGTATTTTTTCCCTAGTCCATTCTGGTTTAGCGTTTGGAGCAGCAGAATGGAGAAAAATTCGTTGTCTGCTCAACCATTTCTTAGCTTCAAACTCCCATATCTCGCGAACGGATTGACCAAACCCAAAAATTCCTCTTACATCTGAAAGTAGAAACTCGCCCGATTACAACGGTATGTGTATTTTTCCCCTAGGCCATTCTGGTTAAGCGTTTGGATCAGCAGAATTGGGAAAAATTTGTTGTCTGCTCGACCATTTCTTAGTTTCAAGCTCCCATATCTCGCGAATGGATTGACCAAACCCAAAAATTCCTGTTGCGTCTGAAAGTAGGAACTCGCCCGATAACAACGATATGTGTATTTTTTCCCTAGGTTATTCTGGTTAAGCGTTTGGAGCAACAGAAGTGCGCAAAATTTGTTGTCTCCTCAACCATTTCTTAGCTTCAAACTCCCATATCTCGCGAATGGATTGACCAAACACAAAAATTCCTGTTGCGTCTGAAAGAAGAAACCCTCCCGATTACAAAGGTATGTGTATTTTTTCCCTAGGCAATTGTGGTTAAGCGTTTGGAGCAGCAGAATTGGGAAAAATTTGTTGTCGGCTCAACCATTTCTTAGCTTCAAACTCACATATCTCGTGAACGGATTGACCAAACCCAAAAATACCTGCTGCGTCTGAAAGTAGAAACTCTCCCGATTACATCGGTATGTGTATTTTTTCCCTAGGCCATTCTGGATAAGCGTTAGTCGCAGCAGAAGTTCGAAAAGTTTGTGGTCTTCTCAACCATTTCTTAGCTTCAAACTCCCATATCCCGCGAAAGGATTGACCAAACACAAAAATTCCTATTGCATCTGAAAGTAGAAACTCGCCCGATTACAACGGTATGTGTATTTTTTCCCTAGTCCATTCTGGTTTAGCGTTTGGAGCAGCAGAATGGAGAAAAATTTGTTGTCTGCTCAACCATTTCTTAGCTTCAAACTCCCATATGTCGCGAACGGATTGACCAAACCCAAAAATTCCTCTTACATCTGAAAGTAGAAACTCGCCCGATTACAACGGTATGTGTATTTTTCCCCTAGGCCATTCTGGTTAAGCGTTTGGATCAGCAGAATTGGGAAAAATTTGTTGTCTGCTCGACCATTTCTTAGCTTCAAGCTCCCATATCTCGCGAATGGATTGACCAAACCCAAAAATTCCTGTTGCGTCTGAAAGTAGGAACTCGCCCGATAACAACGATATGTGTATTTTTCCCCTATACCATTCTGGATAAGCGTTTGTAGCAGCAGAAGTGCGAAAAATTTATTGTCTTCTCAACCATTTCTTAGCTTCAAACTCAAAAATCCCGCGAAAGGGTTGACCAAACACAAAAACTCCCATTGCATCTCAAAGTAGAAAGTCGCCCGATTACAACGATATGTGTATTTTTTCCGTAAGCCACTCTGGTTAAGCGTTTGGAGCAGCAGAATTGCGCAAAATGTGTTGTCTTCTCAACCATTTCTTAGATTCAAACTCCCATATCTCGCGAACGGATTGACCAAACCCAAAAATTACTATTGCGTCTGAAAGAAGAAACTCTCCCGATTACAAAGGTATGTGTATTTTTTCCCTAGTCCATTCTGGTTAAGCGTTTGGAGCAGCAGAATTGGGAAAAATTTGTTGTCTGCTCAACCATTTCTTAGCTTCAAACTCCCATATCTCGCGAATGGATTGACCAAACCCAAAAATTCCTGTTGCGTCTGAAAGTAGGAACTCGCCCGATAACAACGATATGTGTATTTTTTCCCTAGGTTATTCTGGTTAAGCGTTTGGAGCAACAGAAGTGCGCAAAATTTGTTGTCTCCTCAACCATTTCTTAGCTTCAAACTCCCATATCTCGCGAATGGATTGACCAAACACAAAAATTCCTGTTGCGTCTGAAAGAAGAAACCCTCCCGATTACAAAGGTATGTGTATTTTTTCCCTAGGCAATTGTGGTTAAGCGTTTGGAGCAGCAGAATTGGGAAAAATTTGTTGTCGGCTCAACCATTTCTTAGCTTCAAACTCACATATCTCGTGAACGGATTGACCAAACCCAAAAATACCTGCTGCGTCTGAAAGTAGAAACTCTCCCGATTACATCGGTATGTGTATTTTTTCCCTAGGCCATTCTGGATAAGCGTTAGTCGCAGCAGAAGTTCGAAAAGTTTGTGGTCTTCTCAACCATTTCTTAGCTTCAAACTCCCATATCCCGCGAAAGGATTGACCAAACACAAAAATTCCTATTGCATCTGAAAGTAGAAACTCGCCCGATTACAACGGTATGTGTATTTTTTCCCTAGTCCATTCTGGTTTAGCGTTTGGAGCAGCAGAATGGAGAAAAATTTGTTGTCTGCTCAACCATTTCTTAGCTTCAAACTCCCATATGTCGCGAACGGATTGACCAAACCCAAAAATTCCTCTTACATCTGAAAGTAGAAACTCGCCCGATTACAACGGTATGTGTATTTTTCCCCTAGGCCATTCTGGTTAAGCGTTTGGATCAGCAGAATTGGGAAAAATTTGTTGTCTGCTCGACCATTTCTTAGCTTCAAGCTCCCATATCTCGCGAATGGATTGACCAAACCCAAAAATTCCTGTTGCGTCTGAAAGTAGGAACTCGCCCGATAACAACGATATGTGTATTTTTCCCATATACCATTCTGGATAAGCGTTTGTAGCAGCAGAAGTGCGAAAAATTTATTGTCTTCTCAACCATTTCTTAGCTTCAAACTCAAAAATCCCGCGAAAGGGTTGACCAAACACAAAAACTCCCATTGCATCTCAAAGTAGAAAGTCGCCCGATTACAACGATATGTGTATTTTTTCCGTAAGCCACTCTGGTTAAGCGTTTGGAGCAGCAGAATTGCGCAAAATGTGTTGTCTTCTCAACCATTTCTTAGATTCAAACTCCCATATCTCGCGAACGGATTGACCAAACCCAAAAATTACTATTGCGTCTGAAAGAAGAAACTCTCCCGATTACAAAGGTATGTGTATTTTTTCCCTAGTCCATTCTGGTTAAGCGTTTGGAGCAGCAGAATTGGGAAAAATTTGTTGTCTGCTCAACCATTTCTTAGCTTCAAACTCCCATATCTCGCGAATGGATTGACCAAACCCAAAAATTCCTGTTGCGTCTGAAAGTAGGAACTCGCCCGATAACAACGATATGTGTATTTTTTCCCTAGGTTATTCTGGTTAAGCGTTTGGAGCAACAGAAGTGCGCAAAATTTGTTGTCTTCTCAACCATTTCTTAGGTTGAAACTCCCATATCTCGCGAACGGATTGACCAAACCCAAAATTTCCTGTTGCGTCTGAAAGTAGGAACTCGCCCGATAACAACGGTATGTGTATTTTTTCCCTAGGTTATTCTGGTTAAGCGTTTGGAGCAACAGAAGTGCGCAAAATTTGTTGTCTCCTCAACCATTTCTTAGCTTCAAACTCCCATATCTCGCGAACGGATTGACCAAACACAAAAATTCCTGTTGCGTCTGAAAGAAGAAACTCTCCCGATTACAAAGGTATGTGTATTTTTTCCCTAGGCAAATGTGGTTAAGCGTTTGGAGCAGCAGAAGTGCGAAAAATTAATTGTCTTCTCAACCATTTCTTAGCTTCAAACTCCCATATCCCGCGAAAGGGTTGACCAAACACAAAAATTCCTATTGCATCTCAAAGTAGAAAGTCGCCCGATTACAACGGTATGTGTATTTTTTCCGTAAGCCACTCTGGTTAAGCGTTTGGAGCAGCAAAAGTGCGCAAAATTTGTTGTCTTCTCAACCATTTCTTAGATTCAAACTCCCATATCTCGCGAACGGATTGAACGAACCCAAAGATTACTATTGCATCTGAAAGTAGAAACGCGCCCGATTACAACGGTATGTGTATTTTTTCCCTATACCATTCTGGATAAGCGTTTGTAGCAGCAGAAGTGCGAAAAATTTGTTGTCTTCTCAACCATTTCTTAGCTTCAAACTCCCATATCCCGCGAAAGGGTTGACCAAACACAAAAATTCCTATTGCATCTCAAAGTAGAAAGTCGCCCGATTACAACGGTATGTGTATTTTTTCCGTAAGCCATTCTGGTTAAGCGTTTGGAGCAGCAGAAGTGCGCAAAATTTGTTGTCTTCTCAACCATTTCTTAGATTCAAACTCCCATATCTCGCGAACGGATTGACCAAACCCAAAAATACCTGCTGCGTCTGAAAGTAGAAACTCTCCCGATTACAACGGTATGTGTATTTCTCCCCTATACCATTCTGGATAAGCGTTTGAAGCAGCAGAAGTGCGAAAAATTTATTGTCTTCTCAACCATTTCTTAGCTTCAAACTCAAAAATCCCGCGAAAGGGTTGACCAAACACAAAAACTCCTATTGCATCTCAAAGTAGAAAGTCGCCCGATTACAACGGTATGTGTATTTTTTCCGTAAGCCACTCTGGTTAAGCGTTTGGAGCAGCAGAAGTGCGCAAAATTTGTTGTCTCCTCAACCATTTCTTAGCTTCAAACTCCCATATCTCGCGAATGGATTGACCAAACACAAAAATTCCTGTTGCGTCTGAAAGAAGAAACCCTCCCGATTACAAAGGTATGTGTATTTTTTCCCTAGGCAATTGTGGTTAAGCGTTTGGAGCAGCAGAATTGGGAAAAATTTGTTGTCGGCTCAACCATTTCTTAGCTTCAAACTCACATATCTCGTGAACGGATTGACCAAACCCAAAAATACCTGCTGCGTCTGAAAGTAGAAACTCTCCCGATTACATCGGTATGTGTATTTTTTCCCTAGGCCATTCTGGATAAGCGTTAGTCGCAGCAGAAGTTCGAAAAGTTTGTGGTCTTCTCAACCATTTCTTAGCTTCAAACTCCCATATCCCGCGAAAGGATTGACCAAACACAAAAATTCCTATTGCATCTGAAAGTAGAAACTCGCCCGATTACAACGGTATGTGTATTTTTTCCCTAGTCCATTCTGGTTTAGCGTTTGGAGCAGCAGAATGGAGAAAAATTTGTTGTCTGCTCAACCATTTCTTAGCTTCAAACACCCATATGTCGCGAACGGATTGACCAAACCCAAAAATTCCTCTTACATCTGAAAGTAGAAACTCGCCCGATTACAACGGTATGTGTATTTTTCCCCTAGGCCATTCTGGTTAAGCGTTTGGATCAGCAGAATTGGGAAAAATTTGTTGTCTGCTCGACCATTTCTTAGCTTCAAGCTCCCATATCTCGCGAAGGATTGACCAAACCCAAAAATTCCTGTTGCGTCTGAAAGTAGGAACTCGCCCGATAACAACGATATGTGTATTTTTCCCCTATACCATTCTGGATAAGCGTTTGTAGCAGCAGAAGTGCGAAAAATTTATTGTCTTCTCAACCATTTCTTAGCTTCAAACTCAAAAATCCCGCGAAAGGGTTGACCAAACACAAAAACTCCCATTGCATCTCAAAGTAGAAAGTCGCCCGATTACAACGATATGTGTATTTTTTCCGTAAGCCACTCTGGTTAAGCGTTTGGAGCAGCAGAATTGCGCAAAATGTGTGTCTTCTCAACCATTTCTTAGATTCAAACTCCCATATCTCGCGAACGGATTGACCAAACCCAAAAATTACTATTGCGTCTGAAAGAAGAAACTCTCCCGATTACAAAGGTATGTGTATTTTTTCCCTAGTCCATTCTGGTTAAGCGTTTGGAGCAGCAGAATTGGGAAAAATTTGTTGTCTGCTCAACCATTTCTTAGCTTCAAACTCCCATATCTCGCGAATGGATTGACCAAACCCAAAAATTCCTGTTGCGTCTGAAAGTAGGAACTCGCCCGATAACAACGATATGTGTATTTTTTCCCTAGGTTATTCTGGTTAAGCGTTTGGAGCAACAGAAGTGCGCAAAATTTGTTGTCTCCTCAACCATTTCTTAGCTTCAAACTCCCATATCTCGCGAATGGATTGACCAAACACAAAAATTCCTGTTGCGTCTGAAAGAAGAAACCCTCCCGATTACAAAGGTATGTGTATTTTTTCCCTAGGCAATTGTGGTTAAGCGTTTGGAGCAGCAGAATTGGGAAAAATTTGTTGTCGGCTCAACCATTTCTTAGCTTCAAACTCACATATCTCGTGAACGGATTGACCAAACCCAAAAATACCTGCTGCGTCTGAAAGTAGAAACTCTCCCGATTACATCGGTATGTGTATTTTTTCCCTAGGCCATTCTGGATAAGCGTTAGTCGCAGCAGAAGTTCGAAAAGTTTGTGGTCTTCTCAACCATTTCTTAGCTTCAAACTCCCATATCCCGCGAAAGGATTGACCAAACACAAAAATTCCTATTGCATCTGAAAGTAGAAACTCGCCCGATTACAACGGTATGTGTATTTTTTCCCTAGTCCATTCTGGTTTAGCGTTTGGAGCAGCAGAATGGAGAAAAATTTGTTGTCTGCTCAACCATTTCTTAGCTTCAAACTCCCATATGTCGCGAACGGATTGACCAAACCCAAAAATTCCTCTTACATCTGAAAGTAGAAACTCGCCCGATTACAACGGTATGTGTATTTTTCCCCTAGTCCATTCTGGTTTAGCGTTTGGAGCAGCAGAATGGAGAAAAATTTGTTGTCTGCTCAACCATTTCTTAGCTTCAAACTCCCATATGTCGCGAACGGATTGACCAAACCCAAAAATTCCTCTTACATCTGAAAGTAGAAACTCGCCCGATTACAACGGTATGTGTATTTTTCCCCTAGGCCATTCTGGTTAAGCGTTTGGATCAGCAGAATTGGGAAAAATTTGTTGTCTGCTCGACCATTTCTTAGCTTCAAGCTCCCATATCTCGCGAATGGATTGACCAAACCCAAAAATTCCTGTTGCGTCTGAAAGTAGGAACTCGCCCGATAACAACGATATGTGTATTTTTCCCCTATACCATTCTGGATAAGCGTTTGTAGCAGCAGAAGTGCGAAAAATTTATTGTCTTCTCAACCATTTCTTAGCTTCAAACTCAAAAATCCCGCGAAAGGGTTGACCAAACACAAAAACTCCCATTGCATCTCAAAGTAGAAAGTCGCCCGATTACAACGATATGTGTATTTTTTCCGTAAGCCACTCTGGTTAAGCGTTTGGAGCAGCAGAATTGCGAAAAATGTGTTGTCTTCTCAACCATTTCTTAGATTCAAACTCCCATATCTCGCGAACGGATTGACCAAACCCAAAAATTACTATTGCGTCTGAAAGAAGAAACTCTCCCGATTACAAAGGTATGTGTATTTTTTCCCTAGTCCATTCTGGTTAAGCGTTTGGAGCAGCAGAATTGGGAAAAATTTGTTGTCTGCTCAACCATTTCTTAGCTTCAAACTCCCATATCTCGCGAATGGATTGACCAAACCCAAAAATTCCTGTTGCGTCTGAAAGTAGGAACTCGCCCGATAACAACGATATGTGTATTTTTTCCCTAGGTTATTCTGGTTAAGCGTTTGGAGCAACAGAAGTGCGCAAAATTTGTTGTCTTCTCAACCATTTCTTAGGTTGAAACTCCCATATCTCGCGAACGGATTGACCAAACCCAAAATTTCCTGTTGCGTCTGAAAGTAGGAACTCGCCCGATAACAACGGTATGTGTATTTTTTCCCTAGGTTATTCTGGTTAAGCGTTTGGAGCAACAGAAGTGCGCAAAATTTGTTGTCTCCTCAACCATTTCTTAGCTTCAAACTCCCATATCTCGCGAACGGATTGACCAAACACAAAAATTCCTGTTGCGTCTGAAAGAAGAAACTCTCCCGATTACAAAGGTATGTGTATTTTTTCCCTAGGCAAATGTGGTTAAGCGTTTGGAGCAGCAGAAGTGCGAAAAATTAATTGTCTTCTCAACCATTTCTTAGCTTCAAACTCCCATATCCCGCGAAAGGGTTGACCAAACACAAAAATTCCTATTGCATCTCAAAGTAGAAAGTCGCCCGATTACAACGGTATGTGTATTTTTTCCGTAAGCCACTCTGGTTAAGCGTTTGGAGCAGCAAAAGTGCGCAAAATTTGTTGTCTTCTCAACCATTTCTTAGATTCAAACTCCCATATCTCGCGAACGGATTGAACGAACCCAAAGATTACTATTGCATCTGAAAGTAGAAACGCGCCCGATTACAACGGTATGTGTATTTTTTCCCTATACCATTCTGGATAAGCGTTTGTAGCAGCAGAAGTGCGAAAAATTTGTTGTCTTCTCAACCATTTCTTAGCTTCAAACTCCCATATCCCGCGAAAGGGTTGACCGAACACAAAAATTCCTATTGCATCTCAAAGTAGAAAGTCGCCCGATTACAACGGTATGTGTATTTTTTCCGTAAGCCATTCTGGTTAAGCGTTTGGAGCAGCAGAAGTGCGCAAAATTTGTTGTCTTCTCAACCATTTCTTAGATTCAAACTCCCATATCTCGCGAACGGATTGACCAAACCCAAAAATACCTGCTGCGTCTGAAAGTAGAAACTCTCCCGATTACAACGGTATGTGTATTTCTCCCCTATACCATTCTGGATAAGCGTTTGAAGCAGCAGAAGTGCGAAAAATTTATTGTCTTCTCAACCATTTCTTAGCTTCAAACTCAAAAATCCCGCGAAAGGGTTGACCAAACACAAAAACTCCTATTGCATCTCAAAGTAGAAAGTCGCCCGATTACAACGGTATGTGTATTTTTTCCGTAAGCCACTCTGGTTAAGCGTTTGGAGCAGCAGAAGTGCGCAAAATTTGTTGTCTCCTCAACCATTTCTTAGCTTCAAACTCCCATATCTCGCGAATGGATTGACCAAACACAAAAATTCCTGTTGCGTCTGAAAGAAGAAACCCTCCCGATTACAAAGGTATGTGTATTTTTTCCCTAGGCAATTGTGGTTAAGCGTTTGGAGCAGCAGAATTGGGAAAAATTTGTTGTCGGCTCAACCATTTCTTAGCTTCAAACTCACATATCTCGTGAACGGATTGACCAAACCCAAAAATACCTGCTGCGTCTGAAAGTAGAAACTCTCCCGATTACATCGGTATGTGTATTTTTTCCCTAGGCCATTCTGGATAAGCGTTAGTCGCAGCAGAAGTTCGAAAAGTTTGTGGTCTTCTCAACCATTTCTTAGCTTCAAACTCCCATATCCCGCGAAAGGATTGACCAAACACAAAAATTCCTATTGCATCTGAAAGTAGAAACTCGCCCGATTACAACGGTATGTGTATTTTTTCCCTAGTCCATTCTGGTTTAGCGTTTGGAGCAGCAGAATGGAGAAAAATTTGTTGTCTGCTCAACCATTTCTTAGCTTCAAACTCCCATATGTCGCGAACGGATTGACCAAACCCAAAAATTCCTCTTACATCTGAAAGTAGAAACTCGCCCGATTACAACGGTATGTGTATTTTTCCCCTAGGCCATTCTGGTTAAGCGTTTGGATCAGCAGAATTGGGAAAAATTTGTTGTCTGCTCGACCATTTCTTAGCTTCAAGCTCCCATATCTCGCGAATGGATTGACCAAACCCAAAAATTCCTGTTGCGTCTGAAAGTAGGAACTCGCCCGATAACAACGATATGTGTATTTTTCCCCTATACCATTCTGGATAAGCGTTTGTAGCAGCAGAAGTGCGAAAAATTTATTGTCTTCTCAACCATTTCTTAGCTTCAAACTCAAAAATCCCGCGAAAGGGTTGACCAAACACAAAAACTCCCATTGCATCTCAAAGTAGAAAGTCGCCCGATTACAACGATATGTGTATTTTTTCCGTAAGCCACTCTGGTTAAGCGTTTGGAGCAGCAGAATTGCGCAAAATGTGTTGTCTTCTCAACCATTTCTTAGATTCAAACTCCCATATCTCGCGAACGGATTGACCAAACCCAAAAATTACTATTGCGTCTGAAAGAAGAAACTCTCCCGATTACAAAGGTATGTGTATTTTTTCCCTAGTCCATTCTGGTTAAGCGTTTGGAGCAGCAGAATTGGGAAAAATTTGTTGTCTGCTCAACCATTTCTTAGCTTCAAACTCCCATATCTCGCGAATGGATTGACCAAACCCAAAAATTCCTGTTGCGTCTGAAAGTAGGAACTCGCCCGATAACAACGATATGTGTATTTTTTCCCTAGGTTATTCTGGTTAAGCGTTTGGAGCAACAGAAGTGCGCAAAATTTGTTGTCTCCTCAACCATTTCTTAGCTTCAAACTCCCATATCTCGCGAATGGATTGACCAAACACAAAAATTCCTGTTGCGTCTGAAAGAAGAAACCCTCCCGATTACAAAGGTATGTGTATTTTTTCCCTAGGCAATTGTGGTTAAGCGTTTGGAGCAGCAGAATTGGGAAAAATTTGTTGTCGGCTCAACCATTTCTTAGCTTCAAACTCACATATCTCGTGAACGGATTGACCAAACCCAAAAATACCTGCTGCGTCTGAAAGTAGAAACTCTCCCGATTACATCGGTATGTGTATTTTTTCCCTAGGCCATTCTGGATAAGCGTTAGTCGCAGCAGAAGTTCGAAAAGTTTGTGGTCTTCTCAACCATTTCTTAGCTTCAAACTCCCATATCCCGCGAAAGGATTGACCAAACACAAAAATTCCTATTGCATCTGAAAGTAGAAACTCGCCCGATTACAACGGTATGTGTATTTTTTCCCTAGTCCATTCTGGTTTAGCGTTTGGAGCAGCAGAATGGAGAAAAATTTGTTGTCTGCTCAACCATTTCTTAGCTTCAAACTCCCATATGTCGCGAACGGATTGACCAAACCCAAAAATTCCTCTTACATCTGAAAGTAGAAACTCGCCCGATTACAACGGTATGTGTATTTTTCCCCTAGGCCATTCTGGTTAAGCGTTTGGATCAGCAGAATTGGGAAAAATTTGTTGTCTGCTCGACCATTTCTTAGTTTCAAGCTCCCATATCTCGCGAATGGATTGACCAAACCCAAAAATTCCTGTTGCGTCTGAAAGTAGGAACTCGCCCGATAACAACGATATGTGTATTTTTCCCCTATACCATTCTGGATAAGCGTTTGTAGCAGCAGAAGTGCGAAAAATTTATTGTCTTCTCAACCATTTCTTAGCTTCAAACTCAAAAATCCCGGGAAAGGGTTGACCAAACACAAAAACTCCCATTGCATCTCAAAGTAGAAAGTCGCCCGATTACAACGATATGTGTATTTTTTCCGTAAGCCACTCTGGTTAAGCGTTTGGAGCAGCAGAATTGCGCAAAATGTGTTGTCTTCTCAACCATTTCTTAGATTCAAACTCCCATATCTCGCGAACGGATTGACCAAACCCAAAAATTACTATTGCGTCTGAAAGAAGAAACTCTCCCGATTACAAAGGTATGTGTATTTTTTCCCTAGTCCATTCTGGTTAAGCGTTTGGAGCAGCAGAATTGGGAAAAATTTGTTGTCTGCTCAACCATTTCTTAGCTTCAAACTCCCATATCTCGCGAATGGATTGACCAAACCCAAAAATTCCTGTTGCGTCTGAAAGTAGGAACTCGCCCGATAACAACGATATGTGTATTTTTTCCCTAGGTTATTCTGGTTAAGCGTTTGGAGCAACAGAAGTGCGCAAAATTTGTTGTCTTCTCAACCATTTCTTAGGTTGAAACTCCCATATCTCGCGAACGGATTGACCAAACCCAAAATTTCCTGTTGCGTCTGAAAGTAGGAACTCGCCCGATAAGAACGGTATGTGTATTTTTTCCCTAGGTTATTCTGGTTAAGCGTTTGGAGCAACAGAAGTGCGCAAAATTTGTTGTCTCCTCAACCATTTCTTAGCTTCAAACTCCCATATCTCGCGAACGGATTGACCAAACACAAAAATTCCTGTTGCGTCTGAAAGAAGAAACTCTCCCGATTACAAAGGTATGTGTATTTTTTCCCTAGGCAAATGTGGTTAAGCGTTTGGAGCAGCAGAAGTGCGAAAAATTAATTGTCTTCTCAACCATTTCTTAGCTTCAAACTCCCATATCCCGCGAAAGGGTTGACCAAACACAAAAATTCCTATTGCATCTCAAAGTAGAAAGTCGCCCGATTACAACGGTATGTGTATTTTTTCCGTAAGCCACTCTGGTTAAGCGTTTGGAGCAGCAAAAGTGCGCAAAATTTGTTGTCTTCTCAACCATTTCTTAGATTCAAACTCCCATATCTCGCGAACGGATTGAACGAACCCAAAGATTACTATTGCATCTGAAAGTAGAAACGCGCCCGATTACAACGGTATGTGTATTTTTTCCCTATACCATTCTGGATAAGCGTTTGTAGCAGCAGAAGTGCGAAAAATTTGTTGTCTTCTCAACCATTTCTTAGCTTCAAACTCCCATATCCCGCGAAAGGGTTGACCAAACACAAAAATTCCTATTGCATCTCAAAGTAGAAAGTCGCCCGATTACAACGGTATGTGTATTTTTTCCGTAAGCCATTCTGGTTAAGCGTTTGGAGCAGCAGAAGTGCGCAAAATTTGTTGTCTTCTCAACCATTTCTTAGATTCAAACTCCCATATCTCGCGAACGGATTGACCAAACCCAAAAATACCTGCTGCGTCTGAAAGTAGAAACTCTCCCGATTACAACGGTATGTGTATTTCTCCCCTATACCATTCTGGATAAGCGTTTGAAGCAGCAGAAGTGCGAAAAATTTATTGTCTTCTCAACCATTTCTTAGCTTCAAACTCAAAAATCCCGCGAAAGGGTTGACCAAACACAAAAACTCCTATTGCATCTCAAAGTAGAAAGTCGCCCGATTACAACGGTATGTGTATTTTTTCCGTAAGCCACTCTGGTTAAGCGTTTGGAGCAGCAGAAGTGCGCAAAATTTGTTGTCTTCTCAACCATTTCTTAGATTCAAACTCCCATATCTCGCGAACGGATTGACCAAACCCAAAAATTACTATTGCGTCTGAAAGAAGAAACTCTCCCGATTACAAAGGTATGTGTATTTTTTACCTAGTCCATTCTGGTTAAGCGTTTGGAGCAGCAGAATTGGGAAAAATTTGTTGTCTGCTCAACCATTTCTTAGCTTCAAACTTCCTTATCTCGCGAATGGATTGACCAAACCCAAAAATTCCTGTTGCGTCTGAAAGTAGGAACTCGCCCGATAACAACGATATGTGTATTTTTTCCCTAGGTTATTCTGGTTAAGCGTTTGGAGCAACAGAAGTGCGCAAAATTTGTTGTCTTCTCAACCATTTCTTAGGTTGAAACTACCATATCTCGCGAACGGATTGACCAAACCCAAAATTTCCTGTTGCGTCTGAAAGTAGGAACTCGCCCGATAACAACGGTATGTGTATTTTTTCCCTAGGTTATTCTGGTTAAGCGTTTGGAGCAACAGAAGTGCGCAAAATTTGTCGTCTCCTCAACCATTTCTTAGCTTCAAACTCCCATATCTCGCGAACGGATTGACCAAACACAAAAATTCCTGTTGCGTCTGAAAGAAGAAACTCTCCCGATTACAAAGGTATGTGTATTTTTTCCCTAGGCAAATGTGGTTAAGCGTTTGGAGCAGCAGAATTGGGAAAAATTTGTTGTCGGCTCAACCATTTCTTAGCTTCAAACTCACATATCTCGTGAACGGATTGACCAAACCCAAAAATACCTGCTGCGTCTGAAAGTAGAAACTCTCCCGATTACATCGGTATGTGTATTTTTTCCGTAAGCCACTCTGGTTAAGCGTTTGGAGCAGCAGAAGTGCGCAAAATTTGTTGTCTTCTCAACCATTTCTTCGATTCAAACTCCCATATCTCGCGAACGGATTGACCAAACCCAAAAATACCTGCTGCGTCTGAAAGTAGAAACTCTCCCGATTACAACGGTATGTGTATTTTTCCCCTATACCATTCTGGATAAGCGTTTGTAGCAGCAGAAGTGCGAAAAATTAATTGTCTTCTCAACCATTTCTTAGCTTCAAACTCCCATATCCCGCGAAAGGGTTGACCAAACACAAAAATTCCTATTGCATCTCAAAGTAGAAAGTCGCCCGATTACAACGGTATGTGTATTTTTTCCGTAAGCCACTCTGGTTAAGCGTTTGGAGCAGCAGAAGTGCGCAAAATTTGTTGTCTTCTCAACCATTTCTTAGATTCAAACTCCCATATCTCGCGAACGGATTGAACGAACCCAAAGATTACTATTGCATCTGAAAGTAGAAACGCGCCCGATTACAACGGTATGTGTATTTTCTCCCTAGGCCATTCTGGTTAAGCGTTTGGAGCAGCAGAATTGGGAAAAATTTGTTGTCGGCTCAACCATTTCTTAGCTTCAAACTCACATATCTCGTGAACGGATTGACCAAACCCAAAAATACCTGCTGCGTCTGAAAGTAGAAACTCTCCCGATTACATCGGTATGTGTATTTTTTCCCTAGGCCATTCTGGATAAGCGTTAGTCGCAGCAGAAGTGCGAAAAGTTTGTGGTCTTCTCAACCATTTCTTAGCTTCAAACTCCCATATCCCGCGAAAGGATTGACCAAACACAAAAATTCCTATTGCATCTGAAAGTAGAAACTCGCCCGATTACAACGGTATGTGTATTTTTTCCCTAGTCCATTCTGGTTTAGCGTTTGGAGCAGCAGAATGGAGAAAAATTTGTTGTCTGCTCAACCATTTCTTAGCTTCAAACTCCCATATCTCGCGAACGGATAAACCAAACCCAAAAATTCCTCTTACATCTGAAAGTAGAAACTCGCCCGATTACAACGGTATGTGTATTTTTCCCCTAGGCCATTCTGGTTAAGCGTTTGGATAAGCAGAATTGGGAAAAATTTGTTGTCTGCTCGACCATTTCTTAGCTTCAAGCTCCCATATCTCGCGAACGGATTGACCAAACACAAAAATTCCTGTTGCGTCTGAAAGAAGAAACTCTCCCGATTACAAAGGTATGTGTATTTTTTCCCTAGGCAATTGTGGTTAAGCGTTTGGAGCAGCAGAATTGGGAAAAATTTGTTGTCGGCTCAACCATTTCTTGGCTTCAAACTCACATATCTCGTGAACGGATTGACCAAACCCAAAAATACCTGCTGCGTCTGAAAGTAGAATCTCTCCCGATTACATCGGTATGTGTATTTTTTCCCTAGGCCATTCTGGATAAGCGTTAGTCGCAGCAGAAGTGCGAAAAGTTTGTGGTCTTCTCAACCATTTCTTAGCTTCAAACTCCCATATCCCGCGAAAGGATTGACCAAACACAAAAATTCCTATTGCATCTGAAAGTAGAAACTCGCCCGATTACAACGGTATGTGTAATTTTTCCCTAGTCCATTCTGGTTTAGCGTTTGGAGCAGCAGAATGGAGAAAAATTTGTTGTCTGCTCAACCATTTCTTAGCTTCAAACTCCCATATCTCGCGAACGGATTGACCAAACCCAAAAATTCCTCTTACATCTGAAAGTAGAAACTCGCCCGATTACAACGGTATGTGTATTTTTCCCCTAGGCCATTCTGGTTAAGCGTTTGGATCAGCAGAATTGGGAAAAATTTGTTGTCTGCTCGACCATTTCTTAGCTTCAAGCTCCCATATCTCGCGAATGGATTGA
This sequence comes from Ptiloglossa arizonensis, assembly GCF_051014685.1. Taxonomy (NCBI): domain Eukaryota; kingdom Metazoa; phylum Arthropoda; class Insecta; order Hymenoptera; family Colletidae; genus Ptiloglossa; species Ptiloglossa arizonensis. The sequence continues at coordinate 218,311 of NW_027478561.1, forward strand.
CCAAACCCAAAAATTCCTGTTGCGTCTGAAAGTAGGAACTCGCCCGATAACAACGATATGTGTATTTTTTCCCTAGGTTATTCTGGTTAAGCGTTTGGAGCAACAGAATTGCGCAAAATTTGTTGTCTTCTCAACCATTTCTTAGGTTCAAACTCCCATATCTCGCGAACGGATTGACCAAACCCAAAAATTCCTGTTGCGTCTGAAAGTAGGAACTCGCCCGGTAACAACGGTATGTGTATTTTTTCCCTAGGTTATTCTGGTTAAGCGTTTGGAGCAACAGAAGTGCGCAAAATTTGTTGTCTGCTCAACCATTTCTTAGCTTCAAACTCCCATATCTCGTGAACGGTTTGACCAAATCCAAAAATACCTGCTGCGTCTGAAAGTGGAAACTCTCCCGATTACAACGGTATGTGTATTTTTTCCCTATACCATTCTGGATAAGCGTTTGTAGCAGCAGAATTGCGAAAAATTTGTTGTCTTCTCAACCATTTCTTAGCTTCAAACTCCCATATCCCGCGAAAGGGTTGACCAAACACAAAAATTCCTATTGCATCTCAAAGTAGAAAGTCGCCCGATTACAACGGTATGTGTATTTTTTCCGTAAGCCATTCTGGTTAAGCGTTTGGAGCAGCAGAAGTGCGCAAAATTTGTTGTCTTCTCAACCATTTCTTAGATTCAAACTCCCATATCTCGCGAACGGATTGACCAAACCCAAAAATACCTGCTGCGTCTGAAAGTAGAAACTCTCCCGATTACAACGGTATGTGCATTTTTCCCCTATACCATTCTGGATAAGCGTTTGTAGCAGCAGAAGTGCGAAAAATTTATTGTCTTCTCAACCATTTCTTAGCTTCAAACTCCCAAATCCCGCGAAAGGGTTGACCAAACACAAAAATTCCTATTGCATCTCAAAGTAGAAAGTCGCCCGATTACAACGGTATGTGTATTTTTTCCGTAAGCCACACTGGTTAAGCGTTTGGAGCAGCAGAAGTGCGCAAAATTTGTTGTCTTCTCAACCATTTCTTAGATTCAAACTCCCATATCTCGCGAACGGATTGAACAAACCCAAAGATTACTATTGCATCTGAAAGTAGAAACGCGCCCGATTACAACGGTATGTGTATTTTCTCCCTAGGCCATTCTGGTTAAGCGTTTGGAGCAGCAGAAGTGCGCAAAATTTGTTGCCTTCCCAACCATTTCTTAGCTTCAAACTCCCATAACTCGCGAACGGATTGACCAAACCCAAAAATACCTGCTGCGTCTGAAAGTAGAAAGTCTCCCGATGACAACGGTATGTGTATTTTTTCCCAGGGCCATTCTGGTTAAGCGTTTGTAGCAGCAGAAGTGGAAAAAATTTGTTTTCTGCTCAACCATTTCTTAGTTTCAAACTCCCATATCTCGCGAACGGTTTGACCAAGCCCAAAAATTCCTGCTGCGTCTGAAAGTAGAAACTCGCCCGATTACAACGGTATGTGTATTTTTTCTCTAGACCATTCTGGTTAAGCGTTTGCAGCAGCAGATGTACGAAAAATTTGTTGTCTGCTCAACCATTTCTTAGCTTCAAACTCCCATACCTCGCGAACGGTTTGACCAAGCCCAAAAATTCCTGCTGCGTCTGAAAGTAGAAACTCGCCCGATTACAACGGTATGTGTATTTTTTCCCTAGGCCATTCTGGTTAAGCGTTTGGAGCAGCAGAATTGCGAAAAATTTGTTACCTTCTCAACCATTTCTTACCTTCAAACGCCCATATCTCGCGAACGGATTGACCAAGCCCAAAAATTCCTGTTGCGTCTGAAAGAAGAAACTCTCCCGATTACAAAGGTATGTGTATTTTTTCCCTAGTCCATTCTGGTTAAGCGTTTGGAGCAGCAGAATGGAGAAAAATTTGTTGCCTGCTCAACCATTTCTTAGCTTCAAACTCCCATATCTCGTAAACGGATTGACCAAACCCAAAAATACCTGCTGCGTCTGAAAGTGGAAACTCTCCCGATTACAACGGTATGTGTATTTTTTCCCTATACCATTCTGGATAAGCGTTTGTAGCAGCAGAAGTGCGAAAAATTTGTTGTCTTCTCAACCATTTCTTAGCTTTAAACTCCCATATCCCGCGAAAGGGTTGACCAAACACAAAAATTCCTATTGCATCTCAAAGTAGAAAGTCGCCCGATTACAACGGTATGTGTATTTTTTCCGTAAGCCACTCTGGTTAAGCGTTTGGAGCAGCAGAATTGCGCAAAATTTGTTGTCTTCTCAACCATTTCTTAGATTCAAACTCCCATTTCTCGCGAACGGATTGACCAAACCCAAAAATACCTGCTGCGTCTGAAAGTAGAAACTCTCCCGATGACAACGGTATGTGTATTTTTTCCCAGGGCTATTCTGGTTAAGCGTTTGTAGCAGCAGAAGTGGGAAAAATTTGTTGTCTGCTCAACCATTTCTTAGATTCAAACTCCCATATCTCGCGAACGGTTTGACCAAGCCCAAAAATTCCTGCTGCGTCTGAAAGTAGAAACTCGCCCGATTACCACGGTGTGTGTATTTTTTCCCTAAACCATTCTGGTTAAGCGTTTGCAGCAGCAGATGTACGAAAAATTTGTTGTCTGCTCAACCATTTCTTAGCTGCAAACTCCCATATCTCGCGAACGTATTGACCAAACACAAATATTCCTGTTGCGTCTGAATGTAGAAAGTCTGCCGATTGCAACGGTATGTGTATTTTTTCCCTAGGTTATTCTGGTTAAGCGTTTGGAGCAACAGAAGTGCGCAAAATTTGTTGTCTGCTCAACCATTTCTTAGCTTCAAACTCCCATATCTCGTGAACGGTTTGACCAAATCCAAAAATACCTGCTGCGTCTGAAAGTGGAAACTCTCCCGATTACAACGGTATGTGTATTTTTTCCCTATACCATTCTGGATAAGCGTTTGTAGCAGCAGAAGTGCGAAAAATTTGTTGTCTTCTCAACCATTTCTTAGCTTCAAACTCCCATATCCCGCGAAAGGGTTGACCAAACACAAAAATTCCTATTGCATCTCAAAGTAGAAAGTCGCCCGATTACAACGGTATGTGTATTTTTTCCGTAAGCCATTCTGGTTAAGCGTTTGGAGCAGCAGAAGTGCGCAAAATTTGTTGTCTTCTCAACCATTTCTTAGATTCAAACTCCCATATCTCGCGAACGGATTGACCAAACCCAAAAATACCTGCTGCGTCTGAAAGTAGAAACTCTCCCGATTACAACGGTATGTGTATTTTTCCCCTATACCATTCTGGATAAGCGTTTGTAGCAGCAGAAGTGCGAAAAATTTATTGTCTTCTCAACCATTTCTTAGCTTCAAACTCCCAAATCCCGCGAAAGGGTTGACCAAACACAAAAATTCCTATTGCATCTCAAAGTAGAAAGTCGCCCGATTACAACGGTATGTGTATTTTTTCCGTAAGCCACACTGGTTAAGCGTTTGGAGCAGCAGAAGTGCGCAAAATTTGTTGTCTTCTCAACCATTTCTTAGATTCAAACTCCCATATCTCGCGAACGGATTGAACAAACCCAAAGATTACTATTGCATCTGAAAGTAGAAACGCGCCCGATTACAACGGTATGTGTATTTTCTCCCTAGGCCATTCTGGTTAAGCGTTTGGAGCAGCAGAAGTGCGCAAAATTTGTTGCCTTCCCAACCATTTCTTAGCTTCAAACTCCCATAACTCGCGAACGGATTGACCAAACCCAAAAATACCTGCTGCGTCTGAAAGTAGAAACTCTCCCGATGACAACGGTATGTGTATTTTTTCCCAGGGCCATTCTGGTTAAGCGTTTGTAGCAGCAGAAGTGGAAAAAATTTGTTTTCTGCTCAACCATTTCTTAGTTTCAAACTCCCATATCTCGCGAACGGTTTGACCAAGCCCAAAAATTCCTGCTGCGTCTGAAAGTAGAAACTCGCCCGATTACAACGGTATGTGTATTTTTTCTCTAGACCATTCTGGTTAAGCGTTTGCAGCAGCAGATGTACGAAAAATTTGTTGTCTGCTCAACCATTTCTTAGCTTCAAACTCCCATACCTCGCGAACGGTTTGACCAAGCCCAAAAATTCCTGCTGCGTCTGAAAGTAGAAACTCGCCCGATTACAACGGTATGTGTATTTTTTCCCTAGGCCATTCTGGTTAAGCGTTTGGAGCAGCAGAATTGCGAAAAATTTGTTACCTTCTCATCCATTTCTTAGCTTCAAACTCCCATATCTCGCGAACGGATTGACCAAGCCCAAAAATTCCTGCTGCGTCTGAAAGTAGAAACTAGCCCGATTACGACGGTATTTGTAGTTTTTCCCTAGGCGACTCTGGTTAAGCGTTTGGAGCGGCAGAATTGCGAGAAATTTGTTTCCTTCTCAACCATTTCTTACCTTCAAACGCCCATATCTCGCGAACGGATTGACCAAGCCCAAAAATTCCTGTTGCGTCTGAAAGAAGAAACTCTCCCGATTACAAAGGTATGTGTATTTTTTCCCTAGTCCATTCTGGTTAAGCGTTTGGAGCAGCAGAATGGAGAAAAATTTGTTGCCTGCTCAACCATTTCTTAGCTTCAAACTCCCATATCTCGTAAACGGATTGACCAAACCCAAAAATACCTGCTGCGTCTGAAAGTGGAAACTCTCCCGATTACAACGGTATGTGTATTTTTTCCCTATACCATTCTGGATAAGCGTATGTAGCAGCAGAAGTGCGAAAAATTTGTTGTCTTCTCAACCATTTCTTAGCTTCAAACTCCCATATCCCGCGAAAGGGTTGACCAAACACAAAAATTCCTATTGCATCTCAAAGTAGAAAGTCGCCCGATTACAACGGTATGTGTATTTTTTCCGTAAGCCACTCTGGTTAAGCGTTTGGAGCAGCAGAATTGCGCAAAATTTGTTGTCTTCTCAACCATTTCTTAGATTCAAACTCCCATTTCTCGCGAACGGATTGACCAAACCCAAAAATACCTGCTGCGTCTGAAAGTAGAAACTCTCCCGATGACAACGGTATGTGTATTTTTTCCCAGGGCCATTCTGGTTAAGCGTTTGTAGCAGCAGAAGTGGGAAAAATTTGTTGTCTGCTCAACCATTTCTTAGATTCAAACTCCCATATCTCGCGAACGGTTTGACCAAGCCCAAAAATTCCTGCTGCGTCTGAAAGTAGAAACTCGCCCGATTACCACGGTGTGTGTATTTTTTCCCTAAACCATTCTGGTTAAGCGTTTGCAGCAGCAGATGTACGAAAAATTTGTTGTCTGCTCAACCATTTCTTAGCTGCAAACTCCCATATCTCGCGAACGTATTGACCAAACACAAATATTCCTGTTGCGTCTGAATGTAGAAAGTCTGCCGATTGCAACGGTATGTGTATTTATTCCCGCGGCCATTCTGGTTAAGCGTTTGGAGCAGCCGAAGTGCGCAAAACTTGTTGTCTTCTCAACTATTTCTTAGCTTCAAACTCCCATATCTCGCGAACGGTTTGACCAAGCCCAAAAATTCCTGCTGCGTCTGAAAGTAGAAACTCGCCCGATTACAACGGTATGTGTATTTTTTCCCTAGGCCATTCTGGTTAAGCGTTTGGAGCAGCAGAATTGCGAAAAATTTGTAGCCTTCTCATCCATTTCTTAGCTTCAAACTCCCATATCTCGCGAACGGATTGACCAAGCCCAAAAATTCCTGCTGCGTCTGAAAATAGAAACTAGCCCGATTACGACGGTATTTGTAGTGTTTCCCTAGGCCACTCTGGTTAAGCGTTTGGAGCGGCAGAATTGCGAGAAATTTGTTTCCTTCTCAACCATTTCTTAGCTTCAAACGCCCATATCTCGCGAACGGATTGACCAAGCCCAAAAATTCCTGTTGCGTCTGAAAGAAGAAACTCTCCCGATTACAAAGGTATGTGTATTTTTTCCCTAGTCCATTCTGGTTAAGCGTTTGAAGCAGCAGAATGGAGAAAAATTTGTTGTCTGCTCAACCATTTCTTAGCTTCAAACTCCCATATCTCGTAAACGGATTGACCAAACCCAAAAATACCTGCTGCGTCTGAAAGTGGAAACTCTCCCGATTACAACGGTATGTGTATTTTTTCCCCATACCATTCTGGATAAGCGTTTGTAGCGGCAGAAGTGCGAAAAATTTGTTTTCTTCTCAACCATTTCTTAGCTTCAAACTCCCATATCCCGCGAAAGGGTTGACCAAACACAAAAATTCCTATTGCATCTCAAAGTAGAAAGTCGCCCGATTACAACGGTATGTGTATTTTTTCCGTAAGCCACTCTGGTTAAGCGTTTGGAGCAGCAGACGTGCGCAAAATTTGTTGCCTTCCCAACCATTTCTTAGCTTCAAACTCCCATATCTCGCGAACGGATTGACCAAACCCAAAAATACCTGCTGCGTCTGAAAGTAGAAACTCTCCCGATGACAACGGTATGTGTATTTTTTCCCAGGGCCATTCTGGTTAAGCGTTTGTAGCAGCAGAAGTGGGAAAAATTTGTTGTCTGCTCAACCATTTCTTAGTTTCAAACTCCCATATCTCGCGAACGGTTTGACCTAGCCCAAATATTCCTGTTGCGTCTGAATGTAGAAAGTCTGCCGATTGCAACGGTATGTGTATTTATTCCCGCGGCCATTCTGGTTAAGCGTTTGGAGCAGCAGAAGTGCGCAAAATTTGTTGTCTTCTCAACTATTTCTTAGCTTCAAGCTCCCATATCTCGCGAACGGATTGACCAAACCCAAAAATTCCTGTTGCGTCTGAAAGTAGAAACTCGCCCGATTACAAAGGTATGTGTATTTTTTCCCTAGGCCATTCTGGTTAAGCGTTTGGAGCAGCAGAAGTGCGAAAAATTTGTTGCCTTCTCACACATTTCTTAGCTTCAAACTCCCATATCTCGCGAACGGTTTGACCAAGCCCAAAAATTCCTGCTGCGTCTGAAAGTAGAAACTCGCCCGATTACAACGGTATGTGTATTTTTTCCCTAGGCCATTCTGGTTAAGCGTTTGGCGCAGCAGAATTGCGAAAAATTTGTTGCCTTCTCATGCATTTCTTAGCTTCAAACTCCCATATCTCGCGAACGGATTGACCAAGCCCAAAAACTCCTGCTGCGTCTGAAAGTAGGAACTCGCCCGATTACAACGGCATGTGTATTTTTTCTCTAGACCATTCTGGTTAAGCGTTTGCAGCAGCAGATGTACGAAAAATTTGTTGTCTGCTCAACCATTTCTTAGCTTCAAACTCCCATATCTCGCGAACGGTTTGACCAAGCCCAAAAATTCCTGCTGCGTCTGAAAGTAGATACTCGCCCGATTACAACGGTATGTGTATTTTTTCCCTAGGCCATTCTGGTTAAGCGTTTGGAGCAGCAGAATTGCGAAAAATTTGTTGTCTGCTCAACCATTTCTTAGCTTCAAACTCCCATATCTCGCGAACGTATTGACCAAACCCAAATATTCCTGTTGCGTCTGAATGTAGAAAGTCTGCCGATTGCAACGGTGTGTGTATTTATTCCCGCGGTCATTCTGGTTAAGCGTTTGGAGCAGCAGAAGTGCGCAAAATTTGTTGTCTTCTCAACTATTTCTTAGCTTCAAACTCCCATATCTCGCGAACGGTTTGACCAAGCCCAAAAATTCCTGCTGAGTCTGAAAGTAGAAACTCGCCCGATTACAACGGTATGTGTATTTTTTCCCTAGGCCATTCTGGTTAAGCGTTTGGAGCAGCAGAATTGCGAAAAATTTGTTGCCTTCTCATCCATTTCTTATCTTCAAACTCCCATATCTCGCGAACGGATTGACCAAGCCCAAAAATTCCTGCTGCGTCTGAAAATAGAAACTAGCCCGATTACGACGGTATTTGTAGTTTTTCCCTAGGCCACTCTGGTTAAGCGTTTGGAGCGGCAGAATTGCGAGAAATTTGTTTCCTTCTCAACCATTTCTTAGCTTCAAACGCCCATATCTCGCGAACGGATTGAACAAGCCCAAAAATTCCTGTTGCGTCTGAAAGAAGAAACTCTCCCGATTACAAAGGTATGTGTATTTTTTCCCTAGTCCATTCCGGTTAAGCGTTTGGAGCAGCAGAATGGAGAAAAATTTGTTGTCTGCTCAACCATTTCTTAGCTTCAAACTCCCATATCTCGTAAACGGATTGACCAAACCCAAAAATACCTGCTGCGTCTGAAAGTGGAAACTCTCCCGATTACAACGGTATGTGTATTTTTTCCCTATACCATTCTGGATAAGCGTTTGTAGCAGCAGAAGTGCGAAAAATTTGTTGTCTTCTCAAACATTTCTTAGCTTCAAACTCCCATATCCCGCGAAAGGGTTGACCAAACACAAAAATTCCTATTGCATCTCAAAGTAGAAAGTCGCCCGATTACAACGGTATGTGTATTTTTTCCGTAAGCCACTCTGGTTAAGCGTTTGGAGCAGCAGAATTGCGCAAAATTTGATGTCTTCTCAACCATTTCTTAGATTCAAACTCCCATATCTCGCGAACGGATTGAACAAACCCAAAGATTACTATTGCATCTGAAAGTAGAAACGCGCCCGATTACAACGGTATGTGTATTTTCTCCCTAGGCCATTCTGGTTAAGCGTTTGGAGCAGCAGAAATGCGCAAAATTTGTTGCCTTCCCAACCATTTCTTAGCTTCAAACTCCCATATCTCGCGAACGGATTGACCAAACCCAAAAATACCTGCTGCGTCTGAAAGTAGAAACTCTCCCGATGACAACGGTATGTGTATTTTTTCCCAGGGCCATTCTGGTTAAGCGTTTGTAGCAGCAGAAGTGGGAAAAATTTGTTGTCTGCTCAACCATTTCTTAGTTTCAAACTCCCATATCTCGCGAACGGTTTGACCAAGCCCAAAAATTCCTGCTGCGTCTGAAAGTAGAAACTCGCCCGATTACAACGGTATGTGTATTTTTTCCCTTGACCATTCTGGTTAAGCGTTTGCAGCAGCAGATGTACGAAAAATTTGTTGTCTGCTCAACCATTTCTTAGCTTCAAACTACCATATCTCGCGAACGTATTGACCAAACCCAAATATTCCTGTTGCGTCTGAATGTAGAAAGTCTGCCGATTGCAACGGTATGTGTATTTATTCCCGCGGCCATTCTGGTTAAGCGTTTGGAGCAGCAGAAGTGCGCAAAATTTGTTGTCTTCTCAACTATTTCTTAGCTTCAAGCTCCCATATCTCGCGAACGGATTGACCAAACCCAAAAATTCCTGTTGCGTCTGAAAGTAGAAACTCGCCCGATTACAAAGGTATGTGTATTTTTTCCCTAGGCCATTCTGGTTAAGCGTTTGGAGCAGCAGAAGTGCGAAAAATTTGTTGCCTTCTCATCCATTTCTTAGCTTCAAACTCCCATATCTCGCGAACGGATTGACCAAGCCCAAAAATTCCTGCTGCGTCTGAAAGTAGAAACTCGGCCGATTACAACGGTATGTGTATTTTTTCCCTGGGCCATTCTGGTTAAGCGTTTGTAGCAGCAGAATTGGGAAAAATTTGTTGTCTGCTCAACCATTTCTTAGTTTCAAACTCCCATATCTCGCGAACGGTTTGACCAAGCCCAAAAATTCCTATTGCATCTGAAAGTAGAAACTCGCCCGATTACAACGGTATGTGTATTTTTTCCCCAGGCCATTCTAGTCAAACGTTTGGAGCAGCAGAAGTGCGAAAAATTTGTTGTCTTCTCAAACATTTCTTAGCTTCAAACTCCCATATCCTGCGAAAGGATTGACCAAACACAAAATTTCCTATTGCACCGGAAAGTAGGAAGTCGCCCGATTACAACGGTATGTGTATTTTTTCCGTAGGCCATTCTGGTTAAGCGTTTGAAGCAGCAGAAGTGCGCAAAATTTGTTTGCTTCTCAACCATTTCTTAGATTCAAACTCCCATATCTCGCGAACGGATTGACCAAACCCAAAAATTACTACTGCATCTGAAAGTAGAAGCTCGCCCGATTACAACGGTATGTGTATTTTTTCCCTAGGTCATTCTGGTTAAGCGTTTGGAACAACAGATGTGCGCAAAATTTGTTGTCTTCTCAACCATTTCTTTGTTTCAAACTCCCATATCTCGTGAACGGATTGACCAAATCCAAAAATACCTGCTGCGTCTGAAAGTAGAAGCTCTCCCGACTACAACGGTATGTGTATTTTTTCCCTAGGCCATTCTGGATAAGCGTTTGTAGCAGCAGAAGTGCAAAAAATTTGTTGTCTTCTCAACCATTTCTTAGCTTCAAACTCCCATATCGCGCGAAAGGATTGACCAAACACAAAAATTCCTATTGCATCTGAAAGTAGAAAGTCGCTCGATTACAACAGTATGTGTATTTTTTCCATAGGCCACTCTGGTTAAGCGTTTGGAGCAGCAGAAGTGCGCAAAATTTGTTGTCTTCTCAACCATTTCTTAGATTCAAACTCCCATATCTCGCGAACGGATTGACCAAACCCAAAAATTACTATTGCATCTGAAAGTAGATACTCGCCCGATTACAACCGTATGTTTATTTTTTTCCTAGGCCATTCTGGTTAAGCGTTTGGAGCAGCAGAATTGGGAAATATTTGTTGTCTGCTCAACCATTTCTTAGCTTCAAACTCCCATGTCTCCGAATGGATTGACCAAACCCAAAAATTCCTGTTGCGTCTGAAAGTAGAAACTCGTACGATTACAACGGTATGTGTATTTTTTCCCTAGGCCATTCTGGTTAAGCGTTTGGAGCAGCAGAAGTGCGCAAAATTTGTTGCCTTCCCAACCATTTCTTAGCTTCAAACTCCCATATATCGCGAACGGATTGACCAAAGCCAAAAATTCCTATTGCATCTGAAAGTAGAAACTCGCCCGATTACAACGGTATGTGTATTTTTTCCGCAGGCCACTCTGGTTAAGCGTTTGGAGCAGCAGAAGTGCGCAAAATTTGTTGTCTTCTCAACCATTTCTTAGATTCAAACTCCCATATCTCGCGAACGGATTGACCAAACCCAAAAATTACTATTGCATCTGAAGGTAGATACTCGCCCGATTACAACCGTATGTGTATTTTTTTCCTAGGCCATTCTGGTTAAGCGTTTGGAGCAGCAGAATTGGGAAATATTTGTTGTCTTCTCAACCATTTCTTAGCTTCAAACTCCCATATTTCGCGAATGGATTGACCAAACCCAAAAATTCCTGTTGCGTCCGAAAGTAGGAACTCGCCCGATTACAACGGTATGTGTATTTTTTCCCTAGGCCATTCTGGTTAAGCGTTTGGAGCAGCAGAATTGGGAAAAATTTGTTGTCTGCTCAACCATTTCTTAGCTTCAAACTCCCATATCTCGCGAACGGATTGACCAAACCCAAAAATTCCTCTTGCATCTGAAAGTAGTAACTCGCCCGATTACAACGGTATGTGTATTTTTCCCCTAGGCCATTCTGGTTAAGCGTTTGGATCAGCAGAAGTGGGAAAAATTTGTTGTCTGCTCAACCATTTCTTAGCTTCAAACTTCCATATCTTGCGAACGGCTTGACCAAACCCAAAAATTCCTGTTGCGTCTGAAAGTAGAAACTCTCCCGATTACAAAGGTATGTGTATTTTTTCCCTAGGCCATTGTGGTTAAGCGTTTGGAGCAGCAGAAGGGCGCAAAATTTGTTGTCTTCTCAACCATTTCTTAGCTTCAAACTCCCATATCTCGCGAACGGATTGACCAAACCCAAAAGCTCCTGTTGCGTCTGGAAGTAGAAACTCTCCCGATTACAAAGGTATGTGCATTTTTTTCCCTAGGCCACTGTGGTTAAGCGTTTGGAGCAGCAGAAGTGGGAAAAATTTGTTGTCTGCTCAACCATTTCTTAGCTTCAAACTCCCATATCTCGCGAACGGCTTGACCAAACCCAAAAATTCCTGTTGCGTCTGAAAGTAGAAACTCTCCCGATTACAAAGGTATGTGTATTTTTTCCCTGGGCCATTGTGGTTAAGCGTTTGGAGCAGCAGAAGTGCGCAAAATTTGTTGTCTGCTCAACCATTTCTTAGCTTCAAACTCCCATATCTCGCGAATGGATTGTCCAAACCCAAAAGTTCCTGTTGCGTCTGAAAGTAGAAACTCTCCCGATTACAAAGGTATGTGCATTTTTTTCCCTATGATATTGTGGTTAAGCGTTTGGAGCAGCAGAAGTGGGAAAAATTTGTTGTCTGCTCAACCATTTCTTAGCTTCAAACCCCCATATCTCGCGAAGGGATTGACCAAGCCCAAAAATTCCTGCTGCGTCTGAAAGTAGAAACTAGCCCGATTACAACGGTATTTGTATTTTGTCCCTAGGCCATTCTGGTTAAGCGTTTGGAGCAGCAGAAATGCGCAAAATTTGTTGCATTCCCAACCATTTCTTAGCTTCAATCTCCCATATATCGCGAACGGATCGAACAAAGCCAAAAATTCCTATTGAATCTGAAAGTAGAAACTCGCCCGATTACAACGGTAGGTATATTTTTTCCCTAGGCCATTCTGGATAAGCGTTTGGAGCAGCAGATATGCGCAAAATTTGTTGCCTTCCCAACCATTTCTTAGCTTCAAACTCTCATATATCGCGAACGGACTGACCAAACCCACATATTCCTGCTGCGTCTGAAAGTAGAAACTCGCCCGATTACAAAGGCTGGTGTATTTTTTTTCTCTAGGCCATTCTGGTTAAGCGTTTGGAGCAGCAGAAGTGCGGAAAATTTGTTGTCTTCTCAACCATTTCTTAACTTCGAACTCCCAAATCTCGCGAACGGATTGAACAAAGCCAAAAATTCCTATTGCATCTGAGAGTAGAAACTCGCCCGATTACAACGGTAGGTGTATTTTTTCCCTATGCCATTCTGGATAAGCGTTTGGGCAGCAGAAATGCGCAAAATTTGTTGCCTTCCCAACCATTTCTTAGCTTCAATCTCCCATACATCGCGAACGGATCGAACAAAGCCAAAAATTCCTATTGCATCTGAAAGTAGAAACTCGCCCGATTACAACGGTAGGTAAATTTTTTTCCTAGGCCATTCTGGATAAGCGTTTGGAGCAGCAGAAATGCGCAAAATTTGTTGCCTTCCCAACCATTTCTTAGCTTCAATCTCCCATATATCGCGAACGGATTGAACAATGCCAAAAATTCCTATTGCACCTGAAAGTAGGAAGTCGCCCGATTACAACGGTATGTGTATTTTTTCCGTAGGCCATTCTGGTTAAGCGTTTGGAGCAGCAGATTTGCTAAAAATTTGTTGTCTTCTCAACCATTTCTTAGCTTCAAACACCCATATCTCGCGAACGGATTGACAAAACCCCAAAAATTCCTCTTGCGTCTGAATGTAGAGACTCTCCCGATTACAAAGGTATGTGTATTTTTTCCCTAGGCCATTGTGGTTAAGCGTTTGGAGCAGCAGAAGTGCGAAAAATTACTTGTCTTCTCAACCATTTCTTAGCTTCGAACTCCCATATCTCGCGAACGGATTGACCAAACCCAAAAATTCCTATTGCATCTGAAAGTAGCAACTCGCCCGATTACAACGGTATGTGTATTTTTTCCCTAGGCCATTCTGGTTAAGCGTTTGGAGCAGCAGAAGTGCGAAAAATTTGTTGCCTTCTCAACCATTTCTTAGCTTCAAACTCCCATATCTCGCGACCGGATTGACCAAAGCCAAAAATTCCTATTGCATCTGAAAGTAGAAACTCGCCCGATTACAACGGTATGTGTATTTTTTCCCAAGGCCATTCTAGTCAAACGTTTGGAGCAGCAGAAGTGCGAAAAATTTGTTGTCTTCTCAACCATTTCTTAGCTTCAAACTCCCATATCTCGCGAACGGATTGACCAAACCCAAAAATACCTGCTGCGTTTGAAAGTAGAAACTCTCCCGATGACAACGGTATGTGTATTTTTTCCCTGGGCCATTCTGGTTAAGCGTTTGTAGCAGCAGAAGTGAGAAAAATTTGTTGTCTCCTCAACCATTTCTTAGCTTCAAACTCCCATATCTCGCGAACGGATTGACCAAACCCAAAAATTCCTGTTGCGTCTGAAAGTAGAAACTCGTACGATTACAACGGTATGTGTATTTTTTCCCTAGGCCATTCTGGTTAAGCGTTTGGAGCAGCAGAAGTGCGAAAAATTTGTTGCCTTCTCAACCATTTCTTAGCTTCAAACTCCCATATCTCGCGAACGGATTGACCAAACCCAAAAATTCCTATTGCATCTGAAAGTAGAAACTCGCCCGATTACAACGGTATGTGTATTTTTTCCCAAGGCCATTCTAGTCAAACGTTTGGAGCAGCAGAAGTGCGAAAAATTTGTTGTCTTCTCAACCATTTCTTAGCTTCAAACTCCCATATCTCGCGAACGGATTGACCAAACCCAAAAATACCTGCTGCGTTTGAAAGTAGAAACTCTCCCGATGACAACGGTATGTGTATTTTTTCCCTGGGCCATCTGGTTAAGCGTTTGTAGCAGCAGAAGTGGGAAAAATTTGTTGTCTGCTCAACCATTTCTTAGTTTCAAACTCCCATATCTCGCGAACGGTTCGACCATGCCCAAAAATTCCTATTGCATCTGAAAGTAGAAACTCGCCCGATTACAACGGTATGTGTATTTTTTCCCCAGGCCATTCTAGTCAAACGTTTGGAGCAGCAGAAGTGCGAAAAATTTGTTGTCTCCTCAAACATTTCTTAGCTTCAAACTCCCATATCTCGCGAACGGATTGACCAAACCCAAAAATTCCCCTTGCATCTGAAAGTAGATACTCGACCGATTACAACGGTATGTGTATTTATTCCCGCGGCCATTCTGGTTAAGCGTTTGGAGCAGCAGAAGTGCGAAAAATTTGTTGTCTGCTCAACCATTTCTTAGCTTCAAACTCCCATATCTCGCGAACGGATTGACCAAACCCAATAATTCCCCTTGCATCTGAAAGTAGATACTCGACCGATTACAACGGTATGTGTATTTATTCCCGCGGCCATTCTGGTTAAGCGTTTGGAGCAGCAGAAGTGGGAAAAACTTGTTGTCTGCTCAACCATTTCTTAGCTTCAAACTCCCATATCTCGTGAACGTATTGACCAAACCCAAAAATACCTGCTGCGTCTGAAAGTAGAAACTCTCCCGATTATAACGGTATGTGTATTTTTTCCCTATACCATTCTGGATAAGCGTTTGTAGCAGCAGAAGTGCGAAAAATTTGTTGTCTTCTCAACCATTTCTTAGCTTCAAACTCCCATATCCCGCGAAAGGGTTGACCAAACACAAAAATTCCTATTGCATCTCAAAGTAGAAAGTCGCCCGATTACAACGGTATGTGTATTTTTTCCGTAAGCCACTCTGGTTAAGCGTTTGGAGCAGCAGAAGTGCGCAAAATTTGTTGTCTTCTCAACCATTTCTTAGATTCAAACTCCCATATCTCGCGAACGGGTTGAACAAACCCAAAGATACTATTGCATCTGAAAGTAGAAACGCGCCCGATTACAAAGGTATGTGTATTTTTTCCCTAGGCCATTCTGGTTAAGCGTTTGGAGCAGCAGAAATGCGCAAAATTTGTTGCCTTCCCAACCATTTCTTAGCTTCAAACTCCCATATCTCGCGAACGGATTGACCAAGCCCAAAAATTCCTGTTGCGTCTGAAAGAAGAAACTCCCGATTACAAAGGTATGTGTATTTTTTCCCTAGGCCATTCTGGTTAAGCGTTTGGAGCAGCAGAAGTGCGAAAAATTACTTGTCTTCTCAACCATTTCTTAGCTTCGAACTCCCATATCTCGCGAACGGATTGACCAAACCCAAAAATTCCTATTGCATCTGAAAGTAGCAACTCGCCCGATTACAACGGTATGTGTATTTTTTCCCTAGGCCATTCTGGTTAAGCGTTTGGAGCAGCAGAAGTGCGAAAAATTTGTTGCCTTCTCAACCATTTCTTAGCTTCAAACTCCCATATCTCGCGACCGGATTGACCAAAGCCAAAAATTCCTATTGCATCTGAAAGTAGAAACTCGCCCGATTACAACGGTATGTGTATTTTTTCCCAAGGCCATTCTAGTCAAACGTTTGGAGCAGCAGAAGTGCGAAAAATTTGTTGTCTTCTCAACCATTTCTTAGCTTCAAACTCCCATATCTCGCGAACGGATTGACCAAACCCAAAAATACCTGCTGCGTTTGAAAGTAGAAACTCTCCCGATGACAACGGTATGTGTATTTTTTCCCTGGGCCATTCTGGTTAAGCGTTTGTAGCAGCAGAAGTGAGAAAAATTTGTTGTCTCCTCAACCATTTCTTAGCTTCAAACTCCCATATCTCGCGAACGGATTGACCAAACCCAAAAATTCCTGTTGCGTCTGAAAGTAGAAACTCGTACGATTACAACGGTATGTGTATTTTTTCCCTAGGCCATTCTGGTTAAGCGTTTGGAGCAGCAGAAGTGCGAAAAATTTGTTGCCTTCTCAACCATTTCTTAGCTTCAAACTCCCATATCTCGCGACCGGATTGACCAAAGCCAAAAATTCCTATTGCATCTGAAAGTAGAAACTCGCCCGATTACAACGGTATGTGTATTTTTTCCCAAGGCCATTCTAGTCAAACGTTTGGAGCAGCAGAAGTGCGAAAAATTTGTTGTCTTCTCAACCATTTCTTAGCTTCAAACTCCCATATCTCGCGAACGGATTGACCAAACCCAAAAATACCTGCTGCGTTTGAAAGTAGAAACTCTCCCGATGACAACGGTATGTGTATTTTTTCCCTGGGCCATCTGGTTAAGCGTTTGTAGCAGCAGAAGTGGGAAAAATTTGTTGTCTGCTCAACCATTTCTTAGTTTCAAACTCCCATATCTCGCGAACGGTTCGACCATGCCCAAAAATTCCTATTGCATCTGAAAGTAGAAACTCGCCCGATTACAACGGTATGTGTATTTTTTCCCCAGGCCATTCTAGTCAAACGTTTGGAGCAGCAGAAGTGCGAAAAATTTGTTGTCTCCTCAAACATTTCTTAGCTTCAAACTCCCATATCTCGCGAACGGATTGACCAAACCCAAAAATTCCCCTTGCATCTGAAAGTAGATACTCGACCGATTACAACGGTATGTGTATTTATTCCCGCGGCCATTCTGGTTAAGCGTTTGGAGCAGCAGAAGTGCGAAAAATTTGTTGTCTGCTCAACCATTTCTTAGCTTCAAACTCCCATATCTCGCGAACGGATTGACCAAACCCAATAATTCCCCTTGCATCTGAAAGTAGATACTCGACCGATTACAACGGTATGTGTATTTATTCCCGCGGCCATTCTGGTTAAGCGTTTGGAGCAGCAGAAGTGGGAAAAACTTGTTGTCTGCTCAACCATTTCTTAGCTTCAAACTCCCATATCTCGTGAACGTATTGACCAAACCCAAAAATACCTGCTGCGTCTGAAAGTAGAAACTCTCCCGATTACAACGGTATGTGTATTTTTTCCCTATACCATTCTGGATAAGCGTTTGTAGCAGCAGAAGTGCGAAAAATTTGTTGTCTTCTCAACCATTTCTTAGCTTCAAACTCCCATATCCCGCGAAAGGGTTGACCAAACACAAAAATTCCTATTGCATCTCAAAGTAGAAAGTCGCCCGATTACAACGGTATGTGTATTTTTTCCGTAAGCCACTCTGGTTAAGCGTTTGGAGCAGCAGAAGTGCGCAAAATTTGTTGTCTTCTCAACCATTTCTTAGATTCAAACTCCCATATCTCGCGAACGGGTTGAACAAACCCAAAGATACTATTGCATCTGAAAGTAGAAACGCGCCCGATTACAAAGGTATGTGTATTTTTTCCCTAGGCCATTCTGGTTAAGCGTTTGGAGCAGCAGAAATGCGCAAAATTTGTTGCCTTCCCAACCATTTCTTAGCTTCAAACTCCCATATCTCGCGAACGGATTGACCAAGCCCAAAAATTCCTGTTGCGTCTGAAAGAAGAAACTCCCGATTACAAAGGTATGTGTATTTTTTCCCTAGGCCATTCTGGTTAAGCGTTTGGAGCAGCAGAAGTGGGAAAAACTTGTTGTCTGCTCAACCATTTCTTAGCTTCAAACTCCCATATCTCGTGAACGGATTGACCAAACCCAAAAATACCTGCTGCGTCTGAAAGTAGAAACTCTCCCGATTACAACGGTATGTGTATTTTTTCCCTATACCATTCTGGATAAGCGTTTGTAGCAGCAGAAGTGCGAAAAATTTGTTGTCTTCTCAACCATTTCTTAGCTTCAAACTCCCATATCCCGCGAAAGGGTTGACCAAACACAAAAATTCCTATTGCATCTCAAAGTAGAAAGTCGCCCGATTACAACGGTATGTGTATTTTTTCCGTAAGCCACTCTGGTTAAGCGTTTGGAGCAGCAGAAGTGCGCAAAATTTGTTGTCTTCTCAACCATTTCTTAGATTCAAACTCCCATATCTCGCGAACGGGTTGAACAAACCCAAAGATACTATTGCATCTGAAAGTAGAAACGCGCCCGATTACAAAGGTATGTGTATTTTTTCCCTAGGCCATTCTGGTTAAGCGTTTGGAGCAGCAGAAATGCGCAAAATTTGTTGCCTTCCCAACCATTTCTTAGCTTCAAACTCCCATATCTCGCGAACGGATTGACCAAACCCAAAAATACCTGCTGCGTCTGAAAGTAGAAACTCTCCCGATGACAACGGTATGTGTATTTTTTCCCAGGGCCATTCTGGTTAAGCGTTTGTAGCAGCAGAAGTGGGAAAAATTTGTTGTCTGCTCAACCATTTCTTAGTTTCAAACTCCCATATCTCGCGAACGGTTTGACCAAGCCCAAAAATTCCTGCTGCGTCTGAAAGTAGAAACTCGCCCGATTACAACGGTATATGTATTTTTTCCCTAGACCATTCTGGTTAAGCGTTTGCAGCAGCAGATGTACGAAAAATTTGTTGTCTGCTCAACCATTTCTTAGCTTCAAACTCCCATATCTCGCGAACGTATTGACCAAACCCAAATATTCCTGTTGCGTCTGAATGTAGAAAGTCTGCCGATTGCAACGGTATGTGTATTTATTCCCGCGGCCATTCTGGTTAAGCGTTTGGAGCAGCAGAAGTGCGCAAAATTTGTTGTCTTCTCAACTATTTCTTAGCTTCAAGCTCCCATATCTCGCGAACGGATTGACCAAACCCAAAAATTCCTGTTGCGTCTGAAAGTAGAAACTCGCCCGATTACAAAGGTATGTGTATTTTTTCCCTAGGCCATTCTGGTTAAGCGTTTGGAGCAGCAGAAGTGCGAAAAATTTGTTGCCTTCTCACCCATTTCTTAGCTTCAAACTCCCATATCTGGCGAACGGTTTGACCAAGCCCAAAAATTCCTGCTGCGTCTGAAAGTAGAAACTCGCCCGATTGCAACGGTATGTGTATTTTTTCCCTAGGCCATTCTGGTTAAGCGTTTGGAGCAGCAGAATGGAGAAAAATTTGTTGTCTGCTCAACCATTTCTTAGCTTCAAACTCCCATATCTCGCGAACGGATTGACCAAACCCAAAAATTCCTCTTGCATCTGAAAGTAGAAACTCGCCCGATTACAACGGTATGTGTATTTTTTCCCTAGGCAATTGTGGTTAAGCGTTTGGAGCAGCAGAATTGGGAAAAATTTGTTGTCGGCTCAACCATTTCTTAGCTTCAAACTCCCATATTTCGTGAACGGATTGACCAAACCCCAAAATACCTGCTGCGTCTGAAAGTAGACACTCTCCCGATTACAACGGTATGTGTATTTTTTCCCTAGCACATTCTGGATACGCGTTTGTAGCAGCAGAAGTGCGAAAAATTTGTGGTCTTCCCAACCATTTCTTAGCTTCAAACTCCCATATCCCGCGAAAGGATTGACCAAACACAAAAATTCGTATTGCATCTGAAAGTAGAAAGTCGCCTCATTACAACGGTATGTGTATTTTTCCCCTAGGCCATTCTGGTTAAGCGTTTGGATCAGCAGAATTGGGGAAAATTTGTTGTCTGCTCAACCATTTCTTAGTTTCAAACTCCCATATCTCGCGAACGGTTCGACCATGCCCAAAAATTCCTATTGCATCAGAAAGTAGAAACTCGCCCGATTACAACGGTATGTGTATTTTTTCCCCAGGCCATTCTAGTCAAACGTTTGGAGCAGCAGAAGTGCGAAAAATTTGTTGTCTCCTCAAACATTTCTTAGCTTCAAACTCCCATATCTCGCGAACGGATTGACCAAACCCAAAAATTCCCCTTGCATCTGAAAGTAGATACTCGACCGATTACAACGGTATGTGTATTTATTCCCGCGGCCATTCTGGTTAAGCGTTTGGAGCAGCAGAAGTGCGAAAAATTTGTTGTCTGCTCAACCATTTCTTAGCTTCAAACTCCCATATCTCGCGAACGGATTGAGCAAACCCAATAATTCCCCTTGCATCTGAAAGTAGATACTCGACCGATTACAACGGTATGTGTATTTATTCCCGCGGCCATTCTGGTTAAGCGTTTGGAGCAGCAGAATTGGGAAAAATTTGTTGTCGGCTCAACCATTTCTTAGCTTCAAACTCCCATATTTCGTGAACGGATTGACCAAACCCCAAAATACCTGCTGCGTCTGAAAGTAGACACTCTCCCGATTACAACGGTATGTGTATTTTTTCCCTAGGACATTCTGGATACGCGTTTGTAGCAGCAGAAGTGCGAAAAATTTGTGGTCTTCCCAACCATTTCTTAGCTTCAAACTCCCATATCCCGCGAAAGGATTAACCAAACACAAAAATTCGTATTGCATCTGAAAGTAGAAAGTCGCCTCATTACAACGGTATGTGTATTTTTCCCCTAGGCCATTCTGGTTAAGCGTTTGGATCAGCAGAATTGGGGAAAATTTGTTGTCTGCTCAACCATTTCTTAGCTTCAAACTCCCATATCTCGCGAATGGATTGACCAAACCCAAAAATTCCTGTTGCGTCTGAAAGTAGGAACTCGCCCGATAACAACGGTATGTGTATTTTTTCCCTATACCATTCTGGATAAGCGTTTGTAGCAGCAGAATTGCGAAAAATTTATTGTCTTCTTAACCATTTCTTAGCTTCAAACTCCCATATCCCGCGAAAGGGTTGACCAAACACAAAAATTCCTATTGCATCTCAAAGTAGAAAGTCGCCCGTTTACAACGGTATGTGTATTTTTCCCCTAGGCCATTCTGGTTAAGCGTTTGGAGCAGCAGAAGTGGGAAAAATTTGTTGTCTGCTCAACCATTTCTTAGTTTCAAACTCCCATATCTCGCGAACGGATTGACCAAGCCCAAAAATTCCTGCTGCGTCTGAAAGTAGAAACTCGCCCGATTACAACGGTATGTGTATTTTTTCCCTAGACCATTCTGGTTAAGCGTTTGCAGCAGCAGATGTACGAAAAATTTGTTGTCTGCTCAACCATTTCTTAGCTTCAAACTCCCATATCTCGCGTACTGATTGACCAAGACCAATAATTCCTGTTGCGTCTGAATGTAGAAACTCTCCCGATTACAACGGTATGTGTATTTTGTCCCTAGGCCATTCTGGTCATGCGTTTGGAGCAGCAGAAGTGCGAAAAATTTCTTGTCTTCTCAACCATTTCTTAGCTTCGAACTCCCATATCTCGCGAACGTATTGACCAAACCCAAAAATTCCTGTTGCGTCTGAAAGTAGAAACTCGCCCGATTACAAAGGTATGTGTATTTTTTCCCTAGGCCATTCTGGTTAAGCGTTTGCAGCAGCAGATGTACGAAAAATTTGTTGTCTGCTCAACCATTTCTTAGCTTCAAACCCCCATTTCTCGCGAACGGATTGACCAAGCCCAAAAATTCCTGCTGCGTCTGAAAGTAGAAACTAGCCCGATTACAACGGTATTTGTATTTTTTCCCTAGGCCTTCCTGGTTAAGCGTTTGGAGCCACAGAATTGCGAGAAATTTGTTGCCTACTCAACCATTTCTTAGCTTCAAACGCCCATATCTCGCGAACGGATTGACCAAGCCCAAAAATTCCTGTTGCGTCTGAAAGCAGAAACTCTCTCGATTACAAAGTTATGTGTATTTTTTCCCTAGGCAATTATGGTTAAGCGTTTGGAGCAGCAGAAGTGGGAAAAATTTGTTGTCTGCTCAACCATTTCTTAGCTTCAAACTCCCATATCTCGTGAACGGATTGACCAAACCCAAAAATACCTGCTGCGTCTGAAAGTAGAAACTCGCCCGATGACAACGGTATGTGTATTTTTTCCCAGGGCCATTCTGGATAAGCGTTTGTAGCAGCAGAAGTGGGAAAAATTTGTTGTCTGATCAACCATTTCTTAGCTTCAAACTCCCATATCTCGCGAACGGATTGACCAAGCCCAAAAATTCCTGCTGCGTCTGAAAGTAGAAACTAGCCCGATTACAACGGTATTTGTATTTTTTCCCTAGGCCATTCTGGTTAAGCCTTTGGAGCCACAGAATTGCGAGAAATTTGTTGCCTTCTCAACCATTTCTTAGCTTCAAACGCCCATATCTCGCGAACGGATTGACCAAGCCCAAAAATTCCTGTTGCGTCTGAAAGAAGAAACTCCCGATTACAAAGGTATGTGTATTTTTTCCCTAGGCCATTCTGGTTAAGCGTTTGGAGCAGCAGAATGGGGAAAAATTTGTTGTCTGCTCAACCATTTCGTAGCTTCAAACTCCCATATCTCGCGAACGGATTGACCAAACCCAAAAATTCCTCTTGCATCTGATAGTAGAAACTCGCTCGATTACAACGGTATGTGTATTTTTCCCTAGGCCATTCTGGTTAAGCGTTTGGAGCAGCAGAAATGCGCAAAATTTGTTGCCTTCCCAACCATTTCTTAGCTTCAAACTCCCATATCTCGCGAACGGATTGACCAAACCCAAAAATACCTGCTGCGTCTGAAAGTAGAAACTATCCCGATGACAACGGTATGTGTATTTTTTCCCAGGGCCATTCTGGTTAAGCGTTTGTAGCAGCAGAAGTGGGAAAAATTTGTTGTCTGCTCAACTATTTCTTAGTTTCAAACTCCCATATCTCGCGAACGGATTGACCCAGCCCAAAAATTCCTGCTGCGTCTGAAAGTAGAAACTCGCCCGATTACAACGGTATGTGTATTTTTTCCCTAGACCATTCTGGTTAAGCGTTTGCAGCAGCAGATGTACGAAAAATTTGTTGTCTGCTCAACCATTTCTTAGCTTCAAACTCCCATATCTCGCGAATGGATTGACCAATCCCAAAAATTCCTGTTGCGTCTGAAAGTAGAAACTCGCCCGATTACAACGGTATGTGTATTTTTTCCCTAGACCATTCTGGTTAAGCGTTTGCAGCAGCAGATGTACGAAAAATTTGTTGTCTGCTCAACCATTTCTTAGCTTCAAACTCCCATATCTCGCGTACTGATTGACCAAGACCAATAATTCCTGTTGCGTCTGAATGTAGAAACTCTCCCGATTACAACGGTATGTGTATTTTGTCCCTAGGCCATTCTGGTCATGCGTTTGGAGCAGCAGAAGTGCGAAAAATTTGTTGCCTTCTCTCCCATTTCTTAGCTTCAAACTCCCATATCTCGTGAACGGTTTGACCAAGCCCAAAAATTCCTGCTGCGTCTGAAAGTAGAAACTCGCTCGATTACAACGGTATGTGTATTTTTCCCTAGGCCATTCTGGTTAAGCGTTTGGATCACGAGAATTGGGAAAAATTTGTTGTCTGCTCAACCATTTCTTAGATTCAAACTCCCATATCTCGCGAATGGATTGACCAATCCCAAAAATTCCTGTTGCGTCTGAAAGTAGAAACTCGCCCGATTACAACGGTATTTGTATTTTTTCCCTAGGCCTTCCTGGTTAAGCGTTTGGAGCCACAGAATTGCGAGAAATTTGTTGCCTTCTCAACCATTTCTTAGCTTCAAACGCCCATATCTCGCGAACGGATTGACCAAGCCCAAAAATTCCTGTTGCGTCTGAAAGAAGAAACTCTCGATTACAAAGGTATGTGTATTTTTTCCCTAGGCCATTCTGGTTAAGCGTTTGGAGCAGCAGAATGGGGAAAAATTTGTTGTCTGCTCAACCATTTCTTAGCTTCAAACTCCCATATCTCGCGAACGGATTGACCAAACCCAAAAATTCCTGTTGCGTCTGAAAGTAGGAACTCGCCCGATAACAACGGTATGTGTATTTTTTCCCTATACCATTCTGGATAAGCGTTTGTAGCAGCAGAATTGCGAAAAATTTATTGTCTTCTTAACCATTTCTTAGCTTCAAACTCCCATATCCCGCGAAAGGGTTGACCAAACACAAAAATTCCTATTGCATCTCAAAGTAGAAAGTCGCCCGTTTACAACGGTATGTGTATTTTTCCCCTAGGCCATTCTGGTTAAGCGTTTGGAGCAGCAGAAATGCGCAAAATTTGTTGCCTTCCCAACCATTTCTTAGCTTCAATCTCCCATATCTCGCGAACGGATTGACCAAACCCAAAAATACCTGCTGCGTCTGAAAGTAGAAACTCTCCCGATGACAACGGTATGTGTATTTTTTCCCAGGGCCATTCTGGTTAAGCGTTTGTAGCAGCAGAAGTGGGAAAAATTTGTTGTCTGCTCAACCATTTCTTAGTTTCAAACTCCCATATCTCGCGAACGGATTGACCAAGCCCAAAAATTCCTGCTGCGTCTGAAAGTAGAAACTCGCCCGATTACAACGGTATGTGTATTTTTTCCCTAGACCATTCTGGTTAAGCGTTTGCAGCAGCAGATGTACGAAAAATTTGTTGTCTGCTCAACCATTTCTTAGCTTCAAACTCCCATATCTCGCGTACTGATTGACCAAGACCAATAATTCCTGTTGCGTCTGAATGTAGAAACTCTCCCGATTACAACGGTATGTGTATTTTGTCCCTAGGCCATTCTGGTCATGCGTTTGGAGCAGCAGAAGTGCGAAAAATTTCTTGTCTTCTCAACCATTTCTTAGCTTCGAACTCCCATATCTCGCGAACGTATTGACCAAACCCAAAAATTCCTGTTGCGTCTGAAAGTAGAAACTCGCCCGATTACAAAGGTATGTGTATTTTTTCCCTAGGCCATTCTGGTTAAGCGTTTGGAGCAGCAGAAGTGCGAAAAATTTGTTGCCTTCTCTCCCATTTCTTAGCTTCAAACTCCCATATCTCGCGAACGGTTTGACCAAGCCCAAAAATTCCTGCTGCGTCTGAAAGTAGAAACTCGCCCGATTACAACGGTATGTGTATTTTTTCCCTAGGCCATTCTGGTTAAGCGTTTGCAGCAGCAGATGTACGAAAAATTTGTTGTCTGCTCAACCATTTCTTAGCTTCAAACTCCCATTTCTCGCGAACGGATTGACCAAGCCCAAAAATTCCTGCTGCGTCTGAAAGTAGAAACTACCCCGATTACAACGGTATTTGTATTTTTTCCCTAGGCCTTCCTGGTTAAGCGTTTGGAGCCACAGAATTGCGAGAAATTTGTTGCCTACTCAACCATTTCTTAGCTTCAAACGCCCATATCTCGCGAACGGATTGACCAAGCCCAAAAATTCCTGTTGCGTCTGAAAGAAGAAACTCCCGATTACAAAGGTATGTGTATTTTTTCCCTAGGCCATTCTGGTTAAGCGTTTGGAGCAGCAGAATGGGGAAAAATTTGTTGTCTGCTCAACCATTTCTTAGCTTCAAACTCCCATATCTCGCGAACGGATTGTCCAAACCCAAAAATTCCTCTTGCATCTGAAAGTAGAAACTCGCTCGATTACAACGGTATGTGTATTTTTCCCTAGGCCATTCTGGTTAAGCGTTTGGATCACGAGAATTGGGAAAAATTTGTTGTCTGCTCAACCATTTCGTAGCTTCAAACTCCCATATCTCGCGAACGGATTGACCAAACCCAAAAATTCCTCTTGCATCTGATAGTAGAAACTCGCTCGATTACAACGGTATGTGTATTTTTCCCTAGGCCATTCTGGTTAAGCGTTTGGAGCAGCAGAAATGCGCAAAATTTGTTGCCTTCCCAACCATTTCTTAGCTTCAAGCTCCCATATCTCGCGAACGGATTGTCCAAACCCAAAAATACCTGCTGCGTCTGAAAGTAGAAACTATCCCGATGACAACGGTATGTGTATTTTTTCCCAGGGCCATTCTGGTTAAGCGTTTGTAGCAGCAGAAGTGGGAAAAATTTGTTGTCTGCTCAACTATTTCTTAGTTTCAAACTCCCATATCTCGCGAACGGATTGACCCAGCCCAAAAATTCCTGCTGCGTCTGAAAGTAGAAACTCGCCCGATTACAACGGTATGTGTATTTTTTCCCTAGACCATTCTGGTTAAGCGTTTGCAGCAGCAGATGTACGAAAAATTTGTTGTCTGCTCAACCATTTCTTAGCTTCAAACTCCCATATCTCGCGTACTGATTGACCAAGACCAAGAATTCCTGTTGCGTCTGAATGTAGAAACTCTCCCGATTACAACGGTATGTGTATTTTGTCCCTAGGCCATTCTGGTCATGCGTTTGGAGCAGCAGAAGTGCGAAAAATTTGTTGCCTTCTCTCCCATTTCTTAGCTTCAAACTCCCATATCTCGCGAACGGTTTGACCAAGCCCAAAAATTCCTGCTGCGTCTGAAAGGAGAAACTCGCCCGATTACAACGGTATGTGTATTTTTTCCCTAGACCATTCTGGTTAAGCGTTTGCAGCAGCAGATGTACGAAAAATTTGTTGTCTGCTCAACCATTTCTTAGCTTCAAACTCCCATATCTCGCGAATGGATTGACCAATCCCAAAAATTCCTGTTGCGTCTGAAAGTAGAAACTCGCCCGATTACAACGGTATGTGTATTTTTTCCCTAGACCATTCTGGTTAAGCGTTTGCAGCAGCAGATGTACGAAAAATTTGTTGTCTGCTCAACCATTTCTTAGCTTCAAACTCCCATATCTCGCGTACTGATTGACCAAGACCAATAATTCCTGTTGCGTCTGAATGTAGAAACTCTCCCGATTACAACGGTATGTGTATTTTGTCCCTAGGCCATTCTGGTCATGCGTTTGGAGCAGCAGAAGTGCGAAAAATTTGTTGCCTTCTCTCCCATTTCTTAGCTTCAAACTCCCATATCTCGCGAACGGTTTGACCAAGCCCAAAAATTCCTGCTGCGTCTGAAAGTAGAAACTCGCTCGATTACAACGGTATGTGTATTTTTCCCTAGGCCATTCTGGTTAAGCGTTTGGATCACGAGAATTGGGAAAAATTTGTTGTCTGCTCAACCATTTCTTAGCTTCAAACTCCCATATCTCGCGAATGGATTGACCAATCCCAAAAATTCCTGTTGCGTCTGAAAGTAGAAACTCGCCCGATTACAACGGTATTTGTATTTTTTCCCTAGGCCTTCCTGGTTAAGCGTTTGGAGCCACAGAATTGCGAGAAATTTGTTGCCTTCTCAACCATTTCTTAGCTTCAAACGCCCATATCTCGCGAACGGATTGACCAAGCCCAAAAATGCCTGTTGCGTCTGAAAGAAGAAACTCCCGATTACAAAGGTATGTGTATTTTTTCCCTAGGCCATTCTGGTTAAGCGTTTGGAGCAGCAGAATGGGGAAAAATTTGTTGTCTGCTCAACCATTTCTTAGCTTCAAACTCCCATATCTCGCGAACGGATTGTCCAAACCCAAAAATTCCTCTTGCATCTGAAAGTAGAAACTCGCTCGATTACAACGGTATGTGTATTTTTCCCTAGGCCATTCTGGTTAAGCGTTTGGATCACGAGAATTGGGAAAAATTTGTTGTCTGCTCAACCATTTCTTAGCTTCAAACTCCCATATCTCGCGAATGGATTGACCAATCCCAAAAATTCCTGTTGCGTCTGAAAGTAGAAACTCTCCCGATTACAAAGTTATGTGTATTTTTTCCCTAGGCAATTATGGTTAAGCGTTTGGAGCAGCAGAAGTGGGAAAAATTTGTTGTCTGCTCAACCATTTCTTAGCTTCAAACTCCCATATCTCGTGAACGGATTGACCAAACCCAAAAATACCTGCTGCGTCTGAAAGTAGAAACTCGCCCGATGACAACGGTATGTGTATTTTTTCCCAGGGCCATTCTGGATAAGCGTTTGTAGCAGCAGAAGTGGGAAAAATTTGTTGTCTGATCAACCATTTCTTAGCTTCAAACTCCCATATCTCGCGAACGGATTGACCAAGCCCAAAAATTCCTGCTGCGTCTGAAAGTAGAAACTAGCCCGATTACAACGGTATTTGTATTCTTCCCTAGGCCATTCTGGTTAAGCGTTTTGAGCAGCAGAAATGCGCAAAATTTGTTGCCTTCCCAACCATTTCTTAGCTTCAAACTCCCATATCTCGCGAACGGATTGTCCAAACCCAAAAATACCTGCTGCGTCTGAAAGTAGAAACTATCCCGATGACAACGGTATGTGTATTTTTTCCCAGGGCCATTCTGGTTAAGCGTTTGTAGCAGCAGAAGTGGGAAAAATTTGTTGTCTGCTCAACTATTTCTTAGTTTCAAACTCCCATATCTCGCGAACGGATTGACCCAGCCCAAAAATTCCTGCTGCGTCTGAAAGTAGAAACTCGCCCGATTACAACGGTATGTGTATTTTTTCCCTAGACCATTCTGGTTAAGCGTTTGCAGCAGCAGATGTACGAAAAATTTGTTGTCTGCTCAACCATTTCTTAGCTTCAAACGCCCATATCTCGCGAACGGATTGACCAAGCCCAAAAATTCCTGTTGCGTCTGAAAGAAGAAACTCCCGATTACAAAGGTATGTGTATTTTTTCCCTAGGCCATTCTGGTTAAGCGTTTGGAGCAGCAGAATGGGGAAAAATTTGTTGTCTGCTCAACCATTTCTTAGCTTCAAACTCCCATATCTCGCGAACGGATTGTCCAAACCCAAAAATTCCTCTTGCATCTGAAAGTAGAAACTCGCTCGATTACAACGGTATGTGTATTTTTCCCTAGGCCATTCTGGTTAAGCGTTTGGATCACGAGAATTGGGAAAAATTTGTTGTCTGCTCAACCATTTCTTAGCTTCAAACTCCCATATCTCGCGAATGGATTGACCAATCCCAAAAATTCCTGTTGCGTCTGAAAGTAGAAACTCTCCCGATTACAAAGTTATGTGTATTTTTTCCCTAGGCAATTATGGTTAAGCGTTTGGAGCAGCAGAAGTGGGAAAAATTTGTTGTCTGCTCAACCATTTCTTAGCTTCAAACTCCCATATCTCGTGAACGGATTGACCAAACCCAAAAATACCTGCTGCGTCTGAAAGTAGAAACTCGCCCGATGACAACGGTATGTGTATTTTTTCCCAGGGCCATTCTGGATAAGCGTTTGTAGCAGCAGAAGTGGGAAAAATTTGTTGTCTGATCAACCATTTCTTAGCTTCAAACTCCCATATCTCGTGAACGGATTGACCCAGCCCAAAAATTCCTGCTGCGTCTGAAAGTAGAAACTCGCCCGATTACAACGGTATGTGTATTTTTTCCCTAGACCATTCTGGTTAAGCGTTTGCAGCAGCAGATGTACGAAAAATTTGTTGTCTGCTCAACCATTTCTTAGCTTCAAACGCCCATATCTCGCGAACGGATTGACCAAGCCCAAAAATTCCTGTTGCGTCTGAAAGAAGAAACTCCCGATTACAAAGGTATGTGTATTTTTTCCCTAGGCCATTCTGGTTAAGCCTTTGGAGCCACAGAATTGCGAGAAATTTGTTGCCTTCTCAACCATTTCTTAGCTTCAAACGCCCATATCTCGCGAACGGATTGACCAAGCCCAAAAATTCCTGTTGCGTCTGAAAGAAGAAACTCCCGATTACAAAGTTATGTGTATTTTATCCCTAGGCCATTCTGGTTAAGCGTTTGGAGCAGCAGAATGGGGAAAAATTTGTTGTCTGCTCAACCATTTCGTAGCTTCAAACTCCCATATCTCGCGAACGGATTGACCAAACCCAAAAATTCCTCTTGCATCTGATAGTAGAAACTCGCTCGATTACAACGGTATGTGTATTTTTCCCTAGGCCATTCTGGTTAAGCGTTTGGAGCAGCAGAAATGCGCAAAATTTGTTGCCTTCCCAACCATTTCTTAGCTTCAAACTCCCATATATCGCGAACGGATTGTCCAAACCCAAAAATACCTGCTGCGTCTGAAAGTAGAAACTATCCCGATGACAACGGTATGTGTATTTTTTCCCAGGGCCATTCTGGTTAAGCGTTTGTAGCAGCAGAAGTGGGAAAAATTTGTTGTCTGCTCAACTATTTCTTAGTTTCAAACTCCCATATCTCGCGAACGGATTGACCCAGCCCAAAAATTCCTGCTGCGTCTGAAAGTAGAAACTCGCCCGATTACAACGGTATGTGTATTTTTTCCCTAGACCATTCTGGTTAAGCGTTTGCAGCAGCAGATGTACGAAAAATTTGTTGTCTGCTCAACCATTTCTTAGCTTCAAACTCCCATATCTCGCGTACTGATTGACCAAGACCAATAATTCCTGTTGCGTCTGAATGTAGAAACTCTCCCGATTACAACGGTATGTGTATTTTGTCCCTAGGCCATTCTGGTCATGCGTTTGGAGCAGCAGAAGTGCGAAAAATTTGTTGCCTTCTCTCCCATTTCTTAGCTTCAAACTCCCATATCTCGCGAACGGTTTGACCAAGCCCAAAAATTCCTGCTGCGTCTGAAAGGAGAAACTCGCCCGATTACAACGGTATGTGTATTTTTTCCCTAGACCATTCTGGTTAAGCGTTTGCAGCAGCAGATGTACGAAAAATTTGTTGTCTGCTCAACCATTTCTTAGCTTCAAACTCCCATATCTCGCGAATGGATTGACCAATCCCAAAAATTCCTGTTGCGTCTGAAAGTAGAAACTCGCCCGATTACAACGGTATGTGTATTTTTTCCCTAGACCATTCTGGTTAAGCGTTTGCAGCAGCAGATGTACGAAAAATTTGTTGTCTGCTCAACCATTTCTTAGCTTCAAACTCCCATATCTCGCGTACTGATTGACCAAGACCAATAATTCCTGTTGCGTCTGAATGTAGAAACTCTCCCGATTACAACGGTATGTGTATTTTGTCCCTAGGCCATTCTGGTCATGCGTTTGGAGCAGCAGAAGTGCGAAAAATTTGTTGCCTTCTCTCCCATTTCTTAGCTTCAAACTCCCATATCTCGCGAACGGTTTGACCAAGCCCAAAAATTCCTGCTGCGTCTGAAAGTAGAAACTCGCTCGATTACAACGGTATGTGTATTTTTCCCTAGGCCATTCTGGTTAAGCGTTTGGATCACGAGAATTGGGAAAAATTTGTTGTCTGCTCAACCATTTCTTAGATTCAAACTCCCATATCTCGCGAATGGATTGACCAATCCCAAAAATTCCTGTTGCGTCTGAAAGTAGAAACTCGCCCGATTACAACGGTATTTGTATTTTTTCCCTAGGCCTTCCTGGTTAAGCGTTTGGAGCCACAGAATTGCGAGAAATTTGTTGCCTTCTCAACCATTTCTTAGCTTCAAACGCCCATATCTCGCGAACGGATTGACCAAGCCCAAAAATTCCTGTTGCGTCTGAAAGAAGAAACTCCCGATTACAAAGGTATGTGTATTTTTTCCCTAGGCCATTCTGGTTAAGCGTTTGGAGCAGCAGAATGGGGAAAAATTTGTTGTCTGCTCAACCATTTCTTAGCTTCAAACTCCCATATCTCGCGAACGGATTGTCCAAACCCAAAAATTCCTCTTGCATCTGAAAGTAGAAACTCGCTCGATTACAACGGTATGTGTATTTTTCCCTAGGCCATTCTGGTTAAGCGTTTGGATCACGAGAATTGGGAAAAATTTGTTGTCTGCTCAACCATTTCTTAGCTTCAAACTCCCATATCTCGCGAATGGATTGACCAATCCCAAAAATTCCTGTTGCGTCTGAAAGTAGAAACTCTCCCGATTACAAAGTTATGTGTATTTTTTCCCTAGGCAATTATGGTTAAGCGTTTGGAGCAGCAGAAGTGGGAAAAATTTGTTGTCTGCTCAACCATTTCTTAGCTTCAAACTCCCATATCTCGTGAACGGATTGACCAAACCCAAAAATACCTGCTGCGTCTGAAAGTAGAAACTCGCCCGATGACAACGGTATGTGTATTTTTTCCCAGGGCCATTCTGGATAAGCGTTTGTAGCAGCAGAAGTGGGAAAAATTTGTTGTCTGATCAACCATTTCTTAGCTTCAAACTCCCATATCTCGCGAACGGATTGACCAAGCCCAAAAATTCCTGCTGCGTCTGAAAGTAGAAACTAGCCCGATTACAACGGTATTTGTATTTTTTCCCTAGGCCATTCTGGTTAAGCCTTTGGAGCCACAGAATTGCGAGAAATTTGTTGCCTTCTCAACCATTTCTTAGCTTCAAACGCCCATATCTCGCGAACGGATTGACCAAGCCCAAAAATTCCTGTTGCGTCTGAAAGAAGAAACTCCCGATTACAAAGGTATGTGTATTTTTTCCCTAGGCCATTCTGGTT
The DNA here is from genome assembly GCF_051014685.1 of Ptiloglossa arizonensis. Taxonomy (NCBI): domain Eukaryota; kingdom Metazoa; phylum Arthropoda; class Insecta; order Hymenoptera; family Colletidae; genus Ptiloglossa; species Ptiloglossa arizonensis. Next base: position 250,755 of record NW_027478561.1, read on the forward strand.
AAGCGTTTGGAGCAGCAGAATGGGGAAAAATTTGTTGTCTGCTCAACCATTTCGTAGCTTCAAACTCCCATATCTCGCGAACGGATTGACCAAACCCAAAAATTCCTCTTGCATCTGATAGTAGAAACTCGCTCGATTACAACGGTATGTGTATTTTTCCCTAGGCCATTCTGGTTAAGCGTTTTGAGCAGCAGAAATGCGCAAAATTTGTTGCCTTCCCAACCATTTCTTAGCTTCAAACTCCCATATCTCGCGAACGGATTGTCCAAACCCAAAAATACCTGCTGCGTCTGAAAGTAGAAACTATCCCGATGACAACGGTATGTGTATTTTTTCCCAGGGCCATTCTGGTTAAGCGTTTGTAGCAGCAGAAGTGGGAAAAATTTGTTGTCTGCTCAACTATTTCTTAGTTTCAAACTCCCATATCTCGCGAACGGATTGACCCAGCCCAAAAATTCCTGCTGCGTCTGAAAGTAGAAACTCGCCCGATTACAACGGTATGTGTATTTTTTCCCTAGACCATTCTGGTTAAGCGTTTGCAGCAGCAGATGTACGAAAAATTTGTTGTCTGCTCAACCATTTCTTAGCTTCAAACTCCCATATCTCGCGTACTGATTGACCAAGACCAATAATTCCTGTTGCGTCTGAATGTAGAAACTCTCCCGATTACAACGGTATGTGTATTTTGTCCCTAGGCCATTCTGGTCATGCGTTTGGAGCAGCAGAAGTGCGAAAAATTTGTTGCCTTCTCTCCCATTTCTTAGCTTCAAACTCCCATATCTCGCGAACGGTTTGACCAAGCCCAAAAATTCCTGCTGCGTCTGAAAGTAGAAACTCGCCCGATTACAACGGTATGTGTATTTTTTCCCTAGACCATTCTGGTTAAGCGTTTGCAGCAGCAGATGTACGAAAAATTTGTTGTCTGCTCAACCATTTCTTAGCTTCAAACTCCCATATCTCGCGAATGGATTGACCAATCCCAAAAATTCCTGTTGCGTCTGAAAGTAGAAACTCGCCCGATTACAACGGTATGTGTATTTTTTCCCTAGACCATTCTGGTTAAGCGTTTGCAGCAGCAGATGTACGAAAAATTTGTTGTCTGCTCAACCATTTCTTAGCTTCAAACTCCCATATCTCGCGTACTGATTGACCAAGACCAATAATTCCTGTTGCGTCTGAATGTAGAAACTCTCCCGATTACAACGGTATGTGTATTTTGTCCCTAGGCCATTCTGGTCATGCGTTTGGAGCAGCAGAAGTGCGAAAAATTTGTTGCCTTCTCTCCCATTTCTTAGCTTCAAACTCCCATATCTCGCGAACGGTTTGACCAAGCCCAAAAATTCCTGCTGCGTCTGAAAGTAGAAACTCGCTCGATTACAACGGTATGTGTATTTTTCCCTAGGCCATTCTGGTTAAGCGTTTGGATCACGAGAATTGGGAAAAATTTGTTGTCTGCTCAACCATTTCTTAGCATCAAACTCCCATATCTCGCGAATGGATTGACCAATCCCAAAAATTCCTGTTGCGTCTGAAAGTAGAAACTCGCCCGATTACAACGGTATTTGTATTTTTTCCCTAGGCCTTCCTGGTTAAGCGTTTGGAGCCACAGAATTGCGAGAAATTTGTTGCCTTCTCAACCATTTCTTAGCTTCAAACGCCCATATCTCGCGAACGGATTGACCAAGCCCAAAAATTCCTGTTGCGTCTGAAAGAAGAAACTCTCGATTACAAAGGTATGTGTATTTTTTCCCTAGGCCATTCTGGTTAAGCGTTTGGAGCAGCAGAATGGGGAAAAATTTGTTGTCTGCTCAACCATTTCTTAGCTTCAAACTCCCATATCTCGTGAACGGATTGACCAAACCCAAAAATACCTGCTGCGTCTGAAAGTAGAAACTCTCCCGATTACAAAGTTATGTGTATTTTTTCCCTAGGCAATTATGGTTAAGCGTTTGGAGCAGCAGAAGTGGGAAAAATTTGTTGTCTGCTCAACCATTTCTTAGCTTCAAACTCCCATATCTCGTGAACGGATTGACCAAACCCAAAAATACCTGCTGCGTCTGAAAGTAGAAACTCGCCCGATGACAACGGTATGTGTATTTTTTCCCAGGGCCATTCTGGATAAGCGTTTGTAGCAGCAGAAGTGGGAAAAATTTGTTGTCTGATCAACCATTTCTTAGCTTCAAACTCCCATATCTCGCGAACGGATTGACCAAGCCCAAAAATTCCTGCTGCGTCTGAAAGTAGAAACTAGCCCGATTACAACGGTATTTGTATTTTTTCCCTAGGCCATTCTGGTTAAGCCTTTGGAGCCACAGAATTGCGAGAAATTTGTTGCCTTCTCAACCATTTCTTAGCTTCAAACGCCCATATCTCGCGAACGGATTGACCAAGCCCAAAAATTCCTGTTGCGTCTGAAAGAAGAAACTCCCGATTACAAAGGTATGTGTATTTTTTCCCTAGGCCATTCTGGTTAAGCGTTTGGAGCAGCAGAATGGGGAAAAATTTGTTGTCTGCTCAACCATTTCGTAGCTTCAAACTCCCATATCTCGCGAACGGATTGACCAAACCCAAAAATTCCTCTTGCATCGGATAGTAGAAACTCGCTCGATTACAACGGTATGTGTATTTTTCCCTAGGCCATTCTGGTTAAGCGTTTGGAGCAGCAGAAATGCGCAAAATTTGTTGCCTTCCCAACCATTTCTTAGCTTCAAACTCCCATATCTCGCGAACGGATTGACCAAACCCAAAAATACCTGCTGCGTCTGAAAGTAGAAACTATCCCGATGACAACGGTATGTGTATTTTTTCCCAGGGCCATTCTGGTTAAGCGTTTGTAGCAGCAGAAGTGGGAAAAATTTGTTGTCTGCTCAACTATTTCTTAGTTTCAGACTCCCATATCTCGCGAACGGATTGACCCAGCCCAAAAATTCCTGCTGCGTCTGAAAGTAGAAACTCGCCCGATTACAACGGTATGTGTATTTTTTCCCTAGACCATTCTGGTTAAGCGTTTGCAGCAGCAGATGTACGAAAAATTTGTTGTCTGCTCAACCATTTCTTAGCTTCAAACTCCCATATCTCGCGTACTGATTGACCAAGACCAATAATTCCTGTTGCGTCTGAATGTAGAAACTCTCCCGATTACAACGGTATGTGTATTTTGTCCCTAGGCCATTCTGGTCATGCGTTTGGAGCAGCAGAAGTGCGAAAAATTTGTTGCCTTCTCTCCCATTTCTTAGCTTCAAACTCCCATATCTCGCGAACGGTTTGACCAAGCCCAAAAATTCCTGCTGCGTCTGAAAGTAGAAACTCGCCCGATTACAACGGTATGTGTATTTTTTCCCTAGACCATTCTGGTTAAGCGTTTGCAGCAGCAGATGTACGAAAAATTTGTTGTCTGCTCAACCATTTCTTAGCTTCAAACTCCCATATCTCGCGAATGGATTGACCAATCCCAAAAATTCCTGTTGCGTCTGAAAGTAGAAACTCGCCCGATTACAACGGTATGTGTATTTTTTCCCTAGACCATTCTGGTTAAGCGTTTGCAGCAGCAGATGTACGAAAAATTTGTTGTCTGCTCAACCATTTCTTAGCTTCAAACTCCCATATCTCGCGTACTGATTGACCAAGACCAATAATTCCTGTTGCGTCTGAATGTAGAAACTCTCCCGATTACAACGGTATGTGTATTTTGTCCCTAGGCCATTCTGGTCATGCGTTTGGAGCAGCAGAAGTGCGAAAAATTTGTTGCCTTCTCTCCCATTTCTTAGCTTCAAACTCCCATATCTCGCGAACGGTTTGACCAAGCCCAAAAATTCCTGCTGCGTCTGAAAGTAGAAACTCGCTCGATTACAACGGTATGTGTATTTTTCCCTAGGCCATTCTGGTTAAGCGTTTGGATCACGAGAATTGGGAAAAATTTGTTGTCTGCTCAACCATTTCTTAGCTTCAAACTCCCATATCTCGCGAATGGATTGACCAATCCCAAAAATTCCTGTTGCGTCTGAAAGTAGAAACTCGCCCGATTACAACGGTATTTGTATTTCTTCCCTAGGCCTTCCTGGTTAAGCGTTTGGAGCCACAGAATTGCGAGAAATTTGTTGCCTTCTCAAACATTTCTTAGCTTCAAACGCCCATATCTCGCGAACGGATTGACCAAGCCCAAAAATTCCTGTTGCGTCTGAAAGAAGAAACTCTCGATTACAAAGGTATGTGTATTTTTTCCCTAGGCCATTCTGGTTAAGCGTTTGGAGCAGCAGAATGGGGAAAAATTTGTTGTCTGCTCAACCATTTCGTAGCTTCAAACTCTCATATCTCGCGAACGGATTGACCAAACCCAAAAATTCCTCTTGCATCTGATAGTAGAAACTCGCTCGATTACAACGGTATGTGTATTTTTCCCTAGGCCATTCTGGTTAAGCGTTTGGAGCAGCAGAAATGCGCAAAATTTGTTGCCTTCCCAACCATTTCTTAGCTTCAAACTCCCATATCTCGCGAACGGATTGACCAAACCCAAAAATACCTGCTGCGTCTGAAAGTAGAAACTATCCCGATGACAACGGTATGTGTATTTTTTCCCAGGGCCATTCTGGTTAAGCGTTTGTAGCAGCAGAAGTGGGAAAAATTTGTTGTCTGCTCAACTATTTCTTAGTTTCAAACTCCCATATCTCGCGAACGGATTGACCCAGCCCAAAAATTCCTGCTGCGTCTGAAAGTAGAAACTCGCCCGATTACAACGGTATGTGTATTTTTTCCCTAGACCATTCTGGTTAAGCGTTTGCAGCAGCAGATGTACGAAAAATTTGTTGTCTGCTCAACCATTTCTTAGCTTCAAACTCCCATATCTCGCGTACTGATTGACCAAGACCAATAATTCCTGTTGCGTCTGAATGTAGAAACTCTCCCGATTACAACGGTATGTGTATTTTGTCCCTAGGCCATTCTGGTCATGCGTTTGGAGCAGCAGAAGTGCGAAAAATTTGTTGCCTTCTCTCCCATTTCTTAGCTTCAAACTCCCATATCTCGCGAACGGTTTGACCAAGCCCAAAAATTCCTGCTGCGTCTGAAAGTAGAAACTCGCCCGATTACAACGGTATGTGTATTTTTTCCCTAGACCATTCTGGTTAAGCGTTTGCAGCAGCAGATGTACGAAAAATTTGTTGTCTGCTCAACCATTTCTTAGCTTCAAACTCCCATATCTCGCGAATGGATTGACCAATCCCAAAAATTCCTGTTGCGTCTGAAAGTAGAAACTCGCCCGATTACAACGGTATGTGTATTTTTTCCCTAGACCATTCTGGTTAAGCGTTTGCAGCAGCAGATGTACGAAAAATTTGTTGTCTGCTCAACCATTTCTTAGCTTCAAACTCCCATATCTCGCGTACTGATTGACCAAGACCAATAATTCCTGTTGCGTCTGAATGTAGAAACTCTCCCGATTACAACGGTATGTGTATTTTGTCCCTAGGCCATTCTGGTCATGCGTTTGGAGCAGCAGAAGTGCGAAAAATTTGTTGCCTTCTCTCCCATTTCTTAGCTTCAAACTCCCATATCTCGCGAACGGTTTGACCAAGCCCAAAAATTCCTGCTGCGTCTGAAAGTAGAAACTCGCTCGATTACAACGGTATGTGTATTTTTCCCTAGGCCATTCTGGTTAAGCGTTTGGATCACGAGAATTGGGAAAAATTTGTTGTCTGCTCAACCATTTCTTAGCTTCAAACTCCCATATCTCGCGAATGGATTGACCAATCCCAAAAATTCCTGTTGCGTCTGAAAGTAGAAACTCGCCCGATTACAACGGTATTTGTATTTTTTCCCTAGGCCTTCCTGGTTAAGCGTTTGGAGCCACAGAATTGCGAGAAATTTGTTGCCTTCTCAACCATTTCTTAGCTTCAAACGCCCATATCTCGCGAACGGATTGACCAAGCCCAAAAATTCCTGTTGCGTCTGAAAGAAGAAACTCTCGATTACAAAGGTATGTGTATTTTTTCCCTAGGCCATTCTGGTTAAGCGTTTGGAGCAGCAGAATGGGGAAAAATTTGTTGTCTGCTCAACCATTTCTTAGCTTCAAACTCCCATATCTCGCGAACGGATTGTCCAGACCCAAAAATTCCTCTTGCATCTGAAAGTAGAAACTCGCTCGATTACAACGGTATGTGTATTTTTCCCTAGGCCATTCTGGTTAAGCGTTTGGATCACGAGAATTGGGAAAAATTTGTTGTCTGCTCAACCATTTCTTAGCTTCAAACTCCCATATCTCGCGAATGGATTGACCAATCCCAAAAATTCCTGTTGCGTCTGAAAGTAGAAACTCTCCCGATTACAAAGTTATGTGTATTTTTTCCCTAGGCAATTATGGATAAGCGTTTGGAGCAGCAGAAGTGGGAAAAATTTGTTGTCTGCTCAACCATTTCTTAGCTTCAAACTCCCATATCTCGTGAACTGATTGACCAAACCCAAAAATACCTGCTGCGTCTGAAAGTAGAAACTCGCCCGATGACAACGGTATGTGTATTTTTTCCCAGGGCCATTCTGGTTAAGCGTTTGTAGCAGCAGAAGTGGGAAAAATTTGTTGTCTGATCAACCATTTCTTAGTTTCAAACTCCCATATCTCGCGAACGGATTGACCAAGCCCAAAAATTCCTGTTGCGTCTGAAAGAAGAAACTCCCGATTACAAAGGTATGTGTATTTTTTCCCTAGGCCATTCTGGTTAAGCGTTTGGAGCAGCAGAATGGGGAAAAATTTGTTGTCTGCTCAACCATTTCGTAGCTTCAAACTCTCATATCTCGCGAACGGATTGACCAAACCCAAAAATTCCTCTTGCATCTGATAGTAGAAACTCGCTCGATTACAACGGTATGTGTATTTTTCCCTAGGCCATTCTGGTTAAGCGTTTGGAGCAGCAGAAATGCGCAAAATTTGTTGCCTTCCCAACCATTTCTTAGCTTCAAACTCCCATATCTCGCGAACGGATTGACCAAACCCAAAAATACCTGCTGCGTCTGAAAGTAGAAACTATCCCGATGACAACGGTATGTGTATTTTTTCCCAGGGCCATTCTGGTTAAGCGTTTGTAGCAGCAGAAGTGGGAAAAATTTGTTGTCTGCTCAACTATTTCTTAGTTTCAAACTCCCATATCTCGCGAACGGATTGACCCAGCCCAAAAATTCCTGCTGCGTCTGAAAGTAGAAACTCGCCCGATTACAACGGTATGTGTATTTTTTCCCTAGACCATTCTGGTTAAGCGTTTGCAGCAGCAGATGTACGAAAAATTTGTTGTCTGCTCAACCATTTCTTAGCTTCAAACTCCCATATCTCGCGTACTGATTGACCAAGACCAATAATTCCTGTTGCGTCTGAATGTACAAACTCTCCCGATTACAACGGTATGTGTATTTTGTCCCTAGGCCATTCTGGTCATGCGTTTGGAGCAGCAGAAGTGCGAAAAATTTGTTGCCTTCTCTCCCATTTCTTAGCTTCAAACTCCCATATCTCGCGAACGGTTTGACCAAGCCCAAAAATTCCTGCTGCGTCTGAAAGTAGAAACTCGCCCGATTACAACGGTATGTGTATTTTTTCCCTAGACCATTCTGGTTAAGCGTTTGCAGCAGCAGATGTACGAAAAATTTGTTGTCTGCTCAACCATTTCTTAGCTTCAAACTCCCATATCTCGCGAATGGATTGACCAATCCCAAAAATTCCTGTTGCGTCTGAAAGTAGAAACTCGCCCGATTACAACGGTATGTGTATTTTTTCCCTAGACCATTCTGGTTAAGCGTTTGCAGCAGCAGATGTACGAAAAATTTGTTGTCTGCTCAACCATTTCTTAGCTTCAAACTCCCATATCTCGCGTACTGATTGACCAAGACCAATAATTCCTGTTGCGTCTGAATGTAGAAACTCTCCCGATTACAACGGTATGTGTATTTTGTCCCTAGGCCATTCTGGTCATGCGTTTGGAGCAGCAGAAGTGCGAAAAATTTGTTGCCTTCTCTCCCATTTCTTAGCTTCAAACTCCCATATCTCGCGAACGGTTTGACCAAGCCCAAAAATTCCTGCTGCGTCTGAAAGTAGAAACTATCCCGATGACAACGGTATGTGTATTTTTTCCCAGGGCCATTCTGGTTAAGCGTTTGTAGCAGCAGAAGTGGGAAAAATTTGTTGTCTGCTCAACTATTTCTTAGTTTCAAACTCCCATATCTCGCGAACGGATTGACCCAGCCCAAAAATTCCTGCTGCGTCTGAAAGTAGAAACTCGCCCGATTACAACGGTATGTGTATTTTTTCCCTAGACCATTCTGGTTAAGCGTTTGCAGCAGCAGATGTACGAAAAATTTGTTGTCTGCTCAACCATTTCTTAGCTTCAAACTCCCATATCTCGCGTACTGATTGACCAAGACCAATAATTCCTGTTGCGTCTGAATGTAGAAACTCTCCCGATTACAACGGTATGTGTATTTTGTCCCTAGGCCATTCTGGTCATGCGTTTGGAGCAGCAGAAGTGCGAAAAATTTGTTGCCTTCTCTCCCATTTCTTAGCTTCAAACTCCCATATCTCGCGAACGGTTTGACCAAGCCCAAAAATTCCTGCTGCGTCTGAAAGTAGAAACTCGCCCGATTACAACGGTATGTGTATTTTTTCCCTAGACCATTCTGGTTAAGCGTTTGCAGCAGCAGATGTACGAAAAATTTGTTGTCTGCTCAACCATTTCTTAGCTTCAAACTCCCATATCTCGCGAATGGATTGACCAATCCCAAAAATTCCTGTTGCGTCTGAAAGTAGAAACTCGCCCGATTACAACGGTATGTGTATTTTTTCCCTAGACCATTCTGGTTAAGCGTTTGCAGCAGCAGATGTACGAAAAATTTGTTGTCTGCTCAACCATTTCTTAGCTTCAAACTCCCATATCTCGCGTACTGATTGACCAAGACCAATAATTCCTGTTGCGTCTGAATGTAGAAACTCTCCCGATTACAACGGTATGTGTATTTTGTCCCTAGGCCATTCTGGTCATGCGTTTGGAGCAGCAGAAGTGCGAAAAATTTGTTGCCTTCTCTCCCATTTCTTAGCTTCAAACTCCCATATCTCGCGAACGGTTTGACCAAGCCCAAAAATTCCTGCTGCGTCTGAAAGTAGAAACTCGCTCGATTACAACGGTATGTGTATTTTTCCCTAGGCCATTCTGGTTAAGCGTTTGGATCACGAGAATTGGGAAAAATTAGTTGTCTGCTCAACCATTTCTTAGCTTCAAACTCCCATATCTCGCGAATGGATTGACCAATCCCAAAAATTCCTGTTGCGTCTGAAAGTAGAAACTCGCCCGATTACAACGGTATTTGTATTTTTTCCCTAGGCCTTCCTGGTTAAGCGTTTGGAGCCACAGAATTGCGAGAAATTTGTTGCCTTCTCAACCATTTCTTAGCTTCAAACGCCCATATCTCGCGAACGGATTGACCAAGCCCAAAAATTCCTGTTGCGTCTGAAAGAAGAAACTCTCGATTACAAAGGTATGTGTATTTTTTCCCTAGGCCATTCTGGTTAAGCGTTTGGAGCAGCAGAATGGGGAAAAATTTGTTGTCTGCTCAACCATTTCTTAGCTTCAAACTCCCATATCTCGCGAACGGATTGTCCAGACCCAAAAATTCCTCTTGCATCTGAAAGTAGAAACTCGCTCGATTACAACGGTATGTGTATTTTTCCCTAGGCCATTCTGGTTAAGCGTTTGGATCACGAGAATTGGGAAAAATTTGTTGTCTGCTCAACCATTTCTTAGCTTCAAACTCCCATATCTCGCGAATGGATTGACCAATCCCAAAAATTCCTGTTGCGTCTGAAAGTAGAAACTCTCCCGATTACAAAGTTATGTGTATTTTTTCCCTAGGCAATTATGGATAAGCGTTTGGAGCAGCAGAAGTGGGAAAAATTTGTTGTCTGCTCAACCATTTCTTAGCTTCAAACTCCCATATCTCGTGAACTGATTGACCAAACCCAAAAATACCTGCTGCGTCTGAAAGTAGAAACTCGCCCGATGACAACGGTATGTGTATTTTTTCCCAGGGCCATTCTGGTTAAGCGTTTGTAGCAGCAGAAGTGGGAAAAATTTGTTGTCTGATCAACCATTTCTTAGTTTCAAACTCCCATATCTCGCGAACGGTTTGACCAAGCCCAAAAATTCCTGCTGCGTCTGAAAGTAGAAACTCGCCCGATTACAACGGTATGTGTATTTTTTCCCTAGACCATTCTGGTTAAGCGTTTGCAGCAGCAGATGTACGAAAAATTTGTTGTCTGCTCAACCATTTCTTAGCTTCAAACTCCCATTTCTCGCGAACGGATTGACCAAGCCCAAAAATTCCTCCTGCGTCTGAAAGTAGAAACTAGCCCGATTACAACGGTATTTGTATTTTTTCCCTAGGCCTTTCTGGTTAAGCGTTTGGAGCCACAGAATTGCGAGAAATTTGTTGCCTTCTCAACCATTTCTTAGCTTCAAACGCCCATATCTCGCGAACGGATTGACCAAGCCCAAAAATTCCTGTTGCGTCTGAAAGAAGAAACTCCCGATTACAAAGGTATGTGTATTTTTTCCCTAGGCCATTCTGGTTAAGCGTTTGGAGCAGCAGAATTGGGGAAAATTTGTTGTCTGCTCAACCATTTCTTAGCTTCAAACTCCCATATCTCGCGAATGGATTGACCAAACCCAAAAATTCCTGTTGCGTCTGAAAGTAGGAACTCGCCCGATAACAACGGTATGTGTATTTTTTCCCTATACCATTCTGGATAAGCGTTTGTAGCAGCAGAATTGCGAAAAATTTATTGTCTTCTTAACCATTTCTTAGCTTCAAACTCCCATATCCCGCGAAAGGGTTGACCAAACACAAAAATTCCTATTGCATCTCAAAGTAGAAAGTCGCCCGTTTACAACGGTATGTGTATTTTTCCCCTAGGCCATTCTGGTTAAGCGTTTGGAGCAGCAGAAATGCGCAAAATTTGTTGCCTTCCCAACCATTTCTTAGCTTCAATCTCCCATATCTCGCGAACGGATTGACCAAACCCAAAAATACCTGCTGCGTCTGAAAGTAGAAACTCTCCCGATGACAACGGTATGTGTATTCTTTCCCAGGGCCATTCTGGTTAAGCGTTTGTAGCAGCAGAAGTGGGAAAAATTTGTTGTCTGCTCAACCATTTCTTAGTTTCAAACTCCCATATCTCGCGAACGGATTGACCAAGCCCAAAAATTCCTGCTGCGTCTGAAAGTAGAAACTCGCCCGATTACAACGGTATGTGGATTTTTTCCCTAGACCATTCTGGTTAAGCGTTTGCAGCAGCAGATGTACGAAAAATTTGTTGTCTGCTCAACCATTTCTTAGCTTCAAACTCCCATATCTCGCGTACTGATTGACCAAGACCAATAATTCCTGTTGCGTCTGAATGTAGAAACTCTCCCGATTACAACGGTATGTGTATTTTGTCCCTAGGCCATTCTGGTCATGCGTTTGGAGCAGCAGAAGTGCGAAAAATTTCTTGTCTTCTCAACCATTTCTTAGCTTCGAACTCCCATATCTCGCGAACGTATTGACCAAACCCAAAAATTCCTGTTGCGTCTGAAAGTAGAAACTCGCCCGATTACAAAGGTATGTGTATTTTTTCCCTAGGCCATTCTGGTTAAGCGTTTGGAGCAGCAGAATTGCGAAAAATTTGTTGCCTTCTCTCCCATTTCTTAGCTTCAAACTCCCATATCTCGCGAACGGTTTGACCAAGCCCAAAAATTCCTGCTGCGTCTGAAAGTAGAAACTCGCCCGATTACAACGGTATGTGTATTTTTTCCCTAGGCCATTCTGGTTAAGCGTTTGCAGCAGCAGATGTACGAAAAATTTGTTGTCTGCTCAACCATTTCTTAGCTTCAAACTCCCATTTCTCGCGAACGGATTGACCAAGCCCAAAAATTCCTGCTGCGTCTGAAAGTAGAAACTCTCCCGATTACAACGGTATGTGTATTTTGTCCCTAGGCCATTCTGGTCATGCGTTTGGAGCAGCAGAAGTGCGAAAAATTTCTTGTCTGCTCAACCATTTCTTAGCTTCAAACTCCCATTTCTCGCGAACGGATTGACCAAGCCCAAAAATTCCTGTTGCGTCTGAAAGAAGAAACTCCCGATTACAAAGGTATGTGTATTTTTTCCCTAGGCCATTCTGGTTAAGCGTTTGGAGCAGCAGAATGGGGAAAAATTTGTTGTCTGCTCAACCATTTCTTAGCTTCAAACTCCCATATCTCGCGAACGGATTGTCCAAACCCAAAAATTCCTCTTGCATCTGAAAGTAGAAACTCGCTCGATTACAACGGTATGTGTATTTTTCCCTAGGCCATTCTGGTTAAGCGTTTGGATCACGAGAATTGGGAAAAATTTGTTGTCTGCTCAACCATTTCTTAGCTTCAAACTCCCATATCTCGCGAATGGATTGACCAATCCCAAAAATTCCTGTTGCGTCTGAAAGTAGAAACTCTCCCGATTACAAAGTTATGTGTATTTTTTCCCTAGGCAATTATGGTTAAGCGTTTGTAGCAGCAGAAGTGGGAAAAATTTGTTGTCTGCTCAACCATTTCTTAGCTTCAAACTCCCATATCTCGTGAACGGATTGACCAAACCCAAAAATACCTGCTGCGTCTGAAAGTAGAAACTCGCCCGATGACAACGGTATGTGTATTTTTTCCCAGGGCCATTCTGGATAAGCGTTTGTAGCAGCAGAAGTGGGAAAAATTTGTTGTCTGATCAACCATTTCTTAGCTTCAAACTCCCTTATCTCGCGAACGGATTGACCAAGCCCAAAAATTCCTGCTGCGTCTGAAAGTAGAAACTAGCCCGATTACAACGGTATTTGTATTTTTTCCCTAGGCCATTCTGGTTAAGCCTTTGGAGCCACAGAATTGCGAGAAATTTGTTGCCTTCTCAACCATTTCTTAGCTTCAAACGCCCATATCTCGCGAACGGATTGACCAAGCCCAAAAATTCCTGTTGCGTCTGAAAGAAGAAACTCCCGATTACAAAGGTATGTGTATTTTTTCCCTAGGCCATTCTGGTTAAGCGTTTGGAGCAGCAGAATGGGGAAAAATTTGTTGTCTGCTCAACCATTTCGTAGCTTCAAACTCCCATATCTCGCGAACGGATTGACCAAACCCAAAAATTCCTCTTGCATCTGATAGTAGAAACTCGCTCGATTACAACGGTATGTGTATTTTTCCCTAGGCCATTCTGGTTAAGCGTTTGGAGCAGCAGAAATGCGCAAAATTTGTTGCCTTCCCAACCATTTCTTAGCTTCAAACTCCCATATCTCGCGAACGGATTGACCAAACCCAAAAATACCTGCTGCGTCTGAAAGTAGAAACTATCCCGATGACAACGGTATGTGTATTTTTTCCCAGGGCCATTCTGGTTAAGCGTTTGTAGCAGCAGAAGTGGGAAAAATTTGTTGTCTGCTCAACCATTTCTTAGTTTCAAACTCCCATATCTCGCGAACGGATTGACCCAACCCAAAAATTCCTGCTGCGTCTGAAAGTAGAAACTCGCCCGATTACAACGGTATGTGTATTTTTTCCCTAGACCATTCTGGTTAAGCGTTTGCAGCAGCAGATGTACGAAAAATTTGTTGTCTGCTCAACCATTTCTTAACTTCAAACTCCCATATCTCGCGTACTGATTGACCAAGACCAATAATTCCTGTTGCGTCTGAATGTAGAAACTCTCCCGATTACAACGGTATGTGTATTTTGTCCCTAGGCCATTCTGGTCATGCGTTTGGAGCAGCAGAAGTGCGAAAAATTTGTTGCCTTCTCTCCCATTTCTTAGCTTCAAACTCCCATATCTCGCGAACGGTTTGACCAAGCCCAAAAATTCCTGCTGCGTCTGAAAGTAGAAACTCGCTCGATTACAACGGTATGTGTATTTTTCCCTAGGCCATTCTGGTTAAGCGTTTGGATCACGAGAATTGGGAAAAATTTGTTGTCTGCTCAACCATTTCTTAGCTTCAAACTCCCATATCTCGCGAATGGATTGACCAAGCCCAAAAATTCCTGTTGCGTCTGAAAGAAGAAACTCTCGATTACAAAGGTATGTGTATTTTTTCCCTAGGCCATTCTGGTTAAGCGTTTGGAGCAGCAGAATGGGGAAAAATTTGTTGTCTGCTCAACCATTTCTTAGCTTCAAACTCCCATATCTCGCGAACGGATTGTCCAGACCCAAAAATTCCTCTTGCATCTGAAAGTAGAAACTCGCTCGATTACAACGGTATGTGTATTTTTCCCTAGGCCATTCTGGTTAAGCGTTTGGATCACGAGAATTGGGAAAAATTTGTTGTCTGCTCAACCATTTCTTAGCTTCAAACTCCCATATCTCGCGAATGGATTGACCAATCCCAAAAATTCCTGTTGCGTCTGAAAGTAGAAACTCTCCCGATTACAAAGTTATGTGTATTTTTTCCCTAGGCAATTATGGATAAGCGTTTGGAGCAGCAGAAGTGGGAAAAATTTGTTGTCTGCTCAACCATTTCTTAGCTTCAAACTCCCATATCTCGTGAACGGATTGACCAAACCCAAAAATACCTGCTGCGTCTGAAAGTAGAAACTCGCCCGATGACAACGGTATGTGTATTTTTTCCCAGGGCCATTCTGGTTAAGCGTTTGTAGCAGCAGAAGTGGGAAAAATTTGTTGTCTGATCAACCATTTCTTAGTTTCAAACTCCCATATCTCGCGAACGGTTTGACCAAGCCCAAAAATTCCTGCTGCGTCTGAAAGTAGAAACTCGCCCGATTACAACGGTATGTGTATTTTTTCCCTAGACCATTCTGGTTAAGCGTTTGCAGCAGCAGATGTACGAAAAATTTGTTGTCTGCTCAACCATTTCTTAGCTTCAAACTCCCATATCTCGCGAACGGTTTGACCAAGCCCAAAAATTCCTGCTGCGTCTGAAAGTAGAAACTCGCCCGATTACAAAGGTATGTGTATTTTTTCCCTAGGCCATTCTGGTTAAGCGTTTGCAGCAGCAGATGTACGAAAAATTTGTTGTCTGCTCAACCATTTCTTAGCTTCAAACTCCCATTTCTCGCGAACGGATTGACCAAGCCCAAAAATTCCTCCTGCGTCTGAAAGTAGAAACTAGCCCGATTACAACGGTATTTGTATTTTTTCCCTAGGCCTTTCTGGTTAAGCGTTTGGAGCCACAGAATTGCGAGAAATTTGTTGCCTTCTCAACCATTTCTTAGCTTCAAACGCCCATATCTCGCGAACGGATTGACCAAGCCCAAAAATTCCTGTTGCGTCTGAAAGAAGAAACTCCCGATTACAAAGGTATGTGTATTTTTTCCCTAGGCCATTCTGGTTAAGCGTTCGGATCACGAGAATTGGGAAAAATTTGTTGTCTGCTCAACCATTTCTTAGCTTCAAACTCCCATATCTCGCGAATGGATAGACCAAACCCAAAAATTCCTGTTGCGTCTGAAAGTAGAAACTCTCCCGATTACAAAGTTATGTGTATTTTTTCCCTAGGCAATTGTGGTTAAGCGTTTGGAGCAGCAGAAGTGGGAAAAATTTGTTGTCTGCTCAACCATTTCTTAGTTTCAAACTCCCATATCTCGTGAACGGATTGACCAAACCCAAAAATACCTGCTGCGTCTGAAAGAGGAAACTCGCCCGATGACAACGGTATGTGTATTTTTTCCCAGGGCCATTCTGGTTAAGCGTTTGTAGCAGCAGAAGTGGGAAAAATTTGTTGTCTGATCAACCATTTCTTAGTTTCAAACTCCCATATCTCGCGAACGGTTTGACCAAGCCCAAAAATTCCTGCTGCGTCTGAAAGTAGAAACTCGCCCGATTACAACGGTATGTGTATTTTTTCCCTAGACCATTCTGGTTAAGCGTTTGCAGCAGCAGATGTACGAAAAATTTGTTGTCTGCTCAACCATTTCTTAGCTCCAAACTCCCATATCTCGCGAACGGTTTGACCAAGCCCAAAAATTCCTGCTGCGTCTGAAAGTAGAAACTCGCCCGATTACAACGGTATGTGTATTTTTTCCCTAGGCCATTCTGGTTAAGCGTTTGCAGCAGCAGATGTACGAAAAATTTGTTGTCTGCTCAACCATTTCTTAGCTTCAAACTCCCATTTCTCGCGAACGGATTGACCAAGCCCAAAAATTCCTCCTGCGTCTGAAAGTAGAAACTAGCCCGATTACAACGGTATTTGTATTTTTTCCCTAGGCCTTTCTGGTTAAGCGTTTGGAGCCACAGAATTGCGAGAAATTTGTTGCCTTCTCAACCATTTCTTAGCTTCAAACGCCCATATCTCGCGAACGGATTGACCAAGCCCAAAAATTCCTGTTGCGTCTGAAAGAAGAAACTCCCGATTACAAAGGTATGTGTATTTTTTCCCTAGGCCATTCTGGTTAAGCGTTTGGAGCAGCAGAATGGGGAAAAATTTGTTGTCTGCTCAACCATTTCTTAGCTTCAAACTCCCATATCTCGCGAACGGATTGACCAAACCCAAAAATTCCTCTTGCATCTGAAAGTAGAGACTCGCTCGATTACAACGGTATGTGTATTTTTCCCTAGGCCATTCTGGTTAAGCGTTCGGATCACGAGAATTGGGAAAAATTTGTTGTCTGCTCAACCATTTCTTAGCTTCAAACTCCCATATCTCGCGAATGGATTGACCAAACCCAAAAATTCCTGTTGCGCCTGAAAGTAGAAACTCTCCCGATTACAAAGTTATGTGTATTTTTTCCCTAGGCAATTGTGGTTAAGCGTTTGGAGCAGCAGAAGTGGGAAAAATTTGTTGTCTGCTCAACCATTTCTTAGTTTCAAACTCCCATATCTCGCGAACGGTTTGACCAAGCCCAAAAATTCCTGCTGCGTCTGAAAGTAGAAACTCGCCCGATTACAACGGTATGTATTTCTTCCGTAAGCCACTCTGGTTAAGCGTTTGGAGCAGCAGAAGTGCGCAAAATTTGTTGTCTTCTCAACCATTTCGTAGGTTCAAACTCCCATATCTCGCGAACGGATTGAACAAACCCAAAGATTACTATTGCGTCTGAAAGTAGAAACTCGCCCGATTACAACGGTATGTGTATTTTTTCCCTAGGCCATTCTGGTTAAGCGTTTGCAGCAGCAGATGTACGAAAAATTTGTTGTCTGCTCAACCATTTCTTAGCTTCAAACTCCCATTTCTCGCGAACGGATTGACCAAGCCCAAAAATTCCTCCTGCGTCTGAAAGTAGAAACTAGCCCGATTACAACGGTATTTGTATTTTTTCCCTAGGCCATTCTGGTTAAGCGTTTGGATCACGAGAATTGGGAAAAATTTGTTGTCTGCTCAACCATTTCTTAGCTTCAAACTCCCATATCTCGCGAATGGATTGACCAAGCCCAAAAATTCCTCCTGCGTCTGAAAGTAGAAACTAGCCCGATTACAACGGTATTTGTATTTTTTCCCTAGGCCATTCTGGTTAAGCGTTTGGATCACGAGAATTGGGAAAAATTTGTTGTCTGATCAACCATTTCTTAGCTTCAAACTCCCATATCTCGCGAACGGATTGACCAAGCCCAAAAATTCCTGCTGCGTCTGAAAGTAGAAACTAGCCCGATTACAACGGTATTTGTATTTTTTCCCTAGGCCATTCTGGTTAAGCCTTTGGAGCCACAGAATTGCGAGAAATTTGTTGCCTTCTCAACCATTTCTTAGCTTCAAACGCCCATATCTCGCGAACGGATTGACCAAGCCCAAAAATTCCTGTTGCGTCTGAAAGAAGAAACTCCCGATTACAAAGGTATGTGTATTTTTTCCCTAGGCCATTCTGGTTAAGCGTTTGGAGCAGCAGAATGGGGAAAAATTTGTTGTCTGCTCAACCATTTCGTAGCTTCAAACTCCCATATCTCGCGAACGGATTGACCAAACCCAAAAATTCCTCTTGCATCTGATAGTAGAAACTCGCTCGATTACAACGGTATGTGTATTTTTCCCTAGGCCATTCTGGTTAAGCGTTTGGAGCAGCAGAAATGCGCAAAATTTGTTGCCTTCCCAACCATTTCTTAGCTTCAAACTCCCATATCTCGCGAACGGATTGACCAAACCCAAAAATACCTGCTGCGTCTGAAAGTAGAAACTATCCCGATGACAACGGTATGTGTATTTTTTCCCAGGGCCATTCTGGTTAAGCGTTTGTAGCAGCAGAAGTGGGAAAAATTTGTTGTCTGCTCAACCATTTCTTAGTTTCAAACTCCCATATCTCGCGAACGGATTGACCCAGCCCAAAAATTCCTGCTGCGTCTGAAAGTAGAAACTCGCCCGATTACAACGGTATGTGTATTTTTTCCCTAGACCATTCTGGTTAAGCGTTTGTAGCAGCAGATGTACGAAAAATTTGTTGTCTGCTCAACCATTTCTTAGCTTCAAACTCCCATATCTCGCGTACTGATTGACCAGGACCAATAATTCCTGTTGCGTCTGAATGTAGAAACTCTCCCGATTACAACGGTATGTGTATTTTGTCCCTAGGCCATTCTGGTCATGCGTTTGGAGCAGCAGAAGTGCGAAAAATTTGTTGCCTTCTCTCCCATTTCTTAGCTTCAAACTCCCATATCTCGCGAACGGTTTGACCAAGCCCAAAAATTCCTGCTGCGTCTGAAAGTAGAAACTCGCCCGATTACAACGGTATGTGTATTTTTTCCCTAGACCATTCTGGTTAAGCGTTTGCAGCAGCGGATGTACGAAAAATTTGTTGTCTGCTCAACCATTTCTTAGCTTCAAACTCCCATATCTCGCGAATGGATTGACCAATCCCAAAAATTCCTGTTGCGTCTGAAAGTAGAAACTCGCCCGATTACAACGGTATGTGTATTTTTTCCCTAGACCATTCTGGTTAAGCGTTTGCAGCAGCAGATGTACGAAAAATTTGTTGTCTGCTCAACCATTTCTTAGCTTCAAACTCCCATATCTCGCGTACTGATTGACCAAGACCAATAATTCCTGTTGCGTCTCAATGTAGAAACTCTCCCGATTACAACGGTATGTGTATTTTGTCCCTAGGCCATTCTGGTCATGCGTTTGGAGCAGCAGAAGTGCGAAAAATTTGTTGCCTTCTCTCCCATTTCTTAGCTTCAAACTCCCATATCTCGCGAACGGTTTGACCAAGCCCAAAAATTCCTGCTGCGTCTGAAAGTAGAAACTCGCTCGATTACAACGGTATGTGTATTTTTCCCTAGGCCATTCTGGTTAAGCGTTTGGATCACGAGAATTGGGAAAAATTTGTTGTCTGCTCAACCATTTCTTAGCTTCAAACTCCCATATCTCCCGAATGGATTGACCAATCCCAAAAATTCCTGTTGCGTCTGAAAGTAGAAACTCGCCCGATTACAACGGTATTTGTATTTTTTCCCTAGGCCTTCCTGGTTAAGCGTCTGGAGCCACAGAATTGCGAGAAATTTGTTGCCTTCCCAACCATTTCTTAGCTTCAAACGCCCATATCTCGCGAACGGATTGACCAAGCCCAAAAATTCCTGTTGCGTCTGAATGAAGAAACTCTCGATTACAAAGGTATGTGTATTTTTTCCCTAGGCCATTCTGGTTAAGCGTTTGGAGCAGCAGAATGGGGAAAAATTTGTTGTCTGCTCAACCATTTCTTAGCTTCAAACTCCCATATCTCGCGAACGGATTGTCCAGACCCAAAAATTCCTCTTGCATCTGAAAGTAGAAACTCGCTCGATTACAACGGTATGTGTATTTTTCCCTAGGCCATTCTGGTTAAGCGTTTGGATCACGAGAATTGGGAAAAATTTGTTGTCTGCTCAACCATTTCTTAGCTTCAAACTCCCATATCTCGCGAATGGATTGACCAATCCCAAAAATTCCTGTTGCGTCTGAAAGTAGAAACTCTCCCGATTACAAAGTTATGTGTATTTTTTCCCTAGGCAATTATGGATAAGCGTTTGGAGCAGCAGAAGTGGGAAAAATTTGTTGTCTGCTCAACCATTTCTTAGCTTCAAACTCCCATATCTCGTGAACGGATTGACCAAACCCAAAAATACCTGCTGCGTCTGAAAGTAGAAACTCGCCCGATGACAACGGTATGTGTATTTTTTCCCAGGGCCATTCTGGTTAAGCGTTTGTAGCAGCAGAAGTGGGAAAAATTTGTTGTCTGATCAACCATTTCTTAGTTTCAAACTCCCATATCTCGCGAACGGTTTGACCAAGCCCAAAAATTCCTGCTGCGTCTGAAAGTAGAAACTCGCCCGATTACAACGGTATGTGTATTTTTTCCCTAGACCATTCTGGTTAAGCGTTTGCAGCAGCAGATGTACGAAAAATTTGTTGTCTTCTCAACCATTTCTTAGCTTCAAACTCCCATATCTCGCGTACTGATTGACCAAGACCAATAATTCCTGTTGCGTCTGAATGTAGAAACTCTCCCGATTACAACGGTATGTGTATTTTGTCCCTAGGCCATTCTGGTCATGCGTTTGGAGCAGCAGAAGTGCGAAAAATTTGTTGCCTTCTCTCCCATTTCTTAGCTTCAAACTCCCATATCTCGCGAACGGTTTGACCAAGCCAAAAATTCCTGCTGCGTCTGAAAGTAGAAACTCGCTCGATTACAACGGTATGTGTATTTTTCCCTAGGCCATTCTGGTTAAGCGTTTGGATCACGAGAATTGGGAAAAATTTGTTGTCTGCTCAACCATTTCTTAGCTTCAAACTCCCATATCTCCCGAATGGATTGACCAATCCCAAAAATTCCTGTTGCGTCTGAAAGTAGAAACTCGCCCGATTACAACGGTATTTGTATTTTTTCCCTAGGCCTTCCTGGTTAAGCGTCTGGAGCCACAGAATTGCGAGAAATTTGTTGCCTTCCCAACCATTTCTTAGCTTCAAACGCCCATATCTCGCGAACGGATTGACCAAGCCCAAAAATTCCTGTTGCGTCTGAATGAAGAAACTCTCGATTACAAAGGTATGTGTATTTTTTCCCTAGGCCATTCTGGTTAAGCGTTTGGAGCAGCAGAATGGGGAAAAATTTGTTGTCTGCTCAACCATTTCTTAGCTTCAAACTCCCATATCTCGCGAACGGATTGTCCAGACCCAAAAATTCCTCTTGCATCTGAAAGTAGAAACTCGCTCGATTACAACGGTATGTGTATTTTTCCCTAGGCCATTCTGGTTAAGCGTTTGGATCACGAGAATTGGGAAAAATTTGTTGTCTGCTCAACCATTTCTTAGCTTCAAACTCCCATATCTCGCGAATGGATTGACCAATCCCAAAAATTCCTGTTGCGTCTGAAAGTAGAAACTCTCCCGATTACAAAGTTATGTGTATTTTTTCCCTAGGCAATTATGGATAAGCGTTTGGAGCAGCAGAAGTGGGAAAAATTTGTTGTCTGCTCAACCATTTCTTAGCTTCAAACTCCCATATCTCGTGAACGGATTGACCAAACCCAAAAATACCTGCTGCGTCTGAAAGTAGAAACTCGCCCGATGACAACGGTATGTGTATTTTTTCCCAGGGCCATTCTGGTTAAGCGTTTGTAGCAGCAGAAGTGGGAAAAATTTGTTGTCTGATCAACCATTTCTTAGTTTCAAACTCCCATATCTCGCGAACGGTTTGACCAAGCCCAAAAATTCCTGCTGCGTCTGAAAGTAGAAACTCGCCCGATTACAACGGTATGTGTATTTTTTCCCTAGACCATTCTGGTTAAGCGTTTGCAGCAGCAGATGTACGAAAAATTTGTTGTCTTCTCAACCATTTCTTAGCTTCAAACTCCCATATCTCGCGAACGGTTTGACCAAGCCCAAAAATTCCTGCTGCGTCTGAAGTAGAAACTCGCCCGATTACAACGGTATGTGTATTTTTTCCCTAGGCCATTCTGGTTAAGCGTTTGCAGCAGCAGATGTACGAAAAATTTGTTGTCTGCTCAACCATTTCTTAGCTTCAAACTCCCATTTCTCGCGAACGGATTGACCAAGCCCAAAAATTCCTCCTGCGTCTGAAAGTAGAAACTAGCCCGATTACAACGGTATTTGTATTTTTTCCCTAGGCCTTTCTGGTTAAGCGTTCGGATCACGAGAATTGGGAAAAATTTGTTGTCTGCTCAACCATTTCTTAGCTTCAAACTCCCATATCTCGCGAATGGATTGACCAAACCCAAAAATTCCTGTTGCGTCTGAAAGTAGAAACTCTCCCGATTACAAAGTTATGTGTATTTTTTCCCTAGGCAATTGTGGTTAAGCGTTTGGAGCAGCAGAAGTGGGAAAAATTTGTTGTCTGCTCAACCATTTCTTAGTTTCAAACTCCCATATCTCGTGAACGGATTGACCAAACCCAAAAATACCTGCTGCGTCTGAAAGTAGAAACTCGCCCGATGACAACGGTATGTGTATTTTTTCCCAGGGCCATTCTGGTTAAGCGTTTGTAAGCAGCAGAAGTGGGAAAAATTTGTTGTCTGATCAACCATTTCTTAGTTTCAAACTCCCATATCTCGCGAACGGTTTGACCAAGCCCAAAAATTCCTGCTGCGTCTGAAAGTAGAAACTCGCCCGATTACAACGGTATGTGTATTTTTTCCCTAGACCATTCTGGTTAAGCGTTTGCAGCAGCAGATGTACGAAAAATTTGTTGTCTGCTCAACCATTTCTTAGCTTCAAACTCCCATATCTCGCGAACGGTTTGACCAAGCCCAAAAATTCCTGCTGCGTCTGAAAGTAGAAACTCGCCCGATTACAACGGTATGTGTATTTTTTCCCTAGGCCATTCTGGTTAAGCGTTTGCAGCAGCAGATGTACGAAAAATTTGTTGTCTGCTCAACCATTTCTTAGCTTCAAACTCCCATTTCTCGCGAACGGATTGACCAAGCCCAAAAATTCCTCCTGCGTCTGAAAGTAGAAACTAGCCCGATTACAACGGTATTTGTATTTTTTCCCTAGGCCTTTCTGGTTAAGCGTTTGGAGCCACAGAATTGCGAGAAATTTGTTGCCTTCTCAACCATTTCTTAGCTTCAAACGCCCATATCTCGCGAACGGATTGACCAAGCCCAAAAATTCCTGTTGCGTCTGAAAGAAGAAACTCCCGATTACAAAGGTATGTGTATTTTTTCCCTAGGCCATTCTGGTTAAGCGTTTGGAGCAGCAGAATGGGGAAAAATTTGTTGTCTGCTCAACCATTTCTTAGCTTCAAACTCCCATATCTCGCGAACGGATTGACCAAACCCAAAAATTCCTCTTGCATCTGAAAGTAGAGACTCGCTCGATTACAACGGTATGTGTATTTTTCCCTAGGCCATTCTGGTTAAGCGTTCGGATCACGAGAATTGGGAAAAATTTGTTGTCTGCTCAACCATTTCTTAGCTTCAAACTCCCATATCTCGCGAATGGATTGACCAAACCCAAAAATTCCTGTTGCGTCTGAAAGTAGAAACTCTCCCGATTACAAAGTTATGTGTATTTTTTCCCTAGGCAATTGTGGTTAAGCGTTTGGAGCTGCAGAAGTGGGAAAAATTTGATGTCTGCTCAACCATTTCTTAGTTTCAAACTCCCATATCTCGCGAACGGTTTGACCAAGCCCAAAAGTTCCTGCTGCGTCTGAAAGTAGAAACTCGCCCGATTACAACGGTATGTATTTCTTCCGTAAGCCACTCTGGTTAAGCGTTTGGAGCAGCAGAAGTGCGCAAAATTTGTTGTCTTCTCAACCATTTCGTAGGTTCAAACTCCCATATCTCGCGAACGGATTGAACAAACCCAAAGATTACTATTGCGTCTGAAAGTAGAAACTCGCCCGATTACAACGGTATGTGTATTTTTTCCCTAGGCCATTCTGGTTAAGCGTTTGCAGCAGCAGATGTACGAAAAATTTGTTGTCTGCTCAACCATTTCTTAGCTTCAAACTCCCATTTCTCGCGAACGGATTGACCAAGCCCAAAAATTCCTCCTGCGTCTGAAAGTAGAAACTAGCCCGATTACAACGGTATTTGTATTTTTTCCCTAGGCCATTCTGGTTAAGCGTTTGGATCACGAGAATTGGGAAAAATTTGTTGTCTGCTCAACCATTTCTTAGCTTCAAACTCCCATATCTCGCGAATGGATTGACCAATCCCAAAAATTCCTGTTGCGTCTGAAAGTAGAAACTCTCCCGATTACAAAGTTATGTGTATTTTTTCCCTAGGCAATTATGGTTAAGCGTTTGGAGCAGCAGAAGTGGGAAAAATTTGTTGTCTGCTCAACCATTTCTTAGCTTCAAACTCCCATATCTCGTGAACGGATTGACCAAACCCAAAAATACCTGCTGCGTCTGAAAGTAGAAACTCGCCCGATGACAACGGTATGTGTATTTTTTCCCAGGGCCATTCTGGTTAAGCGTTTGTAGCAGCAGAAGTGGGAAAAATTTGTTGTCTGATCAACCATTTCTTAGCTTCAAACTCCCATATCTCGCGAACGGATTGACCAAGCCCAAAAATTCCTGCTGCGTCTGAAAGTAGAAACTAGCCCGATTACAACGGTATTTGTATTTTTTCCCTAGGCCATTCTGGTTAAGCCTTTGGAGCCACAGAATTGCGAGAAATTTGTTGCCTTCTCAACCATTTCTTAGCTTCAAACGCCCATATCTCGCAAACGGATTGACCAAGCCCAAAAATTCCTGTTGCGTCTGAAAGAAGAAACTCCCGATTACAAAGGTATGTGTATTTTTTCCCTAGGCCATTCTGGTTAAGCGTTTGGAGCAGCAGAATGGGGAAAAATTTGTTGTCTGCTCAACCATTTCGTAGCTTCAAACTCCCATATCTCGCGAACGGATTGACCAAACCCAAAAATTCCTCTTGCATCTGATAGTAGAAACTCGCTCGATTACAACGGTATGTGTATTTTTCCCTAGGCCATTCTGGTTAAGCGTTTGGAGCAGCAGAAATGCGCAAAATTTGTTGCCTTCCCAACCATTTCTTAGATTCAAACTCCCATATCTCGCGAACGGATTGACCAAACCCAAAAATACCTGCTGCGTCTGAAAGTAGAAACTATCCCGATGACAACGGTATGTGTATTTTTTCCCAGGGCCATTCTGGTTAAGCGTTTGTAGCAGCAGAAGTGGGAAAAATTTGTTGTCTGCTCAACCATTTCTTAGTTTCAAACTCCCATATCTCGCGAACGGATTGACCCAGCCCAAAAATTCCTGCTGCGTCTGAAAGTAGAAACTCGCCCGATTACAACGGTATGTGTATTTTTTCCCTAGACCATTCTGGTTAAGCGTTTGTAGCAGCAGATGTACGAAAAATTTGTTGTCTGCTCAACCATTTCTTAGCTTCAAACTCCCATATCTCGCGTACTGATTGACCAAGACCAATAATTCCTGTAGCGTCTGAATGTAGAAACTCTCCCGATTACAACGGTATGTGTATTTTGTCCCTAGGCCATTCTGGTCATGCGTTTGGAGCAGCAGAAGTGCGAAAAATTTGTTGCCTTCTCTCCCATTTCTTAGCTTCAAACTCCCATATCTCGCGAACGGTTTGACCAAGCCCAAAAATTCCTGCTGCGTCTGAAAGTAGAAACTACCCCAATTACAACGGTATTTGTATTTTTTCCCTAGGCCTTCCTGGTTAAGCGTTTGGAGCCACAGAATTGCGAGAAATTTGTTGCCTTCTCAACCATTTCTTAGCTTCAAACGCCCATATCTCGCGAACGGATTGACCAAGCCCAAAAATTCCTGTTGCGTCTGAAAGAAGAAACTCTCGATTACAAAGGTATGTGTATTTTTTCCCTAGGCCATTCTGGTTAAGCGTTTGGAGCAGCAGAATGGGGAAAAATTTGTTGTCTGCTCAACCATTTCTTAGTTTCAAACTCCCATATCTCGCGAACGGATTGTCCCAGGCCAAAAATTCCTGCTGCATCTGAAAGTAGAAACTCGCTCGATTACAACGGTATGTGTATTTTTCCCTAGGCCATTCTGGTTAAGCGTTTGGATCACGAGAATTGGAAAAAATTTGTTGTCTGCTCAACCATTTCTTAGCTTCAAACTCCCATATCTCGCGAATGGATTGACCAATCCCAAAAATTCCTGTTGCGTCTGAAAGTAGAAACTCTCCCGATTACAAAGTTATGTGTATTTTATCCGTAGGCAATTATGGATAAGCGTTTGGAGCAGCAGAAGTGGGAAAAATTTGTTGTCTGCTCAACCATTTCTTAGCTTCAACCTCCCATATCTCGTGAACGGATTGACCAAACCCAAAAATACCTGCTGCGTCTGAAAGTAGAAACTCGCCCGATGACAACGGCATGTGTATTTTTTCCCAGGGCCATTCTGGTTAAGCGTTTGTAGCAGCAGAAGTGGGAAAAATTTGTTGTCTGATCAACCATTTCTTAGTTTCAAACTCCCATATCTCGCGAACGGTTTGACCAAGCCCAAAAATTCCTGCTGCGTCTGAAAGTAGAAACTCGCCCGATTACAACGGTATGTGTATTTTTTCCCTAGACCATTCTGGTTAAGCGTTTGCAGCAGCAGATGTACGAAAAATTTGTTGTCTGCTCAACCATTTCTTAGCTTCAAACTCCCATATCTCGCGAACGGTTTGACCAAGCCCAAAAATTCCTGCTGCTTCTGAAAGTAGAAACTCGCCTGATTACAACGGTATGTGTATTTTTTCCCTAGGCCATTCTGGTTAAGCGTTTGCAGCAGCAGATGTACGAAAAATTTGTTGTCTGCTCAACCATTTCTTAGCTTCAAACTCCCATTTCTCGCGAACGGATTGACCAAGCCCAAAAATTCCTCCTGCGTCTGAAAGTAGAAACTAGCCCGATTACAACGGTATTTGTATTTTTTCCCTAGGCCTTTCTGGTTAAGCGTTTGGAGCCACAGAATTGCGAGAAATTTGTTGCCTTCTCAACCATTTCTTAGCTTCAAACGCCCATATCTCGCGAACGGATTGACCAAGCCCAAAAATTCCTGTTGCGTCTGAAAGAAGAAACTCCCGATTGCAAAGGTATGTGTATTTTTTCCCTAGGCCATTCTGGTTAAGCGTTTGGAGCAGCAGAATGGGGAAAAATTTGTTGTCTGCTCAACCATTTCTTAGCTTCAAACTCCCATATCTCGCGAACGGATTGACCAAACACAAAAATTCCTGTTGCGTCTGAAAGAAGAAACTCTCCCGATTACAAAGGTATGTGTATTTTTTCCCTAGGCAATTGTGGTTAAGCGTTTGGAGCAGCAGAATTGGGAAAAATTTGTTGTCTGCTCAACCATTTCTTAGTTTCAAACTCCCATATCTCGCGAACGGTTTGACCAAGCCCAAAAATTCCTGCTGCGTCTGAAAGTAGAAACTCGCCCGATTACAACGGTATGTGTATTTCTTCCGTAGGCCACTCTGGTTAAGCGTTTGGAGCAGCAGAAGTGCGCAAAATTTGTTGTCTTCTCAACCATTTCTTAGGTTCAAACTCCCATATCTCGCGAACGGATTGAACAAACCCAAAGATTACTATTGCATCTGAAAGTAGAAACTCGCCCGATTACAACGGTATGTGTATTTTTTCCCTAGACCATTCTGGTTAAGCGTTTGCAGCAGCAGATGTACGAAAAATTTGTTGTCTGCTCAACCATTTCTTAGCTTCAAACTCCCATATCTCGCGTACTGATTGACCAAGACCAAAAATTCCTGTTGCGTCTGAATGTAGAAACTCTCCCGATTACAACGGTATGTGTATTTTTTCCCTAGGCAATTATGGATAAGCGTTTGGAGCAGCAGAATTGGGAAAAATTTGTTGTCTGATCAACCATTTCTTAGTTTCAAACTCCCATATCTCGCGAACGGTTTGACCAAGCCCAAAAATTCCTGCTGCGTCTGAAAGTAGAAACTAGCCCGATTACAACGGTATTTGTATTTATTCCCGCGGCCATTCTGGTTAAGCGTTTGGAGCAGCAGAAGTGCGCAAAATTTGTTGCCTTCTTACCCATTTCTTAGCTTCAAACTCCCATATCTCGCGTACGGTTTGACCAAGCCCAAAAATTCCTGCTGCGTCTGAAAGTAGAAACTCGCCCGATTACAACGGTATGTGTATTTTTTCCCTAGGCCATTCTGGTTAAGCGTTTGGAGCAGCAGAATTGCGAAAAATTTGTTGCCTTCTCATCCATTTCTTAGCTTCAAACTCCCATATCTCGCGAACGGATTGACCAAGCCCAAAAATTCCTGCTGCGTCTGAAAGTAGAAACTAGCCCGATTAGAACGGTATTTGTATTTATTCCCGCGGCCATTCTGGTTAAGCGTTTGGAGCAGCAGAAGTGCGCAAAATTTGTTGCCTTCTTACCCATTTCTTAGCTTCAAACTCCCATATCTCGCGTACGGTTTGACCAAGCCCAAAAATTCCTGCTGCGTCTGAAAGTAGAAACTCGCCCGATTACAACGGTATGTGTATTTTTTCCCTAGGCCATTCTGGTTAAGCGTTTGGAGCAGCAGAATTGCGAAAAATTTGTTGCCTTCTCATCCATTTCTTAGCTTCAAACTCCCATATCTCGCGAACGGATTGACCAAGCCCAAAAATTCCTGCTGCGTCTGAAAGTAGAAACTAGCCCGATTACAAGGGTATTTGTATTTTTTCCCTAGGCCACTCTGGTTAAGCGTTTGGAGCCACAGAATTGCGAGAAATTTGTTGCCTTCTCAACCATTTCTTAGCTTCAAACGCCCATATCTCGCGAACGGATTGACCAAGCCCAAAAATTCCTGTTGCGTCTGAAAGAAGAAACTCCCGATTACAAAGGTATGTGTATTTTTTCCCTAGGCCATTCTGGTTAAGCGTTTGGAGCAGCAGAATGGGGAAAAATTTGTTGTCTGCTCAACCATTTCTTAGCTTCAAACTCCCATATCTCGCGAACGGATTGACCAAACCCAAAAATTCCTCTTGCATCTGAAAGTAGAGACTCGCTCGATTACAACGGTATGTGTATTTTTCCCTAGGCCATTCTGGTTAAGCGTTCGGATCACGAGAATTGGGAAAAATTTGTTGTCTGCTCAACCATTTCTTAGCTTCAAACTCCCATATCTCGCGAATGGATTGACCAAACCCAAAAATTCCTGTTGCGTCTGAAAGTAGAAACTCTCCCGATTACAAAGGTATGTGTATTTTTTCCCTAGGCCATTGTGGTTAAGCGTTTGGAGCAGCAGAAGTGCGCAAAATTTGTTGTCTTCTCAACCATTTCTTAGCTTCAAACTCCCATATCTCGCGAACGGAATGACCAAACCCAAAAGTTCCTGTTGCGTCTGAAAGTAGAAACTCTCCCGATTACAAAGGTATGTGCATTTTTTTCCCTAGGCCATTGTGGTTAAGCGTTTGGAGCAGCAGAAGTGGGAAAATTTGTTGTCTGCTCACCCATTTCTTAGCTTCAAACTCCCATATCTCGTGAACGGATTGACCAAACCCAAAAATACCTGCTGCGTCTGAAAGTAGAAACTCTCCCGATTACAAGGGTATGTGTATTTTTTCCCTATACCATCCTGGTTAAGCGTTTGGAGCAGCAGAAGTGCGAAAAATTTGTTGTCTTTTCAAACATTTCTTGGCTTCAAACTCCCATATCTCGCGAACGGATTGACCAAACCCAAAAATTACTATTGCATCTGAAAGTCGAAACTCGCCCGATTACACCGGTATGTGTATTTTTTCCCTAGGCCATTCTGGATAAGCGTTTGTAGCAGCAGAAGTGCGAAAAATTTGTTGTCTGCTTCACCATTTCTTAGCTTCAAACGCCCATATCTCGCGAAAGATTTGACCAAGCCCAAAAATTCCTCTTGAATCTGAAAGTAGATACTCGCCCGATTACAGCGGTATGTGTATTTTTTCCCTAGGCCATTCTGGTTAAGCGTTTGGAGCAGCAGAATTGGGAAAAATTTGTTTTCTGCTCAACCATTTCTTAGCTTCAAACTTCCATATCTCGCGAACGGCTTGACCAAACCCAAAAATTCCTGTTGCGTCTGAAAGTAGAAACTCTCCCGATTACAAAGGTATGTGCATTTTTTTCCCTAGGCCATTGTGGTTAAGCGTTTGGAGCAGCAGAAGTGGGAAAATTTGTTGTCTGCTCACCCATTTCTTAGCTTCAAACTCCCATATCTCGCGAACGGCTTGACCAAACCCAAAAATTCCTGTTGCGTCTGAAAGTAGAAACTCTCCCGATTACAAAGGTATTTTTTTTTTTCCCCTAGGCCATTGTGGTTAAGCGTTTGGATCAGCAGAAGTGGGAAAAATTTGTTGTCTGCTCAACCATTTCTTAGCTTCAAACTTCCATATCTCGCGAACGGCTTGACCAAACCCAAAAATTCCTGTTGCGTCTGAAAGTAGAAACTCTCCCGATTACAAAGGTATGTGTATTTTTTCCCTAGGCCATTGTGGTTAAGCGTTTGGAGCAGCAGAAGTGCGCAAAATTTGTTGTCTTCTCAACCATTTCTTAGCTTCAAACTCCCATATCTCGCGAACGGTATGACCAAACCCAAAAGTTCCTGTTGCGTCTGAAAGTAGAAACTCTCCCGATTACAAAGGTATGTGTATTTTTTCCCTAGGCCATTGTGGTTAAGCGTTTGGAGCAGCAGAAGTGCGCAAAATTTGTTGTCTTCTCAACCATTTCTTAGCTTCAAACTCCCATATCTCGCGAACGGAATGACCAAACCCAAAAGTTCCTGTTGCGTCTGAAAGTAGAAACTCTCCCGATTACAAAGGTATGTGCATTTTTTTCCCTAGGCCATTGTGGTTAAGCGTTTGGAGCAGCAGAATTGGGAGAAATTTGTTGTCTGCTCAACCATTTCTTAGCTTCAAACTCCCATATCTCGTGAACGGATTGACCAAACCCAAAAATACCTGCTGCGTCTGAAAGTAGAAACTCTCCCGATTACAAGGGTATGTGTATTTTTTCCCTATACCATCCTGGTTAAGCGTTTGGAGCAGCAGAAGTGCGAAAAATTTGTTGTCTTTTCAAACATTTCTTGGCTTCAAACTCCCATATCTCGCGAACGGATTGACCAAACCCAAAAATTACTATTGCATCTGAAAGTCGAAACTCTTCCGATTACAAAGGTGTGTGTATTTTTTCCCTAGGCCATTGTGGTTAAGCGTTTGGAGCAGCAGAATTGGGAGAAATTTGTTGTCTGCTCAACCATTTCTTAGCTTCAAACTCCCATATCTCGTGAACAGATTGACCAAACCCAAAAATACCTGCTGCGTCTGAAAGTAGAAACTCTCCCGATTACAAAGATATTTTTTTTTTTCCCCTAGGCCATTGTGGTTAAGCGTTTGGATCAGCAGAAGTGGGAAAAATTTGTTGTCTGCTCAACTATTTCTTAGCTTCAAACTCCCATATCTCGTGAACGGATTGACCAAACCCAAAAATACCTGCTGCGTCTGAAAGTAGAAACTCTCCCGATTACAAGGGTATGTGTATTTTTTCCCTATACCATCCTGGTTAAGCGTTTGGAGCAGCAGAAGTGCGAAAAATTTGTTGTCTTTTCAAACATTTCTTGGCTTCAAACTCCCATATCTCGCGAACGGATTGACCAAACCCAAAAATTACTATTGCATCTGAAAGTCGAAACTCGCCCGATTACAACGGTATGTGTATTTTTTCCCTAGGCCATTCTGGATAAGCGTTTGTAGCAGCAGAAGTGCGAAAAATTTGTTGTCTGCTCCACCATTTCTTAGCTTCAAACGCCCATATCTCGCGAAAGATTTGACCAAGCCCAAAAATTCCTCTTGAATCTGAAAGTAGATACTCGCCCGATTACAGCGGTATGTGTATTTTTTCCCTAGGCCATTCTGGTTAAGCGTTTGGAGCAGCAGGATTGGGAAAAATTTGTTGTCTGCTCAACCATTTCTTAGCTTCAAACTTCCATATCTCGCGAACGGCTTGACCAAACCCAAAAATTCCTGTTGCGTCTGAAAGTAGAAACTCTCCCGATTACAAAAGTATGTGTATTTTTTCCCTAGGCCATTGTGGTTAAGCGTTTGGAGCAGCAGAAGTGCGCAAAATTTGTTGTCTTCTCAACCATTTCTTAGCTTCAAACTCCCATATCTCGCGAACGGAATGACCAAACCCAAAAATACATGCTGCGTCTGAAAGTAGAAACTCTCCCGATTACAAGGGTATGTGTATTTTTTCCCTATACCATCCTGGTTAAGCGTTTGGAGCAGCAGAAGTGCGAAAAATTTGTTGTCTTTTCAAACATTTCTTGGCTTCAAACTCCCATATCTCGCGAACGGATTGACCAAACCCAAAAATTACTATTGCATCTGAAAGTCGAAACTCGCCCGATTACACCGGTATGTGTATTTTTTCCCTAGGCCATTCTGGATAAGCGTTTGTAGCAGCAGAAGTGCGAAAAATTTGTTGTCTGCTTCACCATTTCTTAGCTTCAAACGCCCATATCTCGCGAAAGATTTGACCAAGCCCAAAAATTCCTCTTGAATCTGAAAGTAGATACTCGCCCGATTACAGCGGTATGTGTATTTTTTCCCTAGGCCATTCTGGTTAAGCGTTTGGAGCAGCAGAATTGGGAAAAATTTGTTTTCTGCTCAACCATTTCTTAGCTTCAAACTTCCATATCTCGCGAACGGCTTGACCAAACCCAAAAATTCCTGTTGCGTCTGAAAGTAGAAACTCTCCCGATTACAAAGGTATGTGCATTTTTTTCCCTAGGCCATTGTGGTTAAGCGTTTGGAGCAGCAGAAGTGGGAAAATTTGTTGTCTGCTCACCCATTTCTTAGCTTCAAACTCCCATATCTCGCGAACGGCTTGACCAAACCCAAAAATTCCTGTTGCGTCTGAAAGTAGAAACTCTCCCGATTACAAAGGTATTTTTTTTTTTCCCCTAGGCCATTGTGGTTAAGCGTTTGGATCAGCAGAAGTGGGAAAAATTTGTTGTCTGCTCAACCATTTCTTAGCTTCAAACTTCCATATCTCGCGAACGGCTTGACCAAACCCAAAAATTCCTGTTGCGTCTGAAAGTAGAAACTCTCCCGATTACAAAGGTATGTGTATTTTTTCCCTAGGCCATTGTGGTTAAGCGTTTGGAGCAGCAGAAGTGCGCAAAATTTGTTGTCTTCTCAACCATTTCTTAGCTTCAAACTCCCATATCTCGCGAACGGTATGACCAAACCCAAAAGTTCCTGTTGCGTCTGAAAGTAGAAACTCTCCCGATTACAAAGGTATGTGTATTTTTTCCCTAGGCCATTGTGGTTAAGCGTTTGGAGCAGCAGAAGTGCGCAAAATTTGTTGTCTTCTCAACCATTTCTTAGCTTCAAACTCCCATATCTCGCGAACGGAATGACCAAACCCAAAAGTTCCTGTTGCGTCTGAAAGTAGAAACTCTCCCGATTACAAAGGTATGTGCATTTTTTTCCCTAGGCCATTGTGGTTAAGCGTTTGGAGCAGCAGAATTGGGAGAAATTTGTTGTCTGCTCAACCATTTCTTAGCTTCAAACTCCCATATCTCGTGAACGGATTGACCAAACCCAAAAATACCTGCTGCGTCTGAAAGTAGAAACTCTCCCGATTACAAGGGTATGTGTATTTTTTCCCTATACCATCCTGGTTAAGCGTTTGGAGCAGCAGAAGTGCGAAAAATTTGTTGTCTTTTCAAACATTTCTTGGCTTCAAACTCCCATATCTCGCGAACGGATTGACCAAACCCAAAAATTACTATTGCATCTGAAAGTCGAAACTCTTCCGATTACAAAGGTGTGTGTATTTTTTCCCTAGGCCATTGTGGTTAAGCGTTTGGAGCAGCAGAATTGGGAGAAATTTGTTGTCTGCTCAACCATTTCTTAGCTTCAAACTCCCATATCTCGTGAACAGATTGACCAAACCCAAAAATACCTGCTGCGTCTGAAAGTAGAAACTCTCCCGATTACAAAGATATTTTTTTTTTCCCCTAGGCCATTGTGGTTAAGCGTTTGGATCAGCAGAAGTGGGAAAAATTTGTTGTCTGCTCAACTATTTCTTAGCTTCAAACTCCCATATCTCGTGAACGGATTGACCAAACCCAAAAATACCTGCTGCGTCTGAAAGTAGAAACTCTCCCGATTACAAGGGTATGTGTATTTTTTCCCTATACCATCCTGGTTAAGCGTTTGGAGCAGCAGAAGTGCGAAAAATTTGTTGTCTTTTCAAACATTTCTTGGCTTCAAACTCCCATATCTCGCGAACGGATTGACCAAACCCAAAAATTACTATTGCATCTGAAAGTCGAAACTCGCCCGATTACAACGGTATGTGTATTTTTTCCCTAGGCCATTCTGGATAAGCGTTTGTAGCAGCAGAAGTGCGAAAAATTTGTTGTCTGCTCCACCATTTCTTAGCTTCAAACGCCCATATCTCGCGAAAGATTTGACCAAGCCCAAAAAATCCTCTTGAATCTGAAAGTAGATACTCGCCCGATTACAGCGGTATGTGTATTTTTTCCCTAGGCCATTCTGGTTAAGCGTTTGGAGCAGCAGGATTGGGAAAAATTTGTTGTCTGCTCAACCATTTCTTAGCTTCAAACTTCCATATCTCGCGAACGGCTTGACCAAACCCAAAAATTCCTGTTGCGTCTGAAAGTAGAAACTCTCCCGATTACAAAAGTATGTGTATTTTTTCCCTAGGCCATTGTGGTTAACCGTTTGGAGCAGCAGAAGTGCGCAAAATTTGTTGTCTTCTCAACCATTTCTTAGCTTCAAACTCCCATATCTCGCGAACGGAATGACCAAACCCAAAAGTTCCTGTTGCGTCTGAAAGTAGAAACTCTCCCGATTACAAAGGTATGTGCATTTTTTTCCCTAGGCCATTGTGGTTAAGCGTTTGGAGCAGCAGAAGTGGGAAAATTTGTTGTCTGCTCACCCATTTCTTAGCTTCAAACTCCCATATCTCGCGAACGGCTTGACCAAACCCAAAAATTCCTGTTGCGTCTGAAAGTAGAAACTCTCCCGATTACAAAGGTATTTTTTTTTTCCCCTAAGCCATTGTGGTTAAGCGTTTGGATCAGCAGAAGTGGGAAAAATTTGTTGTCTGCTCAACCATTTCTTAGCTTCAAACTTCCATATCTCGCGAACGGCTTGACCAAACCCAAAAATTCCTGTTGCGTCTGAAAGTAGAAACTCTCCCGATTACAAAGGTATGTGTATTTTTTCCCTAGGCCATTGTGGTTAAGCGTTTGGAGCAGCAGAAGTGCGCAAAATTTGTTGTCTTCTCAACCATTTCTTAGCTTCAAACTCCCATATCTCGCGAACGGAATGACTAAACCCAAAAGTTCCTGTTGCGTCTGAAAGTAGAAACTCTCCCGATTACAAAGGTATGTGCATTTTTTTCCCTAGGCCATTGTGGTTAAGCGTTTGGAGCAGCAGAAGTGGGAAAATTTGTTGTCTGCTCAACCATTTCTTAGCTTCAAACTCCCATATCTCGCGAACGGCTTGACCAAACCCAAAAATTCCTGTTGCGTCTGAAAGTAGAAACTCTCCCGATTACAAAGGTATGTGTATTTTTTCCCTAGACCGTTGTGGTTAAGCGTTTGGAGCAGCAGAAGTGCGAAAAATTTGTTGTCTGCTCAACCATTTCTTAGCTTCAAACTCCCATATCTCGCGAATGGACAGACCAAACCCAAAAATTCCTGTTGCGTCTGAAAGTAGGAACTCTTCCGATTACAACGGCATGTGTATTTTTTCCCTAGGTCATTCCGGTTAAGCGTTTGGAGCAGCAGAAGTGCGCAAAATTTGTTGCCTTCTCAACCATTTCTTAACTTCAAACTCCCATATCTCGCGAAAGGATTGTCCAAACCCAAAAGTTCCTGTTGCGTCTGAAAGTAGAAACTCTCCCGATTACAAAGGTATGTGCATTTGTTTCCCTAGGCCATTGTGGTTAAGCGTTTGGAGCAGCAGAAGTGGGAAAAATTTGTTGTCTGCTCAACCATTTCTTAGCTTCAAACTCCCATATCTCGCGAACGGCTTGACCAAACCCAAAAATTCCTGTTGCGTCTGAAAGTGGAAACTCTTCCGATTACAAAGGTATTTTTTTTTTTCCCCTAGGCCATTGTGGTTAAGCGTTTGGAGCAGCAGAAGTGCGAAAAATTTGTTGCCTTCCCAACCATTTCTTAGATTCAATCTCCCATATATCGCGAACGGATCGAACAAAGCCAAAAATTCCTGTTGCGTCTGAAAGTAGAAACTCACCCGATTACAACGGTGTGTGTATTTTTTTCCTAGGCCATCCTGGTTAAGCGTTTGGAGCAGTAGAAGTGCGCAAAATTTGTTGTCTCCTCAACCATTTCTTAGCTTCAAACTCCCATATCTCGCGAACGGATTGACCAAACCCAAAAATTCCGGTTGCGTCTGAAAGTAGAAACTCGTACGATTACAACGGTTTGTGTATTTTGTCCCTAGGACTGTCTGGTTAAGCGTTTGGAGCAGCAGAACTGCGAAAAATTTGTTGCCTTCTCAAGCATTTCTTAGCTTCGAACCCCCATATCTCGCGAAGGGATTGACCAAGCCCAAAAATTCCTGCTGCGTCTGAAAGTAGAAACTAGCCCGATTACAACGGTATTTGTATTTTGTCCCTAGGCCATTCTGGTTAAGCGTTTGGAGCAGCAGAAGTGCGCAAAATTTGTTGCCTTCCCAACCATTTCTTAGATTCAATCTCCCATATATCGCGAACGGATCGAACAAAGCCAAAAATTCCTATTGCATCTGAAAGTAGAAACTCGCCCGATTACAAAGGTGTGTGTATTTTTTCCCTAGGCCATTGTGGTTAAGCGTTTGGAGCAGCAGAATTGGGAGAAATTTGTTGTCTGCTCAACCATTTCTTAGCTTCAAACTCCCATATCTCGTGAACAGATTGACCAAACCCAAAAATACCTGCTGCGTCTGAAAGTAGAAACTCTCCCGATTACAAAGATATTTTTTTTTTTCCCCTAGGCCATTGTGGTTAAGCGTTTGGATCAGCAGAAGTGGGAAAAATTTGTTGTCTGCTCAACTATTTCTTAGCTTCAAACTCCCATATCTCGTGAACGGATTGACCAAACCCAAAAATACCTGCTGCGTCTGAAAGTAGAAACTCTCCCGATTACAAGGGTATGTGTATTTTTTCCCTATACCATCCTGGTTAAGCGTTTGGAGCAGCAGAAGTGCGAAAAATTTGTTGTCTTTTCAAACATTTCTTGGCTTCAAACTCCCATATCTCGCGAACGGATTGACCAAACCCAAAAATTACTATTGCATCTGAAAGTCGAAACTCGCCCGATTACAACGGTATGTGTATTTTTTCCCTAGGCCATTCTGGATAAGCGTTTGTAGCAGCAGAAGTGCGAAAAATTTGTTGTCTGCTCCACCATTTCTTAGCTTCAAACGCCCATATCTCGCGAAAGATTTGACCAAGCCCAAAAATTCCTCTTGAATCTGAAAGTAGATACTCGCCCGATTACAGCGGTATGTGTATTTTTTCCCTAGGCCATTCTGGTTAAGCGTTTGGAGCAGCAGGATTGGGAAAAATTTGTTGTCTGCTCAACCATTTCTTAGCTTCAAACTTCCATATCTCGCGAACGGCTTGACCAAACCCAAAAATTCCTGTTGCGTCTGAAAGTAGAAACTCTCCCGATTACAAAAGTATGTGTATTTTTTCCCTAGGCCATTGTGGTTAAGCGTTTGGAGCAGCAGAAGTGCGCAAAATTTGTTGTCTTCTCAACCATTTCTTAGCTTCAAACTCCCATATCTCGCGAACGGAATGACCAAACCCAAAAATACATGCTGCGTCTGAAAGTAGAAACTCTCCCGATTACAAGGGTATGTGTATTTTTTCCCTATACCATCCTGGTTAAGCGTTTGGAGCAGCAGAAGTGCGAAAAATTTGTTGTCTTTTCAAACATTTCTTGGCTTCAAACTCCCATATCTCGCGAACGGATTGACCAAACCCAAAAATTACTATTGCATCTGAAAGTCGAAACTCGCCCGATTACACCGGTATGTGTATTTTTTCCCTAGGCCATTCTGGATAAGCGTTTGTAGCAGCAGAAGTGCGAAAAATTTGTTGTCTGCTTCACCATTTCTTAGCTTCAAACGCCCATATCTCGCGAAAGATTTGACCAAGCCCAAAAATTCCTCTTGAATCTGAAAGTAGATACTCGCCCGATTACAGCGGTATGTGTATTTTTTCCCTAGGCCATTCTGGTTAAGCGTTTGGAGCAGCAGAATTGGGAAAAATTTGTTTTCTGCTCAACCATTTCTTAGCTTCAAACTTCCATATCTCGCGAACGGCTTGACCAAACCCAAAAATTCCTGTTGCGTCTGAAAGTAGAAACTCTCCCGATTACAAAGGTATGTGCATTTTTTTCCCTAGGCCATTGTGGTTAAGCGTTTGGAGCAGCAGAAGTGGGAAAATTTGTTGTCTGCTCACCCATTTCTTAGCTTCAAACTCCCATATCTCGCGAACGGCTTGACCAAACCCAAAAATTCCTGTTGCGTCTGAAAGTAGAAACTCTCCCGATTACAAAGGTATTTTTTTTTTTCCCCTAGGCCATTGTGGTTAAGCGTTTGGATCAGCAGAAGTGGGAAAAATTTGTTGTCTGCTCAACCATTTCTTAGCTTCAAACTTCCATATCTCGCGAACGGCTTGACCAAACCCAAAAATTCCTGTTGCGTCTGAAAGTAGAAACTCTCCCGATTACAAAGGTATGTGTATTTTTTCCCTAGGCCATTGTGGTTAAGCGTTTGGAGCAGCAGAAGTGCGCAAAATTTGTTGTCTTCTCAACCATTTCTTAGCTTCAAACTCCCATATCTCGCGAACGGTATGACCAAACCCAAAAGTTCCTGTTGCGTCTGAAAGTAGAAACTCTCCCGATTACAAAGGTATGTGTATTTTTTCCCTAGGCCATTGTGGTTAAGCGTTTGGAGCAGCAGAAGTGCGCAAAATTTGTTGTCTTCTCAACCATTTCTTAGCTTCAAACTCCCATATCTCGCGAACGGAATGACCAAACCCAAAAGTTCCTGTTGCGTCTGAAAGTAGAAACTCTCCCGATTACAAAGGTATGTGCATTTTTTTCCCTAGGCCATTGTGGTTAAGCGTTTGGAGCAGCAGAATTGGGAGAAATTTGTTGTCTGCTCAACCATTTCTTAGCTTCAAACTCCCATATCTCGTGAACGGATTGACCAAACCCAAAAATACCTGCTGCGTCTGAAAGTAGAAACTCTCCCGATTACAAGGGTATGTGTATTTTTTCCCTATACCATCCTGGTTAAGCGTTTGGAGCAGCAGAAGTGCGAAAAATTTGTTGTCTTTTCAAACATTTCTTGGCTTCAAACTCCCATATCTCGCGAACGGATTGACCAAACCCAAAAATTACTATTGCATCTGAAAGTCGAAACTCTTCCGATTACAAAGGTGTGTGTATTTTTTCCCTAGGCCATTGTGGTTAAGCGTTTGGAGCAGCAGAATTGGGAGAAATTTGTTGTCTGCTCAACCATTTCTTAGCTTCAAACTCCCATATCTCGTGAACAGATTGACCAAACCCAAAAATACCTGCTGCGTCTGAAAGTAGAAACTCTCCCGATTACAAAGATATTTTTTTTTTCCCCTAGGCCATTGTGGTTAAGCGTTTGGATCAGCAGAAGTGGGAAAAATTTGTTGTCTGCTCAACTATTTCTTAGCTTCAAACTCCCATATCTCGTGAACGGATTGACCAAACCCAAAAATACCTGCTGCGTCTGAAAGTAGAAACTCTCCCGATTACAAGGGTATGTGTATTTTTTCCCTATACCATCCTGGTTAAGCGTTTGGAGCAGCAGAAGTGCGAAAAATTTGTTGTCTTTTCAAACATTTCTTGGCTTCAAACTCCCATATCTCGCGAACGGATTGACCAAACCCAAAAATTACTATTGCATCTGAAAGTCGAAACTCGCCCGATTACAACGGTATGTGTATTTTTTCCCTAGGCCATTCTGGATAAGCGTTTGTAGCAGCAGAAGTGCGAAAAATTTGTTGTCTGCTCCACCATTTCTTAGCTTCAAACGCCCATATCTCGCGAAAG
Organism: Ptiloglossa arizonensis; assembly: GCF_051014685.1. Lineage (NCBI taxonomy): Eukaryota > Metazoa > Arthropoda > Insecta > Hymenoptera > Colletidae > Ptiloglossa > Ptiloglossa arizonensis. The sequence continues at coordinate 290,772 of NW_027478561.1, forward strand.
ATTTGACCAAGCCCAAAAATTCCTCTTGAATCTGAAAGTAGATACTCGCCCGATTACAGCGGTATGTGTATTTTTTCCCTAGGCCATTCTGGTTAAGCGTTTGGAGCAGCAGGATTGGGAAAAATTTGTTGTCTGCTCAACCATTTCTTAGCTTCAAACTTCCATATCTCGCGAACGGCTTGACCAAACCCAAAAATTCCTGTTGCGTCTGAAAGTAGAAACTCTCCCGATTACAAAAGTATGTGTATTTTTTCCCTAGGCCATTGTGGTTAACCGTTTGGAGCAGCAGAAGTGCGCAAAATTTGTTGTCTTCTCAACCATTTCTTAGCTTCAAACTCCCATATCTCGCGAACGGAATGACCAAACCCAAAAGTTCCTGTTGCGTCTGAAAGTAGAAACTCTCCCGATTACAAAGGTATGTGCATTTTTTTCCCTAGGCCATTGTGGTTAAGCGTTTGGAGCAGCAGAAGTGGGAAAATTTGTTGTCTGCTCACCCATTTCTTAGCTTCAAACTCCCATATCTCGCGAACGGCTTGACCAAACCCAAAAATTCCTGTTGCGTCTGAAAGTAGAAACTCTCCCGATTACAAAGGTATTTTTTTTTTCCCCTAAGCCATTGTGGTTAAGCGTTTGGATCAGCAGAAGTGGGAAAAATTTGTTGTCTGCTCAACCATTTCTTAGCTTCAAACTTCCATATCTCGCGAACGGCTTGACCAAACCCAAAAATTCCTGTTGCGTCTGAAAGTAGAAACTCTCCCGATTACAAAGGTATGTGTATTTTTTCCCTAGGCCATTGTGGTTAAGCGTTTGGAGCAGCAGAAGTGCGCAAAATTTGTTGTCTTCTCAACCATTTCTTAGCTTCAAACTCCCATATCTCGCGAACGGAATGACCAAACCCAAAAGTTCCTGTTGCGTCTGAAAGTAGAAACTCTCCCGATTACAAAGGTATGTGCATTTTTTTCCCTAGGCCATTGTGGTTAAGCGTTTGGAGCAGCAGAAGTGGGAAAATTTGTTGTCTGCTCAACCATTTCTTAGCTTCAAACTCCCATATCTCGCGAACGGCTTGACCAAACCCAAAAATTCCTGTTGCGTCTGAAAGTAGAAACTCTCCCGATTACAAAGGTATGTGTATTTTTTCCCTAGACCCTTGTGGTTAAGCGTTTGGAGCAGCAGAAGTGCGAAAAATTTGTTGTCTGCTCAACCATTTCTTAGCTTCAAACTCCCATATCTCGCGAATGGACAGACCAAACCCAAAAATTCCTGTTGCGTCTGAAAGTAGGAACTCTTCCGATTACAACGGCATGTGTATTTTTTCCCTAGGTCATTCCGGTTAAGCGTTTGGAGCAGCAGAAGTGCGCAAAATTTGTTGCCTTCTCAACCATTTCTTAACTTCAAACTCCCATATCTCGCGAAAGGATTGTCCAAACCCAAAAGTTCCTGTTGCGTCTGAAAGTAGAAACTCTCCCGATTACAAAGGTATGTGCATTTGTTTCCCTAGGCCATTGTGGTTAAGCGTTTGGAGCAGCAGAAGTGGGAAAAATTTGTTGTCTGCTCAACCATTTCTTAGCTTCAAACTCCCATATCTCGCGAACGGCTTGACCAAACCCAAAAATTCCTGTTGCGTCTGAAAGTGGAAACTCTTCCGATTACAAAGGTATTTTTTTTTTTCCCCTAGGCCATTGTGGTTAAGCGTTTGGAGCAGCAGAAGTGCGAAAAATTTGTTGCCTTCCCAACCATTTCTTAGATTCAATCTCCCATATATCGCGAACGGATCGAACAAAGCCAAAAATTCCTGTTGCGTCTGAAAGTAGAAACTCACCCGATTACAACGGTGTGTGTATTTTTTTCCTAGGCCATCCTGGTTAAGCGTTTGGAGCAGTAGAAGTGCGCAAAATTTGTTGTCTCCTCAACCATTTCTTAGCTTCAAACTCCCATATCTCGCGAACGGATTGACCAAACCCAAAAATTCCGGTTGCGTCTGAAAGTAGAAACTCGTACGATTACAACGGTTTGTGTATTTTGTCCCTAGGACTGTCTGGTTAAGCGTTTGGAGCAGCAGAACTGCGAAAAATTTGTTGCCTTCTCAAGCATTTCTTAGCTTCGAACCCCCATATCTCGCGAAGGGATTGACCAAGCCCAAAAATTCCTGCTGCGTCTGAAAGTAGAAACTAGCCCGATTACAACGGTATTTGTATTTTGTCCCTAGGCCATTCTGGTTAAGCGTTTGGAGCAGCAGAAGTGCGCAAAATTTGTTGCCTTCCCAACCATTTCTTAGATTCAATCTCCCATATATCGCGAACGGATCGAACAAAGCCAAAAATTCCTATTGCATCTGAAAGTAGAAACTCGCCCGATTACAACGGTAGGTATATTTTTTCCCTAGGCCATTCTGGATAAGCGTTTGGAGCAGCAGAAATGCGCAAAATTTGTTGCCTTCCCAACCATTTCTTAGCTTCAAACTCCCATATCTCGCGAACGGATTGACCAAACCCAAATATTTCTGCTGCGTCTGAAAGTAGAAACTCGCCCGATTACAAAGGCTGGTGTATTTTTTTCCTCTAGGCTATTCTGGTTAAGCGTTTGGAGCAGCAGAATTGCGAAAAATTTGTTGCCTTCTCATCCATTTCTTAGCTTCAAACTCCCATATCTCGCGACCGGATTGAACAAAGCCAAAAATTCCTATTGCATCTGGGAGTAGAAACTCGCCCGATTACAACGGTAGGCTTATTTTTTCCCTAGGCCATTCTGTATAAGCGTTTGGGCAGCAGAAATGCGCAAAATTTGTTGCCTTCCCAACCATTTCTTGGATTCAATCTCCCATATATCGCGAACGGATCGAACAAAGCCAAAAATTCCTATTGCATCTGAAAGTAGAAACTCGCCCGATTACAACGGTAGGTATATTTTTTCCCTAGGCCATTCTGGATAAGCGTTTGGAGCAGCAGAAATGCGCAAAATTTGTTGCCTTCCCAACCATTTCTTAGCTTCAATCTCCCATATATCGCGAACGGATTGAACAATGCCAAAAATTCCTATTGCACCTGAAAGTAGGAAGTCGCCCGATTACAACGGTATGTGTATTTTTCCGTAGGCCATTCTGGTTAAGCGTTTGGGGCAGCAGAATTGCGAAAAATTTGTTGCCTTCTCATCCATTCCTTACCTTCAAACTCCCATATCTCGCGAACAGATTGACCAAGCCCAAAAATTCCTGCTGCGTCTGAAAGTAGGAACTCGCCCGATTACAACGGTATGTGTACTTTTTCCCTAGGTCATTCTGGTTAAGCATTTGGAGCAGCAGAAGTGCGCAAAATTTGTTGTCTTCTCAACCATTTCTTAGCTTCAAACACCCATATCTCGCGAACGGATTGACCAAACCCCAAAAATTCCTCTTGCGTCTGAAAGTAGAGCCTCTCCCGATTACATCGGTATGTGTATTTTGTCCCTAGGCCATTCTGGTCATGCGTTTGGAGCAGCAGAAGTGCGAAAAATTACTTGTCTTCTCAACCATTTCTTAGATTCGAACTCCCATATCTCGCGAACGGATTGACCAAACCCAAAAATTCCTATTGCATCTGAAAGTAGCAACTCGCCCGATTACAACGGTATGTGTATTTTTTCCCTAGTCCATTCTGGTTAAGCATTTGGAGCAGCAGAAATACGCAAAATTTGTTGCCTTCCCAACCATTTCTTAGCTTCAAACTCCCATATATCGCGAACGGATTGACCAAACCCAAAAATTCCTGTTGCGTCTGAAAGTAGAAACTCTCCCGATTACAAAGGTATGTGTATTTTTTCCGGCGGCCATTCTGGTTAAGCGTTTGGAGCAGTAGAAGTGCGCAAAATTTGTTGTCTCCTCAACCATTTCTTAGCTTCAAACTCCCATATCTCGCGAACGGATTGACCAAACCCAAAAATTCCTGTTGCGTCTGAAAGTAGAAACACGTACGATTACAACGGTATGTGTATTTTTTCCCTAGGCCATTCTGGTTAAGCGTTTGGAGCAGCAGAAGTGCGAAAAATTTGTAGCCTTCTCAACCATTTCTTAGCTTCAAACTCCCATATCTCGCGACCGGATTGACCAAACCGAAAAATTCCCCTTGCATCTGAAAGTAGATACTCGACCGATTACAACGGTATGTGTATTTATTCCCGCGGCCATTCTGGTTAAGCGTTTGGAGCAGTAGAAGTGCGCAAAATTTGTTGCCTTCCCAACCATTTCTTAGCTTCAAACTCCCATATATCGCGAACGGATTGACCAGAGCCAAAAATTCCTATTGCATCTGAAAGTAGAAACTCGCCCGATTACAACGGTATGTGTATTTTTTCCCAAGGCCATTCTAGTCAAACATTTTGAGCAGCAGAAGTGCGAAAAATTTGTTGTCTTCTCAAACATTTCTTAGCTTCAAACTCCCATATCCCGCGAAAGGATTGACCAAACACAAAATTTCCTATTGCACCGAAAAGTAGGAAGTCGCCCGATTACAACGGTATGTGTATTTTTTCCGTAGGCCATTCTGGTTAAGCGTTCGGAGCAGCAGAATTGCGCAAAATTTGTAGCCTTATCAACCATTTCTTAGCTTCAAGCTCCCATATCTCGCGAACGGATTGACCAAACCCAAAAATTCCTATTGGGTCTGAAAGTAGAAACTCGCCCGATTACAACGGTATGTGTATTTTTTGGAGCAGCAGAAGTGCGAAAAATTTTTTGTCTCCTCAACCATTTCCTAGCTTCAAACCACCATATCTCGCGAATGGATTGACCAAACCCAAAAATTCCGGCTGCTTCTGAAAGTAGAAACTCACCCAATTACAACGGTGTGTGTATTCTTTTCCTAGGCCATCCTGGTTAAGCGTTTGGAGCAGTAGAAGTGCGCAAAGTTTGTTGTCTCCTCAACCATTTCTTAGCTTCAAACTCCCATATCTCGCGAATGGATTGACCAAACCCAAAAATTCCTGTTGCGTCTGAAAGTAGAAACTCGTACGATTACAACGGTATGTGTATTTTGTCCCTAGGCCTTTCAGGTTAAGCGTTCGGAGCAGCAGAACTGCTGAAAATTTGTTGCCTTCTCAAGCATTTCTTAGCTTCGAACCACCATATCTCGCGAAGGGATTGACCAAGCCCAAAAATTCCTGCTGCGTCTGAAAGTAGAAACTAGCCCGATTACAACGGTATTTGTATTTTGTCCCTAGGCCATTCTGGTTAAGCGTTTGGAGCAGCAGAAATGCGCAAAATTTGTTGCCTTCCCAACCATTTCTTAGCTTCAATCTCCCATATATCGCGAACGGATCGAACAAAGCCAAAAATTCCTATTGTATCTGAAAGTAGAAACTCGCCCGATTACAACGGTATGTGTATTTTTTCCCTAGGCCATTCTGGTTAAGCGTTTGGAGCAGCAGAAGTGCGCAAAATTTGTTGCCTTCCCAACCATTTCTTAGCTTCAAACTCCCATATATCGCGAACGGATTGACCAAAGCCAAAAATTCCTATTGCATTTGAAAGTAGAAACTCGCCCGATTTCAACGGTATGTGTATTTTTTCCCGCGGCCATTCTGGTTAAGCGTTTGGAGCAGTAGAAGTGCGCAAAATTTGTTGTCTCCTCAAGCATTTCTTAGCTTCAAACTCCCATATCTCGCGAACGGATTGACCAAACCCAAAAATTCCTGTTGCGTCTGAAAGTAGAAACTCGTACGATTACAACGGCATGTGTATTTATTCCCGCGGCCATTCTGGTTAAGCGTTTGGAGCAGTACAAGTGCGCAAAATTTGTTGCCTTCCCAACCATTTCCTAGCTTCAAACTCCCATATATCGCGAACGGATTGACCAAAGCCAAAAATTCCTATTGCATCTGAAAGAAGAAACTCTCCCGATTACCACGGTATGTGTATTTTTTCCCAAGGCCATTCTAGTCAAACGTTTGGAGCAGCAGAAGTGCGAAAAATATGTTGTCTTCTCAACCATTTCTTAGCTTCAAACTCCCATATCTCGCGAACGGATTGACCAAACCCAAAAAGACCTGCTGCGTTTGAAAGTAGAAACTCTCCCGATGAAAACGGCATGTGTATTTTTTCCCTGGGCCATTCTGGTTAAGCGTTTGTAGCAGCAGAAGTGGGAAAAATTTGTTGTCTGCTCAACCATTTCTTAGTTTCAAACTCCCACATCTCACGAACGGTTTGACCCAGCCCAAAAATTCCTATTGCATCTGAAAGTAGAAACTCGCCCGATTACAACGGTATGTGTATTTTTTCTCGAGGCCATTCTAGTCAAACGTTTGGAGCAGCAGAAGTGCGAAAAATTTGTTGTCTTCTCAAACATTTCTTAGCTTCAAACTCCCATATCCCGCGAAAGGATTGACCAAACACAAAATTTCCTATTGCACCGGAAAGTAGGAAGTCGCCCAATTACAACGGTATGTGTATTTTTTCCGTAGGCCATTCTGGTTAAGCGTTTGGAGCAGCAGAAGTGCGCAAAATTTGTTTGCTTCTCAACCATTTCTTAGATTCAAACTCCCATATCTCGCGAACGGATTGACCAAACCCAAAAATTACTATTGCATCTGAAAGTAGAAGCTCGCCCGATTACAACGGTATGTGTTTTTTTTCCCTGGGCCATTCTGGTTAAGCGTTTGGAGCAGCAGAAGTGCGAAAAATTTGTTGCCTTCTCAACCATTTCTTAGCTTCAAACTCCCATATCTCGCGAAGGGATTGACCAAACCCAAAAATTCCCCTTGCATCTGAAAGTAGATACTCGACCGATTACGACGGTATGTGTATTTATTCCCGCGGCCATTCTTGTTAAGCGTTTGGAGCAGCAGAAGTGCGAAAAAATTGTTGTCTGCTCAACCATTTCTTAGCTTCAAACTCCCATATCTCGCGAACGGATTGACCAAACCCAAAAATTCCTGTTGCGTCTGAAAGTAGAAACTCTCCCGATTACAACGGTATGTGTATTTTTTCCCTATACCATTCTGGATAAGCGTTTGTAGCAGCAGAAGTGCGAAAAATTACTTGTCTTCTCAACCATTTCTTAGCTTCGAACTCCCAAATCTCGCGAACGGATTGACCAAACCCAAAAATTCCTATTGCATCTGAAAGTAGCAACTCGCCCGATTACAACGGTATGTGTATTTTTTCCCTAGGCCATTCTGGTTAAGCGTTTGGAGCAGCAGAAATACGCAAAATTTGTTGCCTTCCCAACCATTTCTTAGCTTCAAACTCCCATATATCGCGAACGGATTAACCAAAGCCAAAAATTCCTATTGCATCTGAAAGTAGAAACTCGCCCGATTTCAACGGTATGTGTATTTTTTCCCGCGGCCATTCTGGTTAAGCGTTTGGAGCAGTAGAAGTGCGCAAAATTTGTTGCTCCTCAACCATTTCTTAGCTTCAAACTCCCATATCTCGCGAACGGATTGACCAAACCCAAAAATTCCTGTTGCGTCTGAAAGTAGAAACACGTACGATTACAACGGTATGTGTATTTTTTCCCTAGGCCATTCTGGTTAAGCGTTTGGAGCAGCAGAAGTGCGAAAAATTTGTAGCCTTCTCAACCATTTCTTAGCTTCAAACTCCCATATCTCGCGACCGGATTGACCAAACCGAAAAATTCCCCTTGCATCTGAAAGTAGATACTCGGCCGATTACAACGGTATGTGTATTTATTCCCGCGGCCTATCTGGTTAAGCGTTTGGAGCAGTAGAAGTGCGCAAAATTTGTTGCCTTCCCAACCATTTCTTAGCTTCAAACTCCCATATATCGCGAACGGATTGACCAAAGCCAAAAATTCCTATTGCATCTGAAAGTAGAAACTCGCCCGATTACAACGGTATGTGTATTTTTTCCCAAGGCCATTCTAGTCAAACGTTTGGAGCAGCAGAAGAGCGAAAAATTTGTTGTCTTCTCAACCATTTCTTAGCTTCAAACTCCCATATCTCGCGAACGGATTGACCAAACCCAAAAATACCTGCTGCGTTTGAAAGCAAAAACTCTCCCGATGACAACGGTATGTGTATTTTTTCCCTGGGCCATTCTGGTTAAACGTTTGTAGCAGCAGAAGTGGGAAAAATTTGTTGTCTGCTCAACCATTTCTTAGCTTCAAACACCCATATCTCGCGAACGGATTGACCAAACCCCAAAAATTCCTCTTGCGTCTGAAAGTAGAGCCTCTCCCGATTACAACGGTATGTGTATTTTGTCCCTAGGCCATTCTGGTCATGCGTTTGGAGCAACCGAAGTGCGAAAAATTACTTGTCTTCTCAACCATTTCTTAGCTTCAAACTCCCATATCTCGCGAACGGATTGACCAAACCCAAAAATTCCCCTTGCATCTGAAAGTAGATACTCGACCGATTACAACGGTATGTGTATTTATTCCCGCGGCCATTCTTGTTAAGCGTTTGGAGCAGCAGAAGTGCGAAAAATTTGTTGTCTGCTCAACCATTTCTTAGCTTCAAACTCCCATATCTCGCGAACGGATTGACCAAACCCAAAGATTACTATTGCAACTGAAAGTAGAAACGCGCCCGATTACAACGGTATGTGTATTTTTTCCCTAGGCCATTCTGGTTAAGCGTTTGGAGCAGCAGAAATGCGCAAAATTTGTTGCCCTCCCAAACATTTCTTAGCTTCAAACTCCCTTATCTCGCGAACGGATTGACCAAACCCAAAAATACCTGCTGCGTCTGAGAGTAGAAACTCTCCCGATGACAACGGTATGTGTATTTTTTCCCAGGCCCATTCTGGTTAAGCGTTTGTAGCAGCAGAAGTGGGAAAAATTTGTTGTCTGCTCAACCATTTCTTAGTTTCAAACTCCCATATCTCGCGAACGTATTGACCAAACCCAAATATTCCTGTTGCGTCTGAATGTAGAAAGTCTGCCGATTGCAACGGTATGTGTATTTATTCCCGCGGCAATTCTGGTTAAGCGTTTGGAGCAGCAGAAGTGCGAAAAATTTGTTGCCTTCTCACCCATTTCTTAGCTTCAAACACCCATATCTCGCGAACGGTTTGACCAAGCCCAAAAATTCCTGCTGCGTCTGAAAGTAGAAACTCGCCCGATTGCAACGGTATGTGTATTTTTTCCCTAGGCCATTCTGGTTAAGCGTTTGGAGCAGCAGAATTGCGAAAAATTTGTTGCCTTCCCATCCATTTCTTAGCTTCAAACTCCCATATCTCGCGAACGGATTGACCAAGCCCAAAAATTCCTGCTGCGTGTGAAAGTAGGAACTCGCC